>NW_027176207.1:15875250-16280250 GCF_023055335.1 Clinocottus analis | reverse complement strand
CCAGGAAGAGGAGAGAGAATTTAATAGGTACAAGAGAACTGTCTTTTCATGTAATACTTCTTTAATACTGGTAACTGTGATTTTCTTTTAAATGTATGTTTGAAAATAGAGAAAGTAGATTTTTTTCTCACAGAAATCAACATAATTGAACTAGAGGGAATATGAAAGACTCAGCTGCTTCATACTGCCTGTACGTGTCTCAATCAACCTGAAGCCCTGTCAAAGCTTAAAATAGGTGCATTTACTTTTTAGCCACAGTATAGTGGAGTGGTTCTGGGGTTGGCAATATCGGTAAATTGGTCACTCTGACCACCACTTTTGCCAAAGACGGACATATCTCAATACCTATCGGATGGATTGCCATGACATTTTGTCATGTCATTAATGATCAGCTGACTTTTCATCAAATCACAGTTGCATATCAGTTTTTAATCATCCATTGGCACAAAATGTGATGCATGATAATCCTCACCTACTAAACATCATTTGCCT
This sequence comes from Clinocottus analis, assembly GCF_023055335.1. Classification (NCBI taxonomy): domain Eukaryota; kingdom Metazoa; phylum Chordata; class Actinopteri; order Perciformes; family Cottidae; genus Clinocottus; species Clinocottus analis. The sequence goes on along the minus strand of NW_027176207.1, from coordinate 16,279,758 downwards.
CTGCCTCTGCCATTTGCCTCTGTCTTGTGACACAGGTTTTTTTTCAGAAAGATTTAGTCTTTTCATTCAACCTGTGCACATGGTTAGGGAGTTTTAACTAAATCAACCTGTGTTTAACAGTTCAGTGCTTTCAAATGGGTAACTTGATGTACTGCAGGGCTCTTGAGGCCAGTGCAGAAGAGAATGCCGCGAGAATGAAGAGGAAGAGATGTGAAGCCCAGAGTGATATGTGCAACCCTGCAGACTGGATCCGTCAGGACGACTGGCCCGTGGGCATTCGCAATGTTGGCAACACCTGCTGGTTCAGTGCCGTCATCCAGGTGAGAATAAGTGTGTATTATGAGTTTCTGTTACACTGTTACGATACCGTACCATATGTTTGCTTACTTTCCTTTTAGTTTTTTTTAACCGCTGTATAACAATAGTAGTGACCTGCAGTATGGGATAGGCATTCTTGAATGACTGACACTTGACTAGAAATGCACAGCAAACACACAGCATATTGTCTGTTAAGCGCTCTAGTGTCCCAGTGTTCTAACAGTGTCTCATATCCTTTTGCAGCTCAAACTTAAAATAGAGCTCTTGCTTGGCTAAACAGACATTTATAGGCTTAGAGTTTCCCTTCCAAGATCTATAACTGTAGCCTGTCATAGGTGTCTCACCCATAGACTGTATACAATTTGGACATAGTCTCTGTGACGTCACCCATAGGTTTTTGAAGAGCCAAAGTGAAGCGCAAGTAAGTGGTTTCGTCTGTCGCTGTCTTATTTAACCAGAAGTGACCGTATTTGGATGAGAGGGTGGACCTGAAGCAGCTTGAGGCTTAATGAGGGCAGGTCTCGTTAGCATAACAAACACTAGGTTAGCAACTACTAACACCATTTAGCTAGCTTGGTTAGCAAGGTACTCCGTGAAGAACTGTTGGCTGCTAATTTTGGCAAGCAGAAAACCTTTACAATCTGTACACATGACATCCCTGTCCCAGGACCTGACATCGGATCAGGAAAAACTGAAATAAAGATAGTAAAAACCCTTTTACAGGGAAAAAGGGAAGAAACATGAGGGAGCGCAACAGAGGAGGATCCCTCTCCCCGGATGGACAGATGCAATACCGTTATTAGAAACACCATGAAAAAAAGAAAAAGGTGTGGGGAATATTTCTGTAAAAGGAGAAGATTTCTCTGAGCTGCTAATTCTATTACAACTCCATTCCAGACTGAATTTAGTCCGACCTATCAGGTGGCTCGGCAGAAACTGGAGTCCTCATTGAGAGACACGGGCTGTGTGGATAATTTAATAGCGAGTGATGAGATGATGGAGTGAGCAGTGGACATCTTTGTGTCGGCCCGAAATGGACAGAGAGGAGACATTGATTGTCTTTATTGAACTCAGATATGCCTCTACATCAATTTAGAAGTCAAACGCCCAGAGGACAGGGTTTATTATCTGGGAATAGAAATGGGGAAATGAGGCAGTGTTGTTTGAATACAAATAGTATTGAAATGATAGCCTTTTGTTTTGTTTCTGGTATTGATATTGTTTGTTACAATTGAACTGTTTGTTGTAGATTCAACACAGCCCGACTCTTGATAAAGCAGTCTCCCTTTAAAAAGTAATTATGCTATCAGATTGAGGCTGAGTGACCACATCATTCAGTTGTCAGCTCATATTCCCTCTATTATCCTTTGTGGTATAAATTACAGTAAAACAGAGATAAGCCATAATTGAATTTCCTACTCAAATGGAAATTTATATAGCAAGATATTCATACGTGCTTAGTAGCACATGACACATAAGAGTATCTGACTGGTGTTAATGTATTTATTTTATCACGAGTAACAGAAGCAGCGTACAACAAATTAGCATGCTTTGTGTGCCGGAGCAAAAAAATACAATTAAATTCAGGAATGTTTTATTCAAAATATGTTCTCCGAAAGTTATAGTATAATAGTCAGACGCCAGTATCCTTTAAGGTTGAGGAACTGGTTTATTTTATAATAATATAAACTATGATTTTATTAAAACAAAACAAAAGAATCCCAAACTCTGCTTCATGAATGTCTTTTTCTACATCCAAATTTTACATTAATGTTAATTTTACATCAACTTCTATGTACTGTAATATTGCGACTCAACGTGCAGTCAGACTGCAATGTGCACCTCACTCATTTAAATTTACCTCAGTTCGATTGACACTCAAAATAGTAAGGCCTGTTATTGTCCACTCAATTATAGAAGAGGTGGAGATTGACTTCTTATTCACAACAAAAACGTTTTTGACAAGAAGTTGACAGACAACCAGTGAAATACTGTCATTAGACCAACACCAGTGCTGATTTTAGTTGTTGTTGGTGCAAATGTTAGCTACCTGTATATCATTCGCATGGGGAGTAGTAGTCTGTGGTGTTCAAGGAACAAGTTTATTCAATGATCTTTTCACCACTGCAATGCATGATCGCTGACCAGCTGGTGATGTCGGACATGTCACCTTGACCAGTCCTTGGTTTGTTGTTTTGTTGCAGTCGCTGTTCCACCTGCCCGTGTTCAGGAGGCTGGTTCTCAGCTACCATCTGTCTGAGCGAATCCTGGAGAAGTGTAAAAGCCATTCTGTGAGTAAACTTCATGCACAACAGACATGTTCACAGGAGAGACATTTGTTTGCATAAGTTTATGTTAAAATGTCTAATTCATACACGTACAAATATAAGGTGATCAAGCTGTGGAGATTTTCTCTATGTATGAACATAGCCATCATGTGATAGTGTAACTGGAGTGAAGTTTGACTCTGAACTTATGTTAATAGGACAAGAGGAACATAGCTTTCATGCAGGAGCTGCGCTGTCTTTTTGCTCTCATGGTGGGCTCCACACGCAGGTTTGTGGATCCTTCTGCTGCAGTGGAGTTACTGCGAGACGCCTTCAGGACCAACGAGGCCCAACAGGTACAGAACTTCACCGAAGGGCAGCTTTAAAGAGCAGAGGCCTCTTATTTGTAGAAAAGACTGGCCTGCTTATGAATATAGGTCCTGACAATTACTTTGTTGTTTTTGTTAACTGTTTGTAGTGATTAATATTTTTATTTGTTTGTTGAAAGTATACAATGAGCCTTGAGAGGCCATGGTTTACTGAAACATTCTTAGCTGTAGTAAAATCATAGTCTTAGGTGGCCTTTTGCGTGTATAAAACTGTTACTACATATATTGTCAGCACGTCTCACACTGTTTTTAACCGGGAACGCTACCAACAACATTATCTTCCCTTCACTTGTTCAACTGCTCTTAAAGTTAGTATTTAGTAACCTGCTAAAGTCAAGCAATTTAATAAACAGACATTCGACCGCTCGATTTGACGCTTGTTTTACTCTTAGACTCACGTTGTTGCTCTGCTGCAGTTCACAGCCGTGTGCAGCTGCAGAATGCAGTGTAGTGGACATTTTAGATTATATTTGGAATTTAAAACAATATTTATTTTGCCTTGGTCTTTGTAGTCATTAGCTTAAATTATAAGGCAAACACTGGCAGCTTTGAGGGGCTTGACGCTCCTATGTTCAGATTATTGCAGCTGCCTCGGGAGAGAATCCCCTCGGATTAAACATGCTTAATATCAGCAACCTGTCTCTGATCCTGTCACTTTAAATGTTTTTACATCTAAGTACAATACATCTGCTGTGTGGCCACTGCCTGAGTGTTTCATCTGTTTACAATTTCAGATTTAGTCAGTAGCCACAATAGAAATTTAAACACACGTATTGAACCACACAAACCAAAGAAATGTGTCATTTTTAAAATCACAAACAGACTGCATCTTATCTGGAGGTCTAGTGTTTGGTGAAAGTGGGACATTTTCTCGGCCAGTTGTTGAGATCAGCCTGAGGAAAAATGTACCTTTTATTTTAGTTATTATTATTTTTTATCAAGCTGAAGACTCAACTCAAGTTACTTCATTTATTATTTGACCCTGACTTAATCCTTTACTATTACAAATTCACAGCTTATCTTATCTTTTATTTTGTCTTTATTTCAGGATGTTAGTGAGTTTTCCCACAAACTGCTGGACTGGCTTGAGGATGCATTTCAGCTGGCAGCCAAAGAGTAAGTTATATGTTGATGTCATCCAAATGCATTGACTAGTGTTCTTCTCTCTTTTTGTGCTGATTGACATTGATAAAATGTTTTGTTTTCAGCAAAGTAGAAGACAAACGAAAAAACCCCATGGTCCAGCTTTTCTATGGTACCTTTGTGACAGAAAGGAGACATGAGGGTATGAGTTTTGTATACGTTTTTGTCACCGTGACAGCAATATGAATTCTGTTCTCAGTCACTCACACCTGTGTTACTCTGCTTAGGTAAGACGTTGTGTAATATCGAGCAGTTTGGCCAGTACCCCTTGCAAGTCAACGGCTTCAACAACCTGGATGAATGCCTAGAAGGTGCTATGGTTGAGAAAGAGATTGAGTCTCTCCATTCGGATCACAGCGTCACATCCGGCCGTGAGGTACACAATTTCAACGACTGATTAACAATACAATTTCTACGGATGTGGTATTTTCAGATTTTCTGATGCTTATCTGATGTCATATATTGCAGAGATGGTTCAAAAAGTTGCCACCAGTCTTAACATTTGAACTGTCGAGATTTGAATTCAACACCCAGCTGGGTCGTCCTGAAAAGATACACAAGAAACTGGAGTTCCCACAAATCATTTATATGGACAGGTGAGCGGTGTACTGATAACACAATCAGTTTCACGTATTTCAACAGGGGGAAAGAAGTTCATGTAGAAGGCATGGAGATTGTTTTAAAGGACTCTTGCCTGGATTACTTTTTTTCACTCAGATTATCTAACAAATTTATCATTTAAAAATTAGAGAAAAAAATCAAGGCAATTACTTGTCTGTCTCAATGTTACAATAAGTATGCACATGAACGCATGTGTTGATCAATTTTGGGGATTACCTGATTTTTCTGTGTACAGATATCTCCACAAAAACGTACAACAGACCCATGATAGGAGATTAGAAGTGAAAAAACTCAAGGAACAACTAGCAGCCCTTCAACAGAAACTTGAGTGGTAAGTTGAAGCTCTTGAAGCTGTGATATGACTTATGTAGATATGAAATCAATTCTTACACAAATTGTGTCCTGTCTTCATTTACAGCTATAAAAAATATGGCTCTGGACCTACCAAGTATCCTCTGGCTGACATGCTGCAGTTTGTGCTGGAGTTCGCCACCACCAAGCCCACAAGTGTTTCCCCAGCTGAAGATCTGAGACCAGCTTCTCCAACTCCTGCAAGCCACCCCCTCAGTGAACTCTTCTCCAAAGACAACAGGTTGAGTACACAGAGGGCCAGAGAAGCAAAACCAAGGCAAAGGCCCGTGAATAAAATACTGTCGACAGACTTTTACTAGCACAGCAAAAGCGGTCAAAAGGGTTGTGTAAATCGTTGTGGTTGAAAAGGGCAATATTTGGTGAATAACAAATTGAGCTGAAAAAGAATTGTGACTGATGACACAAGTTCCTTCTTTACGAAACTTATGTGACACCAAAACGTTCTTGCACTTCCTAGTGAACCAGAAGACACCGATTCATTGGAGGGTCCAGTTTCTGGTGTTTCCAGTTGTCAGCGGACCCCAATATACAAGCCCTTCACCCAGTGCAGAATCCCTGTTGACTGCCCACCACACCCAGCCCCCCACAGCGTCACTGAAGAAGAGTTGCACTTTGCTAAGACCTGCCTGCAGCGCTGGAGGACCGAAGTAGAGAATGACATAAATGGTACGCTTCTTTTCCAGTATACACAGGCTGATAGAAGTCTTGATGTGCTTCAGCTGTTTTTTCTGTATGGGCAGTTTTTTTGGCTCATTAGCTGTGAAATGCTTCGCTATGTTCACTAGTTAGCTTACTTTTTCTGTTGGTAGTGTACTGCCTGCCGTTGATGGAAACAGATAAGATTAGTAATTGTGAACTCAGATAGAAAAGTTGTGCCGTAAAAGCAAAAACAAAAAGCTGAAAAGCACTCAAATGCTCCAGAGATTTCAGGGTGACTCCAGGTGGACAACACGACTAAATGGTAACAGTAGATGGTGCATAAAGTGGTCAATCTTTACTCTCAAATTGCAGCGAGCACACCCTTTACTGCACCTCCACTCAAACTTGGTCGTACCAAAATACCTGGTATTTAAATATAGATAGCGAGGGACGAAAGAACCTTAATGTGCATTGAGAAAATAACACCTCACTGGCACAGAACTGCACACCTACACGAAAAAAGAGCCCAACATCTCTGAAATGACATCTGAGTCCTGCCTTTCCGAGGAAATAGATTATATGTCAATTGTCAAGCCCTGCTCTCCCAAATGTTGCCGTTATGATGCAAATACTAGGTAAAAGAAATAAGAAATAAAAATAATAATAATTCCCCTTAACTGTATGTGTACTATAATAATTTCTGTTTTCTTTCTGTGTATTTTTTGTTTGTTTTTTGTGTCTATGTGTGTGTGTCAGAGCTAAAGGCCAGTATTGACAGGCTCACTCAGATGCTGGAGGGCATGTACACAGAAAACTGTCTCTGTCAGGTAAGACTTACACTCGCCTAATTCACTCTGACAAACAGCAATTGAATCACACGTTTTACAGCTGAAGCCACAGAAAGTGCTTTGACTGAGATTAAATGAAACTGTATTGATCTCTGTGGAGAAACTGAAATTAATGTAACGTAAACAAGTCAACAGAATACAAATAAGGTACAAACAGATCAGACAAATGTGACGCTGCACTGACAACAGAGCTGCACAGTCACATCTCAGTAGTCTGTTTGAGCCCAACATTGTACGTGTTTTCTACAGTGGTCATTCAATGCTGTCTCCCACTGTCCCATCAGGCACCCTACAGACTCCATGCAGTGCTCGTTCATGAAGGCCAGGCATCAGCAGGTCATTACTGGGCTTATATTTATGACCATGCTAACAAGCGCTGGATGAAGTACAACGATGTGAGCATCACCGAGTCATCATGGGAGGAGCTGGAGCGAGACTCGTTTGGGGGAATGACCAACGCCAGTGCCTACTGCCTGATGTACATTGATGACAGGTTGCCCTCCCTTATCACAGGTATATCTCTGTGTGATTTTTAGTTAAATGATTTGAGTTCATCAGATTATATTTACCTTGAATAATCCAAGATGGGGTATCGGATGATTCTGCAAAGACATCGCCATGTGTGTTTTTGTCCATGTTTGTAAAAAGCATTAATACATAATGTTCTTCAGGATTAAATGTGCAAAGGAGTAAAAACAACACACAATAATGTAAAAAAAGAGTGCTTATAAGTTAGTTATATGTATAAAAGAATATAAAAAGTATGTATGTAGCTGTCAGGCCATTTAATATCATTAGAACAGTAAATAAGTCTGTAATACATATTGACTACTTATGAATTATGAACTGTAGTATATTGAAAAATGCCATCTTGTATAATCATCAATACTACTGTCATTTCTTTAGTTCTTACTCTCAGTAAGTGGATTTGATCGTGTAAGTCTATTAATGACTCTACCCCACATCCACCTAGAAGACACAGATGATGAGACAGGCCAGGTGCTGCATGGCATGGACTCCCTGCCATCCGTCCTCAGACGCTACGTCCACGAAGACAACCGCTGGTTCCAGCAGGAGCTTAGTGAATGGGAGGAGCAGTTCTGCCAGACCGCGACCCCACAGGGAGAGTCTACGGCCTCTGCTGAGCCCTCAAACCCCAGTCCAGTTAATATACCCCAAACAGAAGTGGAGCCAGCACCCCAGTCAGGATCAACCACCGAGAAGTTGGATCAGGAAACCTCTTCAGAGCAGGAACCAGACACAGAACCAGTGAAAGACCCAGAGCCTGATCACAATGACAAGCCTGAAGGTCTGTAGTGGCGACTATAGGAAAGGAAATGGGGCAAGGTTTTTATATGCCTTAACAAGCAATTGTGTACTATTTTCAGATAACTGCAGGACCATCACTCCAAATAGTTTTGCATTAAAATGCATGTAGTAATGGCATGGTCACGTGGGTGCTCACACAATTTTCTCTCCTTTCTCTTCTTTTTTTTGACCCCAAAAGAATGTGAGTTGACCCCACCTCCACCACCACCGCAGAGCCCCGGCTGCCAGCCAGACAACACCAGCAGTGCGCCAGTCGCTGACGCCCTGGGGCCCAGCCAGAGCTCCACCTCAGCTGAGAGAGAGCTTCAGTGTCAGGTGGGCAAGTCTGTGACTCCCCCCCCCTCGCTCTTCTCCCTGTAGAATATGGGTCAGTAATTCTAGGCCACAAAAATAAAGTGCGCACATCTGGGTCAAGGGGCTCATTCCCCCACTTAGCATAGCAATGGAGATCCAGGCTCAATGTCTGGCAGGGTGTTGAGTAACACACAGATAAACTAAAGGTTAGGTATGATTACTGCTATCAGCGGGTTTATTTGACAGTCAGTAGCTTGTTCAGAGGCGTATCATATAATTTACACTTAATCAGTTTTAGTTTCTGTTGTGGTAAAAAAAAAAAAAATGACGCCACACAGACTGAAAAGTGAACATTGAATTAAAAACAGTGTATCGGGGCTTTTGTAGGTTAAAAAATAAAAAATATTACGATGCCAAGTGTAGGGGGTAATATTCTGAGAAAATATTTAAAATCACAATTACAAGTAATAAACACTGAAATCAGTACATGCTTATAATAATACTGGGATTCTGGGCTTAAATCACAAGTATTTCTTTATTGCTGAACCCAATTACAAAGCATAATTTTATTATGTATACCACCGCATGTATTACACATGGTAAGCTGCGTGTGTGTGGTTTGATGAGCTTTATCCAACCTTGCACAGTCCATCCATAATTATTATATTTATTTATGTTTTAACCTACAATGGCCCTATTCATGACATTGAATTAATCTGCAAAGCTGTCAACAAAAAATGAATACAAGCCTTATAAGTATACGATTTCTTGTAAACTGTTCCTTTAGATGGCATTAAATAAACTGCTATCTTCAAACCACTTCATTACCACTTGTGTCTTGTCGACATATTGGGAACTCGATCGAGACATTGATTTATCACATGCAGATGAATATTACCCCCTAAGTGTATTTCCAAATGTGTTCAACTGCAGACTGTCAGCTGACCCACCTGACTTTATATAATAAGATCAACCTTTCACTGGATACAAGGAGCTATTTTGATTTTCACACACTCCCTTAGCCAATGTGTTCACCAGTTCACCATTAAATTAGAAACACATGCTCTATGACAGGTGTTTATAATGCATCCAGATGTATAGATAAGGGTGGGTGAATTTCCGCATTGGAGGCACACAATGCAAAGCCCTGAACAGGATGAGCGTACACAAGTCATGTTTGGATGAGTGCCATAGTAATGTGCGTCTTGTTAAATCTTTCAGGCTTTTGGCCCTGAAGCAGAGCTTAGTAACCCGGCACCAGCTAACCTCCATGTGGAGAAGGACGACACACAGGCTGCAGGCCTCGGCGCTCAGGCTGAGAGCGAGCCGGAAGCTTCTGGAGAGGCACCTGAACATGAAGCAAAGCAGGAGAACGAGGAGGAAGAGGAAGAGGAGGAGGAGGAGCAGAAGGAGCAAGACGAGCAGGAGGAGCAGCAGGAGCAGCAGGAGGTACCAGCCAGACAGCGACAGACTGAGAACGAGGTCTCAGAAGTGGAGATCCCCAACGTGGGCAGGATCATGGTCAGAGCTGATGCCGATGGATACAATGAAGAGGTACGTATATGCTATATGAATTCAGTAACTACTTTCATGTTGCAAATTTTTCAAGTTGGTGTCCCCAAATGTAAATTATGCTTGGTGAAATTTGACGAGAAATGCAATAAAACATAGGATTTGTCTATTCTGAGGATAGACAAATCTAGGATTTAGCTATGTTGTTTTTTTTTACACACTTTTTTTGACTGACCGAGTTTCAGATCTGATGTTACATTTATGACACCACCTTATAAATTAAATAAAAAATTTAAAGCGATAACCCGAAAAATGTTTCTATGTAAACACAGAAAATTAAAAATAAAGGCCTGCAAGTGTATGGTTTTGTTTTTCCTGCTGCTCATTCACGTCTTTGTGACACATTTGTATGTTTTAGTTTCTTACTTTAAGGATGTTTCCCACCTCTGACACAACAACCACCACCAGAGTTTGATTTGAGTAAAGATATTTCACACATTTGCAACATCTCAGAATGTGGAAATGTGATGCAGCCCTAAACAGTTCAGGGTCTTTACACAGACACCATAAACACCTTTTGTTCTCAAACTGTTTGCTGCCCAGTTGGTGTTATAATCTCTGACTCCTCATTTCCTAGATGATGCTGACTCCAGCGATGCAGGGCGTTATTCTCGCCATCGCCAAGGCCAGACAAACCTTCGATAAGGAAGGCCCTGAGGCCGGCCTCATCAAGGTATGGAGGGCTTTGAGGGTTATCGTAGATTATTGTGTCTCACATTAACTCTACGTCTCACAAAATAATTTAATAATTGTGTTGACTGAAATAGTTTTGCCACATTGCTGCATTAACTACTTCCTCTACCTTTAGGAGCAATCTTTTCTCTGTACAGTTTTTAATAGTGGTTTATTTCCCATATATTTATTAGAATTTAGAACATAAAAACATTCAGATGTTATGAGGGACCCGTTCAAGTTTATTCATTCATCAGCACACAACAGAACATATACTGTATTGATTACCAATAATCAGTAATAATAAGTGGATCAAAAGACTCCTAAAGAAGCCAATATTATATTTACTATTTCAGATGTAAGAAAGTCAACATCAATGACAAGATAAGTGTATTACCCTTATCTTTTAATGTTTTAGACTCATACAATTCAATATTTTTCGCAAATTAATGACAACACAAAAGATACTTGAAGTAGTGTACCACGTTTGGCTAATACAAATATAAGATGTACTTTTTTATCAGTATTTCTGATGAGATTTCCAACTTTAGTAACATATTATGAATGAATGTCTTAACCCGGTAAAAAAAGCATTATCGTTAAAACTCTTGTTGTATGAGTCATTCTAAAGCTAAGATACATTTCCCACTGTTCCCACAGGCCTTTCACGAGGAGTATTCCCGCTTGTATGAGCTCTCCCAGGAGGAGACCACACCCCAGGAGGATGCTCGTCTGCAGCACCCTCTGGTCTACTTCTTCCAGAACAAGGCACCCAATCGCATTATTGAGAGAACGCTGTTGGAGCAGTTCACCGACCGCAACCTGAGCTTCGATGAAAGGTACACACAGATACAGACAAAGGGCTCATTAATGAGTCTCAGACGTTATTATATTGCATTGGGTCAAGTTTTAAACACTTCAAAACATGAGAATACAGATTAAATATTGTCACATAATAGGATGAAATGATTACAAAAGAAAGTGGATTGCAAACCCCAAGATGAAGGTGAAACCTGTGTTAGACATTCTAGATAACCTTTTTTTTCTACTCATTCAATTTTAATCCAATATTTCTGTCGAGTTGCAGATATATTCAGGCTTAACAAATATTAGTAGGAGAAGATTATTTGTTCGATTAGATTTAAGTGGTGGCTGCGTAGGTTTGTTTCTGACTTGTGTGATACAAACATTGCTGATAACTCTACAGAGATGTTGAGTTCAAGAGTCAAACATTTTGGAAAAAAGATAGATGTATCTGACGAAATATTCGTCTTTAACTCGTATTTGTCCAAAGCTTTATTCAAATACTTCAATGAAAGCTTTGAATGCTAAAAAAAATATTGGTTACAGGCCTTATTCTGCTACTTATTTATATATAAAATAGTTGTGAGACTAAAAGCATTAGGAGCCATAACAAAATTGATTTAAAAACATATAATGTTTGAGAGAATAAGGTAAGATGTGGCTTTACAGCAGCAGCTCATCATAAGACCAAGAAATACAGGAGAGCATACACTATGCTTATACTGCCATCTAGTGCCCAGAGCAGAGAACTGCACCACATGTTCCTGGACCAATCCTTTTGTAAATGAAAAGCATTCACAATGGCATTTCTGTCCATGCAGGGCCATCAGCATCATGAGGGAAGCACGAACCAAGCTGCGCCTCATCAAGCCAGACGACATGGATATGGATGAGTACTTGGTGGGCTAAGCTTTGCCTTTTTGGACATTGACTGATACACAGTTTTCTGGGAGTTTATTTCTCCCATTTTTGTAATAATTTCACTGGAAATGATTCTGTCTCTGCTGCTGTCTTTGATTGCTTTTAGTTCAGAAAAAGTACACCAGTCATTAATATGTAGATATAGACAGTAAATGTACATTTGAGACAGATCAATCTTCTTACATATGACAGTGTACTGAAATGGCAAAGATTTACTTCAGAGACAACTTCATGCCTATTGGACCAAAGGTTAACTGACTTAAATATAATACAAACTTAACATCAGATATATCACTTATTGAACGAATATGTTGGTTTCTTGTTTTGAAATTTGTTCAACAGTCATACAAATGTAGAATATTGCCATTCTTGTCCTTTAAGAGAGGAGGGAAATGGAATGACTTAGTGCATCGCTGAAATAAAAAAATAGAAAAAAAGCACTTGAGAAAAAAATAACGCCTTTATTTAGTTACTGTCAAGTGACAGAAACATGTGATCTGAAAATTGAAAGAAACGATAACAGCCCGATTAACAAATGGAGTAATTGTCTTTGGTGTTGTGTGCTTTTTCGCAGCACTGGCATGACGACTACAAGCTGTTCAGAACGGTGTTTGTCTACCTGCTGACCGGACTGGAGCACTTCCAGCATGGGAAGTACGTAGGTGTCAAATGTGAACCAGCACCACATCACCTGGCCAGCATGTGTCGGGTCAGATCAATAGCAACCTGCTTGTTTCATCGGAAGTTTACGAAAAGAAAAGTTCCAATAATTCCACAGCACATACAACACAGAGACAAAGACTCAATCCATTGAGCTCATATTCTTACACTGTGATTGAGAAGAACATCATTTTAAGGGTAATGACACTCAACTGGTCTGTCTTTTCATTCGTGACATTGGTAAATAAGAACATAACGGCAGCGTGAACATTATGTGGGGGGTAAAAAAAAACTAAAAAGATTAAAATTGCAAAACACTTTTAAAATATAAAGACTGTACAACATGAATTCATTGTTCTGCCTTTTAAAAGAAATGGTGCGTTGTGTGTGTGCTGCAGGATGCGAGAGGCACTGATCTTCCTGGCTCATGCGTACGAGACCAACGCCACCCTGCTGAAGAATGGAGAGAAGCGTGGCATGGACAAGTCTCTTATTGCCGTTTACAGAAGGAAATGCCTCACTGTGAGTAACACAGCTCTTGAAGTCAGTATGTGTGTGTGACCGCAGTACATTATAGTGAAGCATGACAGCACTGAGCTCAATCCTTCTTCATGAAGGTTACAGCAACAACAAAGAGGTTGTTTGAATATAAAAATGTAACTTTGATGTCAGACTGCTCCTGTAATTTGACTCTTCTTGTGTACAAGTATACATGTTGGCCTGCTTCACTAGAGGAAGTTTCAGGAGTCATCAAAATCATAGCAGTCATCCTCTGGGAACTATCAGTGTCCATGTGACATTTCATAAAATTTGGCCAATAGTCAATGACATATCTTACTCTGGAACAAAGTTGCTATATTTAGACTGTTCGTGTCACTAACAGGAAGGAAAGTGTTAGATAAGAAGCACTTGGCTTAATGTCCTACTTACAGTCTCAGAAGTTTATCCAATGCAGTCAGCACTCACTTCTAATCTCATTTATCTAATCCCATTTTTTTCCCATGTTCTGGAGTTTATTAACCACGTGGTATTAATGTAAACTTTTTATTCTTAGAAAAAGTATATTAGGTTTGTATCTCTTACTTGCAAATGTATGTATCTAGAGACACCAACATTATATATCTACTCGGTGTCAGGCAACTCATCTGATTTTGCAATGTTCCAATGCAAACTGATCAAACACACAGCATAGTACAGTAAATACAGAATAACAATAACTTTCACTGTCTCCTCTATCCTCCTCCTCCCTACATCCACCATGCAGGCATTGAATGAAAGCGCATCTCGGCTGTTTTGCAGCGGTGAGGAGACCAATGTGGAGGAGGGCATCGTCATCATGGACGAGGCAGTCATCCCCTGCCTTCACCTGATGAGCCGAGACTCTGCTTTATGCCAGGAAGACCGGGACGCCATGGAGAGCATCCGCAGCCACTGGTGCTGCTGCCTGGGTCAGGACATGGAAGGTAAGATGAGTTGATAACGGCACGTACATTTACAGCCTTCTTCTTTCTCGCCTCTTGCTGGTGCATTGCTACACTTCTTCTTAACGCGCCACCTACGGCAACTTTCAATCAGTAGACTGGCGTGAGGACGCATACATCCGCCTCGGTGCGCTAGTAAAGCAGGAGAATTGTCAGGTTTGACAGGAAGCGGTCCGGACACGGGAAGGAAGATGAAGAGATGCAAGTTTCTTTTCTAAACTGTACTGTGTGCCAGCAGTTTTTATTTGCATAGTTTAGCACCCAGTATTGTCATCAGTCTAAGAAATGTGATATATAGTAAATATATAGCAATAAACATAGTAATAAAATAGAAACTGTAACTTCAGGTTAGATATGAATGAGGATATTACTTCTAAGAGAAAGAAAGGAGCCTCATATGTGTCATAGACCAGGTTACATGTGCTAGCCCTGTGGTTAGACGACAGTACTACATAATGGATTTAACTCTATGCTGTAGAAATATTAGCATTGAGACAATACTGTAAATATCTCTCATTACACTAGACACATACAGACTTACGAGATACAAACATAAAGACACGCAATCAGTGCTTACTTTCTAGCACTTTCACAATCTGGACCGCACAGGAAGAAAGGAAAGCGACTCCAAGCCACAATGCCGTCCACGCTGAACTTGAGCACGCACTGAATCAGTATCAACACATTAAGTCTCATTGCTTTGATCTGTACACAGAATAAACGTTAGCGTTATCTGCTTTGTCTTGAGAGCGTGCGTATTAAAGCGATAAGCACACAGAAGAGTGCATGCCTTTTATACACTGCTAATAACACGAACAAACCGAAAACTAAAATGGCAAAAAAACAACTTTGTTTTCAGACTCATTGCAGGTGAAGCTGGGTGAGTTTCTGCCCCGGGTTCTGGACGGTTCGGCTGAGACAGTAGTTCTTAAAGACCCTCCCAAAGTCCAGGTCAACCAGGCCCACGACCTGTGCAGTCGCTTGGCCGCTGTCATGGAGTCCATCCACAGCACCTCGATAGTCAGTGTTAAATAAAGACCTGAGTGAACGACCTGCAAGCAACTTGGCCGATAATTCATAATTCTGTGCTGACAGACTGTGGGGGTTGAGACGGCGTGTCGTTTTCAACGAGCCAAATCATGTATTTCATTTTATCTGCTGGTCTAGCATTGCACATGCATATCATTGATGGTTCGACATAGCAAACTGTAAGCACTCTTTAGGGGTGGATGGGGGATGGGGCTGTTTTGTCGTCACATGCTTGCGGGAAAAACTCTCCACAGGCTTCAGAAGTCTCAAAATTATTAAATTCAGCAGCTTCAGTGTCTTCCTTCTGCCTGCCCAGCACACTTTTAGAATACTATTTATGTATACTTTAAAAAAAAATTTGGAATGGCCTTAAAGCAGCAGCTGGTTATGCAGAAAAAGCCCATATGGTAGCAACACACTGTCATTTGGGTTATCTGTTATTTGTCTATCAGACATCATTTAACTTCTAAAATCATGTTTTAGACCTTTTGATTCAAACATCCTCTTGGTGCGGTACCAACTCCAAAAGACCACATTACTTCCTGTTATGAACAATTTTGATCGTACATAGTGACTCTTTTTACTGCTGAGATATACATTATATATATATATATATATATATATATATATATATATATATATATATATATATATATACACTATCACTGGAATCGGCTTCTTGTCCATCCTAAAATTGTTCATGAAACCGAGCTGCTGAACAAATAACATGTCATCGGTAAGCGAACAGGAACGCTTGCTTGAAACTCTGAATTTGTTTAAGTGATTTCCAACTTGTTTGATTTAAGTAATAGCGACAACTGGATAGTTGTCTTTCAATATTGTCACTTAATTGCTTGGATGTATTGTTGTGTTGCTAAGCAGTGTGAATGCACAATCAGGCCTTTTGAACCAGGGCTTTTAAAGAAACACACTAGATTTGTACTGCACAGTAACAAATGCTTTTTTTAAATATATGTTTTATATTACTATGTATTTTTCCAAAACTGGAAATTTTACATGTAGGTGAAGCTAGAAAGAAAGTTTCTGTTGTGTATAAAACATGAATGGCAGGGCGTTCTATAAACATTTTTAAGAAAGGAGCTGTTCCAAGCAGTAGATCTGTGCACTCTAACTATTAGTCTGTGGAAACTCTTCTTTGTTTAAGTTTGTCAGTGCCCTGTTGGACAGCACTTTGCTCAATCATGTAAACCCACTGAAAGGAAAGACATAAAATCCTTTCTTTTCTTTTGCTGGTTTCCCAGATGCAATGCAGTATCAAGAATGAATCCTCTGAATGAGCTTTTTCACTTGTACTCTATGATGATACTCAATAAATGTTTTAAATACTCTGCGTAACTCCTTTTATTGTTGACTCTTTTCGCTTGAGTAACATTCGCTAAAAGTGTCCAGCTGTTGTGAGAAATAAAAAAAAATAAAAAAATGTGTTTGTTAGCCATTTTTAAAGAGTTATCCCCCTTCACTAGGAACTAATAGTCAGGTCAGGGAGCTAGGTTTTAAATGAGCGACTAATGTGCTGTTGGTTTTTGGTCTTTTAATGGAATTCCTTGACATTAAGATAAAGATTACTTTCAGGCTTATCCGTTAGCTTAAATAACTGACCCCCAACCATTTCAATTTAATAATAATTAGGTCATGAGTGCTTATTTGTCCCTCCTATTGTACCCATTTGGTCCTTACATGGCCAGCATCAGTGACATTGCTTGTCTTACATTTTAACCGGGCTGCCACGCTTCTTATCCTGGAATTCAGTGTTATCTTCATGGCTTTGGTTGGCAATTGTACACATACTCTTTTCAAGTTCCAATAAGCCATTTCTATTTGTTGTGAAATACTTTACTACAACATTGTTCTCCTATACTGAGATTAAGACAATGATGCCAGTGAGTCACATCAGTGCTGGGTTAGATTAAGCTCTGATTGTCACTGCTCTGTTGCCGGATGCATGTCGGTAGCTGCCCTTTAGTGATGGGACGTGAATTGTTATTATTCCATCTAAAAATGTCTGTGGCGGCATATAAGTCCAACATTTTACTCATTACATTGAACAAAAGTAGTAGTAATATGGTTTGAACGTTGGTAGCTCACTATTCTTTTCATATTAAATAAAACAGTCCTGCCATTGTCATCATCACGAGTATGTAAGCATGACCAATATTGTTCTGAGGATGTGTCAGACATTATTCAACTGATCTCCATTGTTAAATGATTCACTCTCTGCAAGAGTTGCACTTGAAATAGTACTTTAAACTTTTAACAGGGAAATATGTAGTGGTGGGAGTCAGTTATTTAAACAAGTAAAAGAGGCAATAAGCCATTATAAAAATACTGTGTTCTTACTACATCTTACTAAAAGTACAAAGTTAGTAGCTTCAAATTATACATACTAAAAGTATCAAAGTAAAAGTACCCTTTATGTAGAATTGTCCATTTTGGAATCACAATTATCACTTTATATAACAAAGAATATATTTAATGATTAAATGCACATTACTTTTAATGTGGCTGCTGCTAAAAGTGTGGCAACTTTTAATTAGGCCACGTAATATACTGCTGTTTGGCTTCACCTTACATACCATAATATAGTAGGGTTTTATATTTCGTATTATTATTATTGCAATGCCATTGGAGTAAAAACTACAATATGTTCCTCCAAACTTTTGTGGAATGAAAAAACATTAAAACGAAACACGTTAGTAAAGTAGAAGTGCCCTTTAATTGTACTTAAGTAAAGTACTTGCGTGAACGTGTCGTTATGTACAAGATTGAATTTGATTGTGAATGTAAATCGTTCGTGCTTTTACTTTGAAGGCAACACGCCCAACCGGAAACGTTCTTTTCCCAATAGTAGTTATCCTCACCTGCCGCAGGTCTTCGCTGCAAACGAGACACCCGATGCCTGGCGAACTTACCTGAACAGTGAGGAGAGTCAGCACCCAGGTACGTTTAGCATGGCGCCGAGTACGTTACAGACTGGCTCGACTGCTCGAGGCTGAAGACGAAGACGTCTGTTGTTGATAATTTGCGTCCGAAAAGCCGGAAGTTGTTCAAGCAAAACACCCGATGCGGTCTAGAACGAGTGTCACTGTTTATTGTCGTGTGCAGGGCAGAGAAAATACCCACTTGGAGTTTAGGAGTTAGAATAAAGAAAAAGGCACGTCGACAAACAGGTAAGATGGAGAAGAAGAAGTATGTTTTACTTTAAATGTCAGCAGTTTTCTCTTCCGGCTTGCTTGACGGGGACGTTGGGTTAAAAATATCTGCAAACTAGCTAAACTCGGTAAACGGATCCTGCTCACTGAACGTTTCCAGCGGTCTAAATATATACGAGTATATGGTGTTGCCCTCGCGGAACCCCCCATGGATCATAGGAGGACTCGGTCCCTCTTACCCCGAGTTGGATAAAGTGTGTCTTGCATTTCTGTGGTAATGCATCACTTTAAATTTGACATTCACAGCTGCTTTTGAGGCTACATTTTTACCTTGAGGATATTCTAATAATTATGTCACCAGACTTTTTCATGTTGGCTTCACAGCCTGCGTTTCTAGAAACCAGTTGAGACAAGCAAGCAGTGGGTCCCCTGACACGTTAAGCTTCGCCGATAGACACGCACACGCACACGCAAACGCACACAAACAAACAAACAAACAAACAAACACAAAAACAAACAAACGTGGACACACACACACACACACACACACACACACACACACACACACACACACACGTATCCGGGCATGAGAACGTGAGAACCTTTTTTCCATTCTTTTTTTTTTGATCCAATTTTTTTTGGGTGATTTTCTAGATGGGCATTAAAAACCAACTAGTTACAGTAAGAAAAAAACGAGGGCGAAAAATTGAGAGAAAAAAAACACTATTGATGTGAGAGAGAGAGAGAGAGAGAGAGAGAGAGAGAGTGAGAGAGATGCGCATATGCATATTGTGTGTGTGTACAGACTGTAGGATAACATGTTCATAATGGATTAAAATCTAAACCTTTTCTTTTTATTTCATCTGTTATGTGGTTTCTAACTTTACACCATTTTAATAAAATTACATGATGTAAAACAATATTATATCTTACGTTATTGTAAAGGAAACACAATAAACTGTAATAGCTGTACAGTTTCTGCTTGTAATCGTACTTCATCCTCCCCCTAATAGTTTCCTGCGACTGCTCCCACTCACACATGCAATGGGAGTTACTGCTCTTGACAACTCTTCAGTCTTTTGGCTCACGTACACACAACAGTGTTCTGTAAGCAGTTGGAATACTTTTGATTTCCCTGAAAATGGGAGGGTTATTGTGGACCGTGAAATAAAGCGAGTGATTGACGGGTCAGAGGAAAACATCACACGACTGCACTCTCATATAATATTGACACTTGACAGTTATTTGTATTTAACCCAGCTGTGCCTTGTGTTGCACAACTGACAACAGATTTCCTGTTTTTCCACCCACCAGGTGCTATGAGCAGGGACCTGAACGTGCCAATGGGTTCCCCGGCCCCGGGGATCTCTGATGGCGGGGGGATGGACTACAGGGACTGGGTGCGACGGAGCTACCTGGAGCTGGTCAGCTCCAACCACCACTCGGTGCAGGCCCTGTCTTGGAGGAAGCTCTACTTGAGCCGGGCCAAGCTAAAGGCCTCCAGCAGGACCTCTGCACTGCTCTCTGGCTTCGCTATGGTCAGTTACACTCATCTTTTCTTTAAACACTTCATCCAATGACATGTATTTTTCATTTTCTTTGCTTGTTTCCTGGCAGCACAAGGTTTTAATTATTTATGATAGCAGGAGAAAATAAATACCCCACCACAGTAATGTTTGGCAATACATTTGTGGGCAGGAACTGGTTAGAAACTTCCTGTCTGTGCTTTCAAGATTTCAGTGTTGTGCTGGTGAACAAACAACATTATGTCTTTTTAGAGTTTTGTTCTGGATGACATTTTCTGTGAAATCATCATTGAGAACATGTTGTTACTTGTTGACTGGAGGGAAGTGAAGAATAGTTTGTTTGTAACGTTGGTAAAACCAGCATCCTGTAGCAGAAGGGAAGTGCAGTTAATGAGCCGCGACCCGTAAAGGCCTGCTGTTGACAACATGCTAGACTCAGTCTGCGAAGCCCTGAAGCCCCGCCCCCTGCTGCGGCACAGAAATATAACGCATGCATGTCCATGTAAAGACGTTCTATTTAGAATTTTTATAATCAGATATTTTAAAGCAGCCGTTCAGCTTTTGTACCGATGATTCAACAAGTACAGTTTAATGTTTACTTGTGAAACATGGACGCCCAATAACTTATAACCTTAGATGAGATGGCCTTAGGACAAAAGAGTTAGAAAATGAGTTTGTTTCCTAATATACATTGTGTTTTGGTGCAACTCATCCCCCGCAAGAACAGGTTACTACATGTCTTTGTGTATGTCCCTTTTTAAACCTAGGTGGCGATGGTGGAGGTGCAGCTAGAGATGCAGTACAATTACTCTCCTGTGCTGCTCATTGCCTTTAGCGTGTGCACCACCGTGCTGGTGGCGGTGCACCTCTTCGCTCTGCTGATCAGCACCTGCATCCTTCCCAACGTGGAGGCCGTCAGCAACATCCACAACCTCAACTCCGTCAGCGAGTCGCCCCACGAGCGCATGCACTACTTTATCGAGCTGGCCTGGGGCTTCTCCACGGCCCTGGGAATCCTGCTGTTCTTGGTGGAGGTGGTGCTCCTCTGCTGGATCAAATTCTTGCCCGTAGACTCTGGCGGGAACAAAAAGGAGAAGCCTTTAGAGCCAAGATCCGCGCCGCAGTTCAGCGGCTGGCAGGCGGCTCTGGCCTCCACCATCATCATGGTGCCAGTGGGGGTGATTTTTGTCGTGTTCACCATTCACTTCTACCGTTCTCTGGTGCGCCACAAGACGGAGCGTCACAACGAGGAGATCGAGGAACTGCACAAGATCAAGGTGCAGCTCGACGGCCACGAAAGAGGCCTGCAGACGGTGTGACAAGAGGACTGCAGCTTTAAGGACTTCCTTTTGTGTCCCACGTTCATCTCTTTTCTGACATTTTGTTGTCGGGTATCGATAATGACTTGCTTGACCTCAGCTTTAAAGCTCCTCATTTTGCTGGCAGAGACGGCCAATACATGTCAGACTGCTAATTTATCTCGGGGGGGGGGGAGGGGAAAGTTGCATTGTCAGATTTGTTTGTAGCACCGTGTCTGTGTTTTTAGGTCTGTTACATCTGTTGGTTATGGATAATTAATGTAAAGGGTTTACAGAAAAAAGGGCTATAATGTTCTGAGTGCCATTTTATTGCCATGTCTGTGTTTTTCATTGGAGGTTTTGGTAACAGCAGCCAATTACATTTTGGATCTGGTTCCAAATTGGCAAAAATACCTGGATTCCCTCCGAGTCTAACGAATGTCTTATTGAATCTTTTGGCTCCTGAGCAAAGAGCTGCCGACACTTTCGCCAGAGGATAATGCCAAACGCCAGAAGTTACTTGCCGTAACACCAAAACATGGGACTTGTTTGATTCTTGTGCTTTCTACAAGCTGGTTTCTGTGCTCAGCCAAAGTGTTTGTCAGTTCCAGGATCAAAAAGATGTGATACTTTGAGTTTCAGTTACTTATAAAACTATTTCCTTGCAAAATTCTGAGCCTTGAATGCACTCCATAAGAACCCCGACCATGTTTCATAGGTAATATGGTCAGGTCTCACTGTTGACGCTCAACCTGCTTCTCAGTCTGGCTCATGTTTCACATAAAACGGTGCTCGTTGTTTTAACTGTAAAACAGCTGAGTCATGCATCACGATGCAGGGAACTTGGCTTTTGTCTGTCTGGCTGAGGCCATCTGTAAAGTCTTAAAATGTTTTTTTTGCGTTTATTTTGCATTTTTTTTATAAAATAGTTTAGAGATTTACTGCGTTTTCTTTAGGTCCAAAATCCCAAATGCCTTCAAAACCTTTTGTCCTTTTCCTCCTTACGAAGACCACGGCGCCTGTGTAAAAGTGTCGAGCCGATCTATTCGGTGCTAGAATATGAATGTATCACTGTCCAAATGGAGTTCTGTCTCACAGAACGATTGCCTTTTTTTAAACTGCTGTTTTGCTAAAGGTCTTAACACAAGCTGATCTTTTTTTGTTGCGAGGAATGTAGTTGTGCAAGACAAAGTTTAAAGGTTGAGTCGAGGAGGATGAAGATGAGAACAGTCACGAGTACATGTTGTCATCGGCATCACCTCGTCCCATCCAGTTTAAAACGGTCATTATTGGAGGCATTTCGGTTCATGACGGTTAACTGAAAGAATCAACGATTGTTACTGCATTAATTTTAAAAAAAAACTGTTATCACATTCCAAATACTGACCAAAGTGCTGCTCAGTTAGTTTCTGAGAAGAGATGGAAGTGCACTTGTAGTTGCACAGTGAGTGAGTCCTGGGTTTCTTATCAGAGGATATCCTGCTGTCTCCTGTTTGTGCTTTCATGCTTCTTGAAGCAATACTGCAGGGTGGGGGAGGGAAAATGATATTCATGGCCTGCAACAAATGTTTAAAATAAATATATTCATCTTTTTATTTTGTGTGTGTGTGTGTGTCTATAACCAATCACAGCTATTCAGAAGGATACATGTGTTTGCATTAAGTGTTATTAAAGTAACTTCACCTTCCTGACAGGAGTCTAGCAAGTGAGAGACCACAAATGTGATAGTTTTATATTTTTACCAATTAGGAAAATTCAACAGATTGATCACAAATAAGTTGCAGAAAAAAAATAAGATCAGACTTTAAGTTCCAACCAAGTAAAATTTAATGTCTATACAGAGAACACAACCGGGAAAAAAAATTCAGTCAAGGAGACAAAACACTCCATGGCAGCAGGTGTAGTCAGTAACATGACTCCAATAATTGGCTTTGTATTGGAGATTGTCTTTTGTTGTTGACTCACTTCTATTTGTAAAAATTACAAAATCAGAAACCAGGAAAATAGAAATTACCTGATATGCTGTATGTACACCCTTTTCCCCTCCTAGAACTAAAAAGAACACTGCACCCACCCAACCCATGAATAATGTTGTGGAGTTTGCCTGCACTTCTCTTTTGAGTCCAGCAGAGGGCAGACAAGATTTTCATGCTACAGTCTGGCAGCCAAATTCTAAATTTAAAAAACTACCTCCAACATTTTACCAGCAACAATTTGAAATAGAAGAAAATGTCAGAATGATAATGATGACATACTAATGTGTCTTTAAAAAAAAAGGGACGCGAACCATCAACCATTGTTTACCTGCGTCTGGCAGCTACGTGGCATTAACTCGCACCTTTGCTTTACATGCATAAACTACATACTACATCATCAAAACCTTCAAAGCCACAATAAACACATTAATTCATACACAGTCCTAGCAAGAATACAAGTACAGATAATACAGGCCATTCTACGTCACTCTGGAGACGCCAATTTGACGGGGTTATTTTAGATTTCATGTCAAAATAAATACGAGCCTCTTACAAATTAAATTAGATTATGTTTTCCATATATCTTACAACAGAAAAAACTAGTTCACTCGTGTTTTCACAATGTCTCACAAGATAAAAATCTTAACTCAAGCAACATTTCGTTTGTAAACTCATTTTGCTTTTTGTTGCGAGTCCAAATCCAAGTGAACAAGTTACTGAATTTATAAGATATAAAACATTGTTAGATTTTTAAAAAGTCAAAAAAAAGTGTCTAATTTTCCTCATTAGGTAGACTATCCACTGCCAGTGAATCTGAAGCTTTGAAGCTTTAAAATGAAAATGTTGGCTAACAAAGTTCATAAATTTACCATCTTCAAAATGTCCTTCCTGATAAAAACTGACATAAAATGCTAATATTATGAAAAACACTCCAAATAGATAAACTTAAGTGAAAATTCTGGCTGATCTGTTGCTTGACGACTGGTGCCCACTGTGGAATGTTCAACAAAATGTGAGGAGTGCTTGAGGTGGATTTCTATTGTGACAAATTTCATGACTTGGCTTCAGTTATTGTCTGAACTGCATGAGTACAACTCAAACGGGAGACTCAGAAATGCTCATCAATTATTTGCGTCCTTTAGTTTGAGAGTGTCAATTTTATCTGCGATCATGAATGATTTACATTCTAAGATAAAAGAGGTGTTTGAGGAATGACCGATTTGTTTAGATGATGATGACGTTTCAGGTAACATGATAATAAAAAGAAATAGATATAAGGTGTCTCAAGCTAATGTCATAGTCAAGTTGTGATCAGGAGTAAATGGACCTTAATAATGACTAGAAACCTTTGCTTAGATGAACTACCATATTTAACAGTGCAAATTGACCCATCTTGAAATGTATTCTTATAGAAAAATATTTTCAAAAAGCCAGCAAACTCAAACAACTGACACACTTTCTAAAAAAAAAAAAAAAAAAAAGAAAACAAAACATCTAAAGTCAAATAAAACTGAAAAAGAGAGGACACTATTAGACAATACTTCTCTGGTATATTGTTACTTTGTTAAAAGTAAAGTCAAAAAAGCTGGGAAATTGAAACAATAGACGTGCGTCTGTGTGAACCAATAAAGGCAACAAAAAGAAAACAAGAAAGGTCGGCATGCGGGTGAAGGACTAGCGTCACACAGTAAGTAAGGCAACTGAACACCTCGCTTGCTTCCCTGCCTGAAAGCTCCACACAATGACTGCTGAACAAAAGATGTTCGTCGTGGCGCGCGAGACGGAAATCTGTCAATGAGCTTTTGCCGTTTTGTCTTTGTCTTAAATTTCTTTTTTTTATTTTGTAGAATATATTCGCTTTTGTTTGTTGAGGGTCACAGCACATGCTGAGGCCATGTGGGTTGCACTAGCGCTGTTGTCCCTCATAGATCTTACATTTTGAAGCAGACGACTGCAACCGCACTGGAAGGATCCAGTTATTCAAACTGTATTGATCATCGCGGAACGTGCTTTTTTGTACTCTGAGGAGATTTTGACAGGGTTGCTGGAGTGTCTCAGAAGTTTCATTTGAAACATTAAATCATCAAAATTGTCTGTAGTTATTTTGAGGGTATGCGACAAGTAACTTCAAAAGCGAGCTTCTTGAAAACTGAAGCTCTTTTTCCATTCTTTCTTTCTTTCCTTCCTCCCAACAGTAACATCATTTGTCCAGATAACCTCTGACATTTACATGCCACAGGGAACAAAACACAATGGAAAAACAACTGATAGTATCAACTTGAGAGCTAACATAGCTTATAATCAGTCTAAGGCAAAAAAAAAAAAAGGACAAGTTGTGGGTTGGTGAATTTAGGAGGTTTCTGCCAAAATACTGTGTGTAGACTATCACTTTGTGGACCAAAGTCCTGTAGTTCATGCCAGCTTTCTCGGTGTGTGGTGGGGGAGTAGGGGCCATCTGTGCTTCTGCGTGGCCCGATTCCTTGTTTCCCTCTACAAGTATGACTAACAGGGGAGCTCTACACTCTGAAGTTCTCTCCCTTGCCGTCGATGTGGCGCAGACGCAGGTAGACGTCAGTGCCGATGCCCTGCATGGATTGCACAGACAGAGAGCCGCCCAGGTACTCGGCGTAGGCCCTGGACGTGGGCAAGCCGAAACCGAACCTGCACAGCACAAAAGACACAGACAGCGGGGTTAAAACGTGACGGCGAGGCACAGGTGGTTGAACATGGTCTGTTGTCAGGAAAACATTGAAGCCAAGTGCAGATGAAGTGGAGGACGAGTTCAGCGCAGAACTGTGAAATGACACCTGCGGGTTAAATACACAAGAAGTCACTGCAAAGCCTCCTGAAGGCATAATAAGGTGGCATGAACGTCATGATTTAATTGATACTCACCCCTTTCCCTCTTTGACATTGTCAACACCAATGTGAGAAAACGTTTAGAGATAGTGAGACAAACTTCAAACTCTCATTTAGTCAATGTCCCCATAGTGCTGCATGAGAAGGGAGAATACTGGAGCCACCACTCTTCTCCACAAACATCCGTCGAGTTTAACATTTTCATTGTTCGTTTCAGCTGTGATTTGCTGTTCCGTGGTACGTTGATATAGCTGATATTAGCTGATATTAGCTGATATTTCCTGATTCAGTTTCAATAGTGCCATGGGTCTTTAGTATGTTGTTTGATTTTCTTGTCAATCAATGTATCAACATTAAGGTTAACAAGTTTTATCATGAAAGCACATCAAATAAAATGTAATCGCCAATGAATCTTCAATTTTATTCCATTCATATTAAACAAAAAAAAAAAGTTCACTCCTAATCATTGTAAGGGTGTACGAGTACAATATGAAAACATCCAGCTGCAATCAATAACCCAAGCAAATGTTCATCAGCAATCAATTTAACAAGATTGAATACTAGCCAATCAGGGGCAGATTAGGGCGGGACTTCAGGGTAAAATTATCAGCAACAAGGACAATCTGTATTTTCACATTCTCACCCATGCATGGGGTTGGACTGGTTTCCGCTGTTGGTAATGTTGTTGAAGAGGTTGCTCATTCGGGGGTCCTGTGCGCTCTCCTCAGCTGTACTGAAGTGGTAATCCATCACCTTATCTATAATATTGTGAGGTATGCCGCCACCGCGGTCTGAAATCCTTAAAAAAAGGAAGCGAAAAGAAGGAAAGTTACTTTTGGAAGCTTTAAGCGACACAAATTGCTTCTGTTTCTGACCAGGATGGATGAAGCTGGATTTAATACTCGAGGGAAGGTAAACCAGAAGCTTTAAACCAGTAGCTATTGAACAGATATCTCGACACTCACCTGATGACAAAATCAATGTCGTTATTGGCAATGGTGACGACCACATCGGGCACGTTGTATGGGGTGTCCAGGTGGCTTTCCATGGTTGCCCTGAAGAGACATTAGATGAGTAAGACAAGATAAAATAATCCTTTATTAGTCATAATAACCTGCAATGTCATAAGGAATAAATGCAAATTGTGTTCTTATCAAGGGTTTGTTTGTTTTTCGAACCGTTTGATATTAAGACAAAAATCCAGACCGAATTGCTACGCTGACTTCAACCACTAGGTGGCATGACTGAACCGCTGCGCCCGAGTGCAACTTAATGGCATTGTTTTCTGCAGTGATTACACAATAGACCGTGTTTTTTGACTAAATTCTTTTGTCCGATTTTTTCTTTTTTTACAAACAAACATTATATTCTGGAAATCACATTAATTATTACTAATGCACTACAAGTTAAATTCAGCTTTGTGACACTGTCGGCACAGTTCGCTGATGTGGGCTACTTGAGTGAGTAGATGTATTTGTCAGACAAAGGTGTTCTACTGTCTTACTGCTCGGGTCGTTTAATTTCACTTTTATTTTGTATTTTAGCAAATACAGAACTGTGCACAAACCTGCGTTTGAATTAATGCGCTTCTACTTGAGCTATATATGGCTGTGTGTGGGCTCTAACACGCAAAGTTTCACCAAACAAGAGCTCACTTTAAAGTATTCGTTTTGCAGAGCCCTTCTACAAAGTCCTAAATGGACTGTCGTGACGGCATGCGTTGGGTTTTGTTTTACTGGGTGGCTGTGGACGAGCATCACTGCACTCGAGTGCCTCTCATAGGACTTCTACCAAAAGGTATTTTAGTTCCACTCATATCCTGGCTCATGTCCATCACATTAACCTTACAGTCCTGCATGCATGAAAGCTAAATGGGTACCTAATAAGGACTGAGGGACAGCACTAAGACTTCTCATCTAGATTCTTTTTGTTATCTTTGTTCCTTATACCAGAAAATGTGTAATGATTTAATGTGAAGATGTTGATAAGAATGGTATTTCAGTGCAGTTCAACATTTAATCTTCATGATGAAATAAGTTAAGTATTATCGAGAGAAAAGGTGAATCATGTTTTTTTATTTAAGGGGTTCAACCATTTACGACGGCCTATTTGAGTAGGTACACATTTCTTTCCGAGAGAATGGGGGTGGGGGGATATTAAGAAATAATATCAGAATTTATGAGAAAAAAAACTGGTAAATAGTGTATATTCTTGTCTGAAAAACTTGTCTTGTCTGAAAAACCACAAGGCTTCACTCGGCAAGGTTGGATCAATCTCATCGCACCACAGAAGGCACCTTTAAAACACTGTGTTGCCTCGTGCAAAACCACGGTAACGCCAGCCGCCAACTGAATTTCGTGGAGCCTACAGTAGCGTCTTTAAGGTGTGGTTGGACCTGAAAGAACAAATACGCATTTTCCTCCATGTTCTATGTAATTTCACAGACATGAATAAATACTTGTATCCCTAAATACACATTACCACCATAGTGTTTAAAATGCCATCGTCTGTGGTGATGAGGTTGATCTAACCCCTCCCTCTGGAGCAATATTCACTGAACCCCATTTAAAGTAACAAGATATATAATTATAGATACATTAGTTAATAATAAATGATGTGTGTATTTTCTTTAATACCTTTTTTCTAGATGATGGTGGTGTACTTTTGGGGGTTGGATTGGAATTTGAAAAGGAGGTTTTTGGATTTGTGTGTAGGTGCTGTGATCTACTTAGATTTTGTGATGTGAAGGATGAGAAACGACCTTCTGGCAGTTAAACATACAAAAGTGAAATTTCCAAGTTCAATCCTCGATACAAAACAATCGACCGTGAGCCCTGTAATGTGGAGTGCACCGAGAACCGACTCTCTTGTTTCATCTACATTTACAATGGCTGTCTCCATGTACAGTGAGTGAGTGTGTGTGTGTGTGTGTGTGTGTGTGTGTGTGTGTGTGTGTGTGTCATGTTACCTCATGGCGTTCTTGAGGAGCTCGGGCAGGATGTAATCCAGAGGCAGAGGGATGAAGGGGAAGCGAGCGGCGACGTGTCCGTTGATCCTCACTCTGGGCGAGTTGCCGTACTGGTGCTCACACAGACGCCTGGTGGACGCGAAGAACCGTCAACGTTTACCGTGGTCGCCGAGCGAGTTAAGCATGTTAGCATGCGAATGTTTGCTGATTAGCAGTAAACAAAGTGCAGCTGAGGCTGATGGGAATTAGCTTGTGATGATTATGCAAGATAAAAAATAAAAAAATGGCTAAATAAAGTTATTAGGAGGACTTGGATATGTGAAACTAATATTCAAAATATGATATGTTATAGAAATATATTCAAATTGTAGTCACACTTTACTTGATTAGCAGCTGATTTAATTGTAGCTGTACACGTCACACTAACAACAAAAGATAGATTATAATTTTCAAGCTGATTATGAGCTCACAAACTCCATGAACTTTCTTTGTGAACTTTTTTCTGAACTTGGTTAAAAAAAAAGGGCATTAGATAAGATTGCAGAAGGTAAACAAAGATGATTGCTCATATCTCATTCACAGCTCCGTGGAGTTTATCTGCTGAACTCTGACTTCTCTCAGTCAACACAGCGCTCATACAGAAGCAGAAAGTCATCTAAAGGTGATAAACAAACAAAGCCGTGCGACTAAGCGCTTACCTGGCAAAGTCCACCCACTTCTCCACTATGTTTTTGGGGTAGAGACGTCTGCCAATCATCCCAACGTAGTCCGGCTGAAACGAGAACAGAAATAATTCACAGTTTACTCAAATTAAAGAAAGAAACTGTATTCATATAACTTAAATCTTATGTTATATATTAAATCTTTCATAGGAACTAGTGTGGGATGTTTCTTCCTCCTGCTGTACGTATATAGAGATCACGCTATTTTTAATTAATGACATGAATGACACATGCTTCCTTATGACAGAAAGCATTCCCCATCAAGCACCGTTTCCCTTTTGTTTGAGAAATGTTTAATGAAAAAAAAACTACATTGACTAGCTGTTTTGGGAAATTAGAGATAAAAAAAAGAAAAAAAGAAGGTGTTCACTGGGTAATGTGATGCTGTGGAATAGCTACGACAACATATCAGGCT
This sequence comes from Clinocottus analis, assembly GCF_023055335.1. Taxonomy (NCBI): domain Eukaryota; kingdom Metazoa; phylum Chordata; class Actinopteri; order Perciformes; family Cottidae; genus Clinocottus; species Clinocottus analis. Next base: position 16,249,465 of record NW_027176207.1, on the reverse strand, counting down.
ACAGGAAAACAACATAGACCAGAGGTTTGACAATTTGAATCCCAGAAACACTCAGACGTACGTTCTCTTCGTGAAGGGCGAGGTGATGCGTGGCCAACATCCGGATTCCCAGACGAGAGCACAGTGTTGTATCCAGGAAGTTGCGTATGAGGGCCTCGTCCTGCAATGGCAGACAAAACATTGCTCTTGAGACCCATCAAATAAAGATGGAAGCGGAAATCTGGAACATTACAACTACATGTTGATTTTAAACCCAGATCAGACAGAGAGAGATTTAACAGAATCGTTCTAATGATTTATAATGATATGTCATCAATATAATACAACACATGCTATTATTACAAAATCATTAAAAATACATTCCAACACTTGGATCCATCTTGCAGTTGGTGTTCTGGGAATTTTGGAGGTTCACTTCATACCTGGATGTGTCTGCGACACTCCCTGAAGCCCTGGGCCAGCATGGTGACCACGTCTTTGTGGTCGTCCAGCAGCTGCTGCACCAGCTTACAGAAACGAGACTCCGTCTCCTGATCCCGGATCTGCAAACAACAACGGCCCACTTTAATTCAGCCCATTCAAACTCTATTTTAGAGACCGATTCGGTATTTATTCATTTGTAAGTATAGATATATATTTGATATATTTTATTCAGAGGCGTCCTTGTATTCTGAAGTGCACATTTGATGTTAATGCAAACTCAGCACTTCCTCTATGTTAGCTTGTTTTGATAAATTCAGCATAGTATATCTCGTCTATGATGAAAGTTAAAACAAAAAGAGTAATATTTTCATTTTTACTCAAACCGTACATAAAACTCTACACTTCCTGCACAGATATTTCACAATAAAAGCCTTCCAGCTGATCGAAGGGCATAATCCCTCTATTGTCTAGCTCCTAATGACTGACTGTAGCTTGACAATGATCGTAGAGGCAACTAGAATTTCTTTAGTGAAAGATAACAGTTGTTATAGTGATGCAATTAGTGCTGTTAAAAAATGTGCATTATGTACATCAATAAAACATTATAGTTTACCATGTAACACAGTACAGGTTACTCCACCCCCTTTTAATGTGATTTTAGTCAGCCTAAATTTGCTATAGCACCCAGAACCAGAAAGGCACAAGTAGCAGAGCTAGATATCAGACAGCACTCTGAGTTCTTACAAATGACCTCTGACCTCTGATAGTCTCATTAGTTAGTCTCAACCCACATGGTCAGAAGTATTGATTATCAATTCCTGCTCGTGTGGTGGAGCAGACTGTAAAGAGTTAGTGTCTTCTTGGAATGGTTGACTTTTCTATTCTGAAAATTTGTCTCAATGTGGGAACAAACGTGAGCCTCAATTTTCAATCATGCAAAACAAAGAACATGTTCAGCAGGTCTGCCGCTGCCTGCTTTCGTGCACTAACACGTGGTCACATGGACATGTTTGTCAAATTTACTGTCAAACAAAAAGTAACAGAAGAGGACAGACCCGCATTCCACACTGTCCATGTTTACTGAAACCGAATCCATCCTGATCCCTGAAACTAAGATTGCACAGGCAGTCATCTGTTTGTTTGTAGGCTGTTCTCGTGCAAAGAAATCCTTTTTTTTTTTAAAAATCAATGACTCTAAAAAACTGAATAATCAACTTTGAATCACAGAAAGCACCACTTTGAATCTTGTGTTTACGAGAGATGTGTTCATGAATTGCTTGGAAATAAGTCATTTAGCATTACCATGAAATCCTAGTTAACTAAGACCAAAAGGACTCATTAACACCAAAAACAATACCTCATCCTCCCCTTTGAGCACAGCTCTTTGTTGTATGTATTTGTTTTAATGTATTTCTTTATGTATAACCTTCTTATAGTTATTAATAATAATCTCATGACTTTAGTTTAAGTAACAACATTGTAAAGCCCTCATACAAGTGCAGAACAAATAGACCAATCCGTGAAGTGCTTCGTGCAGGCAGACGAAAAGTCTGACTTGACAACAAATGTTCACACTTCCTGTTGACAGTCACGAGTAAAACCGCTTCTAAAGAAGAGAAGGAATTGAACTTATGACCCCGTGTGTGTGTGTGTGTGTGTGTCTGCGTTTCCTGCGTCTGTGTGTGAGACACTCACCTGGGGAAAGTCAATGAGTACGTGGTAGGCTCTGATATACAGTTCATGCTGCAAGAAAAGGACAGAGAGAGGCAGAGGCTGTAGTTAGGCTGTGTTCATCCATCCATCAACAAAGCATCAGCCCCTTACTGACAAGTCCACATGTGGCTAACATTACATAACATTTCAGGATGCTTCTAAACTATGTCCCAGAAAGAAAACACAGCAATAAATGCTGTTCCTCAGTTAAATTAAAGTTCAAATAGTGGGACTATATCAACCTCAATTCATTATCTGGACGTGTATCCTTTTAAAACTCAAACTCTACCTCAAGTATTGTTTTCTTTAGACAGAGAGAGCGAGTGAAGCCGCCCGAGCCTACATTACAACTAGTGGCATAGAAAAGGAGCTGCACATTATGTAATCTGCATAGAGGAGCTCCAGAGAGGAATCTGGGTGAAAGTTCATCATCAACAAGGAGACGCAGTTGAAAAACACTGTTCCCTGAGGCCAACAGGAGACAAACCAGAAACTCTTACTGAAGGGGAACTGGAAACGCATAAAAACAAAATCTGGAATAATTTTACTGTCTGTGAATCTGCATGCAGATAGTTGTCTGGGTTTTCTTCACTGATGTTGTGACATCTGTGTGTGAGGCTTGGGTCAACACCTCGACACATGAGGGCTCGCAAAGAATTTTGTTTGTCTGAGATGGCATTTGGAAACTTTAACAGCGATGTGTCTTTTCCAGGAAATGTGCCCTGGTTGCTATGGATATTCAACCCTGTGTCATAGAGGTGACTTTCTCCTGAAGAACAGCTTAATGAAGAAAAAACATGTTTAAAAAAGGGTGTCACTGGTTCACACAACAGACCCGGAACAGTTGTGATTTTGACTAACTACATACAACAAACCTGGTGAATACAGCACATTCTCTGAATTCCATTATAATTTAAGTCCTAATTTTCAATTCAATTAAGAACTTTAGTGAGAGATAATCAGATTTTGTGAGAAATTAAATTTCGGATTTGCATGCCAATATCAATTTCGGCGACGTAACTGTGTGTCACGACATTGTGATGTCAGACTTTCAACACCATATGATTCGATGGAAATGGGATCAATTCTAATGTTTAATTATCGCCCAGCACTACACTACTTATGCTGTTTCCTGCTCTTACCTTATCGGCAATGGGTCATGTCAAGTTGACCCACATACTGAATACTGAAGGTTACACATGTTAGACTGTCCGATACAATCAGAGTAGAAATTACTGGCACAACTTTACCCACTACCAGGGTGCATGGCCAGAGGACAATGTCTGAAGCGGTCAAAACGTTCCGTATCATTTACAGAAGTCTGTGTGATATCAAATATGTATAATCTATGCTAAGTGCTTTCAGACAAAGAGCTGCTACCATCATGTCTGCAGACCAGCAATATTAATGTTCTGTGTGTTTACATGGCCGGCAACATCATTTAAATCTGTCGATGATCTACGTTTCTAAGAATGAGCAACCCTAAACTTACTGTTTAACTTCAGAAAAAATTGTAGCTCAGCATAAAGAGAATTTCCACTGCTTGTGAAATTGTGAATGGAGGTGCAGTGTCTTGCCCAAGGACACGTCGACATGTGAACAGGAGGACACCGTGTGAAGGCACTTTAAGATAACATTCCCCTCCTTACATTCAAGGTTCGGCCACAATACCCCTGTGCAGTGGCCCGTTTGTCACTTTCTTATTATAGAATCAGCTGCATGGCCGACGCTCCTACACACTTCACGTACGGCTCCGACTCTGCAGCCGGGAGCAGAGCTGGTCATGTCTTGTGAATTGCAGTTCTTACCACTTGCAGAATGGTGGGGTTGCAGCCGATAATGAAGGGCAAACTGCGGAAGCCCTTGATGCGATGAGCGATTCGCACAGGCAGCTCCTTGTGTAGGTAGTTGGCACTGCTCTGAGATGACAATGACAATGAACAGCAAGTCAGTGGGAAGTCGCGCAGATCAAAGACCTCGTCAATGAAAAATATAAACCTCTCTCAATGTGCCTGAAGTATTTACCAGGATGTGGTGCCCATCAGGAGACTTCCCAGAATACAGCAGGGTTGCTAGGGTCAGTCGCACTGAGGCCTGTAGAGACATTAACACGTACGATCACACATACATTTAGAGTCAAGGCTGCAGGTAACGTGACACTGTGAGACCCATAAAGACTTTAAGAAAAACTGGTAAAACATTTCAGGACCAACACACATTTAGAAACAGCAATAATAGGGTATTGTTGAGTTAAATATCTCACTACCAATGCTTGAACTATACCAAAAACCAGACTTTATTTGACTTAAATATAAATATATTTTTCTCTCAAACCTTGTTTTATTTATTTAACAAAAGACATCATATTTTGGATGTTGCAATTGGATGTTGTGTTGCAAACACAAACAGACATACAGAAACTTTGAGTTTACATTTAAATAAATAAATGAACTATTTAAATAAAGAGCAGTAATATTATTTTAGGAGCCACTAAGCTTTTGGTCGGAAGTCAGGCTTGTATACGAGCTGATTTGTTGTTTGATATTTGCAGGTAGTGAACCATGAGTTATAAGTAAAAAGTGAACCAGAAGTAAACCTGAGGTTAACTCGCGAACGCCAAATCCTGCTTTGTAATATAGGCTTGAGGCTTAAGACCTCAGTCATTTATTAAGCTGTATCTGTGTTGAGTGAAAACATCAGCGTACTTGCTTCTTTTCAGAACCGGAATGTACAAGGTCCAAGAACAACGACAGCAACGTCACTCTTTTGTCCTCCAACCCTTTTTTTTAAATCCCTTTAATCATCTTATGACCTCCCCCAGAGCCCACTGTACCAGGTCAATGTGTGGCGTAATATAATCAGACACAATTGTGGTCGTAGAGATGAGCGGCTATCGGCACCTAAATTAACAACTCTATCTGCACTTAACATATAATAGTCATATTGCTTTGGACATCTCCATTTTTCTTTAGTTGCAGCTGATGACCATGTTGTAGAAGGGCGGTGGTTTTATGACAGTATTATTGAACTGAACTTGAAATGCAGATGCAAAATCCTTCCTCATTTAACTGTGAAGAAATACTTGCTGTGTGTGTGTGTGTGTGTGTGTGTGTGTGTGTGTGTGTGTGTGTGTGTGTGCGTGTGTGTGTGTGTGTGTGTGTGTGTGTGTGTGTGTGTGTGTGCGTGTGTGTTCCTTAATGCATTCATAAATGTTTTTTAGCATAAATAAAAATCTTTTGGGGAAAAAATTGTTTGAGAAGAAAGATGGTAGAATGCTTTTTGACTACCTAGAAAGAAAACAGTTATGGCAATTTATCTATTCATAATTGACAACATTTCGCCATACAAGTGCCGTTATAAGATGACTTATCATGAACTCGGAAAACTTGACCTCCATCGCTGAAACTTAACACCAGCGAAACTGAAAATATTGACAGCTTTTTCAGTGAAGTAACCACCAGAGACATCATTTGAGCTCGCATGACGTTTTCCCAAAGTGATTGCGTTACTTTGTCTGCGATAAACGAAGGTCACTTGCTTAAAAACATAATGTTCTCACAAAGAACCGAGACGCTGCATTCAAGGCCTCGGGGAGGATCGTTTAAATAGCGGTCAAGCTAAAGTAACAGGACTAGCAACTGTTGAGTTACTAACTATAAATCTGTATTAATAATCGTGCATATAATCACAAAAAAGCATTGTCTTGAGAAAAATAATAGCTAATTGTGTTATATTGTTGACATAACGTTAAGCTGGATCTTCAATTTATTTTAATTAAAATGAATATATTACTTGCTAAAGTAATCACATATTGTATCGTTACCGCGTAAGGTACCTTCCATCGGGTGACAACTACGAACGAAATCTTTCGAGTTTGCTTTGAAATACGAAGCAGCTTCGTATTAACGTGCCCCTTTTCAGTGTCCGTGAAGGCATCACAAACCTTGCTAGCAGCTAGCTTACTCTCAACTCGTTGTCGGAGCAACGGTTTCAGAAGAGTGCTCCAGCTAAAATAACTAAATGTCATGTCATTTACCTTTTCTGCAGAAGCGTCAATTGCAGACTGGTTGTAAAACGACGTGACAGTCTTCGACCGCTCCCTCGCCATCTCCGAGAAGCCTTGCATCGATGAGGTGGACCGAAACCTGCGGCTTCCCACGCCTGACATCGCCGGCACTGTTTTGGTGAGGGTGGCCAGCAGGAGGCTGCCGAGCCTCGGCCTGGGCCCGCAGGTCGCACCGCTCAGCATCTCCACCGCGATACCCGTTAGTCCCGGACTCATTTGGAAGGCGAGCTGTGTGAGTAAACAAGGGGAGCTGCCTTGTTCCCGTTACTAGCACTGGTTTAGAGGGGGTTTGCTACGAGGCCATTGGGTTTGCGTCGAAATGGTGCACAAAGGCACGTCTCTGGATACAGTAGAGAGGGTACAGAAAGGGCTTTGCGCGCATTGGCCAGAGAGGGGAAATCTGGGGGCGACGCCATGACAGCTCAACCAATCAGTCAGTCCGGAGGCGGAGCAAACCCGCCCACCTCCCGCCCCTTGTACTGAACTGCAGGGAACAGCCGGGCTTGGCTGATAAACAACAAGTATTCTAGCCTGCGACTGAAGCTCACAACAAGAGGAAAGGGTCGACACTAATGCATGTTTAAAAAATCCTGCGTATTAACCCCACTCCAAACTCTAATCTGCATTGCCAACTTGAACTTGATTTGGTCCTTCATGGTGGTAGAAGAAATAATCTGATGTCTAAATTGCACTAATGTGCAATATAACAGTAGTTAGAAGTCATCCCTTCTTATAAAGTAGAAATGTAAAGAAGCATACAAAGGAAACACTCAAGTACAGTATAAGTACTTAGATTGTACTTAAGTACAGTAGTTGATTAAATGTACTCAGTAACTTTCCAACACTGGTTCATACTTCATTGTTCCCAGAAACATTTGGTCTATTTTGTACATATACACTCAACAACTGCCCACGCACACACACACATAAACCACATCATGAAATACGTTTTTTAAATGCAATAATTCGATTTATTGAATCAAGACAATTGTACAACTTCAAACATGATGAGTTGCACACAGAAACACACAGTAGAAGTACTCTAGGATTAGACAGTAAGAAGAAACACACACTTCACTGTGTTTATCCTGAAACCAGTAGTCAGGCTGCTCTTCTACTCCTCTTCACGCCTCACAGCAGTGTTGACTTTCAGAGAGGACTGTTTACATTCTTTAATGTTATCAGGACATTACATAAAGATACTTTAAACAGCAAGGTCCAAAGACTGACCTTAAAAAAAACAATGAGGTTCATTCACGTACAATCATTCACTACAAGTATGTACATAAAAAAAGGTTATGCACAAATTGCACAAAAAAAACAGTCATGAATTTAAAGTTTGAGTCTTCCTATTCATAACTGACTTTATGAAAAATTGTCAAACAAATTAAATCCCCATTCATTATTTTCATCCACTTGGGGGCACAAAGAGTTGCGAGGACAATCCTGACTCACATTTTGTATCATCGTGTAAAGCTTTTATGGCTAACTGGTAACATTAGCATTCATTTGGGAGTTGTGTTTCTGAACACCGAGCAAATATTCTAAGTATATGTTGATTTAACATAAAGGCACACGATTAAAAATGCAATGATTTTCATATGTTTCTTTCTTTTTGAGCTACAATAAAAAAAAAATCTATTTTGCTTCCTTTGGCGGTACTTATGGCGATACGCGGTAATTGCAGGTGAGTTTTCGGATCTCACTCTCCAGAGATCTAAACCGGGTCAGGAATTTCTGGGAATGTCACCACAGCCACTCAGTTCGTAATACAAGGGCTTTCATCAATTGGCCATATGCTTAGTCACCATTGTATTTACACATTCGGGGATAATGCCTTGAGATACACAACTACGTACAAAATCAAAGAATTGTGTGTCACATAGCGACAATTGACAACTCTCTTCCGTTGGCTACTATTTTAAACAGCAGCAACATTGACTTACATCAGGATAAAATTCTGCAAATTAAAAAGGTTAATTTTTTTATGCCAGAAATTACTCCAATTGTATTGCACTGACCGATCTCACGGTTGATCTCAAAACATAAAAGTCACATTTCCCCCACACAAATGAAGAAAGCAAGTAAAAAAGGCAATACAGGATCCCTGCAGTTGGTCTCCGTTGCCTGAGACAGAGTACCATGTTGGTGTTACGGGAAACAAACCATAGCTCATAATTACCTAAATTCTTTCCCATTAGAAAATAAACTACGGATTGAATCATGCGTTTCAGCCACACAGCCAGGGTTGCTCAGGAAGACTCCTCTCTTTTCCACACGATCACCATATTCTTGTCACTTAGGGCCACCAGATATTTGAGGTCAGGATCCATTACGACGCTGTTGATGGAGGGGCCTTCCACCTGGCTGTGGTCCTTCCTCACCGGGGTTGGCCACTCCAACACCTGTCGAAACAAAGACCACGTTATCGAGTCAGCGGTGAGCAATGCTTCACATTGATGCGCAAACGTCTTTAATAGTAGAACAAGAAACCTATGAACACATCTGTGGTAAAGCTTTTGTGTGATGCTTTTTGTTGATATGTCGATTGAATCCACAAAAAGATTACTTGACAAAATCACGTGAGTTAAAGTAAACAGAATTTCTTTGGTCATGCGCAGCCCTATTTTTGTTCTTTTATCATGGTCTACATGTTTGATCTACTTATGTGTTTGTTTTCAAGTGCTGCACTGGCGCAACTTGCACTCAACTGTGTTGACATGTCAATAAAGTATTGATTTTTCTACCACCTGACTACTTTTCCAGTAATGTCACAGTGTTACCAGATCTCAGCAATTACAGTTGGTGACCTAAATAGGACTGGCATTTCTTTTTTTTTAAACCTATAACATAAATGGAGGGTTCCCCTACGATATTTTATGAAAGCAGAGGAGTATAGTTAACAGGGCATTTCAAGAAGATAAATACCTCAGTGGGAAGTATGGGTTTCCCTGTGTGGAGGCTGTTTTTCTGCAAGTTGGAGACATGGTAAGTCCACAGCCTACCTTTGTCATCACCACACACTATGTAGGCTCGGCCTTAAGAGAGAGGAAATGAGCAAACACAGACACACACAGTACATCAGCGCGACTTTAGGCTCAGGCTCCTCTGATACTGAAAAACAAAGCTTAGTAAATATTGCAACAGTATACTGGGCTAGCCACAAACAGACATTAGAGGAATACACTAAAAAATAAATTAACTTGAAGGACAGCTAGAGGAGCACCAGCGTAATACTTGGGTGAACAGTGTTCATAATATGTGTTTGTGTATCGAGTAATGCATCTCTTTATCTGGGCCATAACTCAAAGAAAAGAGTTGAATAAAAAACGACTTGTATGCAACAAAACAATACAATGTTGATGAAAAAAGAGCATGCTCATACTTATTTTTTTCAGGTTTGATGAGGGATTATTCAAAAATTTAAACAAAATGAGAAACGCAGCATTACTGATCAGATGACTTGGGACTTACCTGGGCAGGTGTTGAGAGCCAGGTAGGGAATCTCAGTGTTGGCCCACTGCAGCTCAGCCAGAAGCACAGCACAAACTGTCCTGTCCTTCTTGTCAGGCCGCTGGGCCTTGGTCCTGATCCAGCTCCACAGATAAATGGAACAATGCATGTAGTTCTTGGAGGCTAGATGACCGTGAGGACAAAAGAGGCGCAAAAGAGGAGAACATTTCAGCAAAAGCATGGACAGAAACAAGGGATTTCTGCAGGTAGGGTCTTTGCAGATCTTCAACAATACTGAGATGTTTGATAGACTAAATACATGGAAGTAAAACCAGTCTTAAAGACAGGGACTAACAAAAGAAAAAGTATACTGCCATCTAGTGGTGAGCAAACTAATGTCAATTTAAATATGAATAAGCCTCTGAGTGCATAGCTAAAACACCTAATAACATTTAGTGTGACCCAATATTACTTATTGAGGGGCTATACTTTTCTCGATGTTGCTCGTAATACCACTGAGGTATCGTGGACTGTGGTATACTAGAAAGAGCCTTACTTACCCACTATGTCATCCGTAAGAAAACTAAGGCCATCAACGGTGTGGTAGTCATGGTCTTTGTCTTCCTTCCTATATATAGGGAAAGTTATCTCCATCTCTTTGGTCCTATTGAGAACAAAAAAACACATTAAATGTTAATGGCTGGTCCAATGTATGATTTTACACACATTGTTTTCTGATTAAAACTCCAGTCAACAAATATACCAAGCGAATGGAGATGCACATGAACAAAAATCATATCTGACTATCACCAGTATATTGTACTGGACAACTCTTTGTTAACACACAGAGTCTGGTCTTTGCACAGCTGGAAAAGAAGAGCTTGAAGTTTTGAAAAACTTGCAGAATGGTGACAATGAGGTCAGACCAACAGCAACATGGTGAAAAAAGAAGGGAAATTAAAGTAATTTAAAGGATGTATGTCACTGTGGCACTTTGTTAATCTGAGTATGCCCGGAATATATATTCATTAGCCATAGATTTAGCCGCGTTAACCTTTTAAAAATGGCCTGTATTCACTTCACATTTCCCCCATTCTTTGGAAATGTCTGCACTCTTAGGCTCTTTGGAGCAACCTGATACTCATATGGACAGAAGAACAGAATCACGTGCACACCGTGGATGCCTTTACCTCTTTGTGGTGTTGTTTTTGCCGAGTAGTGTGTTGTAGCAGTGCAGGCCGTCCTCGCAGGCAGTCAGCAGGTGTGAGCTGGTAGAAGTGGGGGGGAGGCAGATGTGCAGAGGGGTGGTGCTGATCTCCAACACAAGCAGCTGACTGGAGGAACAGAAATATTCTCAACACCACAGCTGGGACCTCTACAAACACAACCCTGCTGGTGAGGTTTGTTTAGAATATTAATTTAACTTGCAGTAGAGTTTTACCGCTAACTGTTTATAAAATGTATGAGGTCTGTCAATTTCCTTCTAGTCATAAGGTGTGACATTTTATTTCCTGAAAAATAAATCTACAGACTCACTGGACATAAAGGGACTTTTCACAAGCATAAATACTTACACAACTTTGTAGTTGTACTTGCTATCCACTCCACCGATGTCCCACATCACTATCTTCTTATCGTATGAGCCCGCTACAGGAGAGAAAGTGAACTGGTGAGTGATAAAGTGAAGTCGAGTACAAAAAAAAAATAAAAATAAGATGAGCCTCAATGCAGAATCCCTTTCAAAATATGAAAACATGTTCCACCTTGTTTTTTTGTTTTACAAATATAATACTGCATTTTTTAATGAAGGCCTCATTTTAATGTTGGACAATAATCTGCCTTTGAAATTTTTCCACATACCACAGACTCTGTTGCAGTCCTTTAAAAAGATTACTAACAATGTTGCACAAAATATGACTCAAGTTTTAGTTATGTAGAATTCTTCTTCTATCGGTCTGATGATGCTTGACCTCTGAACTGGGTGACTGTCAACTAAACAAAGCTCACACCGCTAGTTTGTAATCTATGAAATAAAAAGTAGCCATGGCTCACTGAAGAGGAAGTTTCCCTGCTGGTGGTTGAAGCGGAGGACCGACAGCGCTTTGCGGCTGGCCCGGAACTCCCCGTAGGCCACGTTGTTTCTGGGGTGGATCAGTTTGACCAGTCCCCTTTTCCCACCAGCTGCCACAATGCTGCAGTGTTGAGCCGAGGCCCCGCGCCCTCTGGACATCAACACCGTGGACCAGGAGAGGGAGAAGAACTCCTGTGGTGGGAAACGACAGATGCAAACGTCAGACAAACATATCAAGCTAATATTATGATACAAATACTAAATCAGTTCTGACAATTGCAATAATACATCTTAAAATCAGTATATGATGTGCTCTGATGTCTTCAAAAGTCATGCTGTCTGCATAAAATCAACCATGTTGTAACTTCTAAAATGTTTCTAGTTTTCTGTGACTGTAGATTTATAGAATGTAGACGTTTAAAAAAAATGTTAATAGATTAATGGAGCAAACCTCTCCAGGAACTTTGTACTTCTTCATCACCATCCCGGTTTCACAGTCAATTACACAAAGAGAGTCTCCACCGCAGGTAGCAACCAAGCGGCTTCCTCCTCCAGCACCTGTTGATACATAAGAAAGTAGACTGAGTTTATCTCTAGATTACTCCACTGAACAAGGTTATAGGAAAGTTTTATCTACCGATTCAAAGTCTTTCCTTTTGATCATCTAAGCCTAGTTTAAAAAGCCAGATTACTTCATCTGTATAACTGTACCAGTGTAATCTGGCAGTGTCTGGAAAGCACAGGCCCATAGCTGAGTTGAGAAGTCTTCTGAGCTGTCCTGTTTACTGTGGCACTGGAGGACGTGGAGAGGCTTCAGACACACCGGCTGCTGGAGGAAGGGAAACACAAAGAGGAAGATGGAGAGGAGATTGTAGCAGGCTGATGGGAGGTGGAGTGGGGGGACATTCTGACAATACCAATAGCTGGGCATTTAATATTGCTGTGCAGATATAAAGCTGAATGTAGTTGAGACATTTCAGGCTGATCCAAGATGGTGGACCAACCAACTAATATTGGCACTTTAGAGTCACACCTCCAGCAGGGCTAAAAATTATGTTGCACAAATTGTTAAAAAAAAAAAAAGATTTTTAAAAACATTAAAATATATATCTTGGGTTAAAGTTGACAGAAACACTTATCAACACCAACATACAAAACAAAACTATAGCAACATTAGCAGACCAAAAAAAGGGGCAGGTTGTGGACCAGATGTAATGCAGATTCCTAGTTGCCATTTACACAAACCTACATATCTTTAAAGGTGTCTAACAGCAGAGTGTACATTACCTGCGTCTTGCTGCAGCTCTTTATTGAGGACAGCAAGTCAGCGTCTCTCTGTCGCTCTGTGCTCGTCTTCTGTTGTGTCTGAGCGTCGTCATTCTCTTTGGTTTGTCGCCCTTTAGATTCTCTCCTGGGCGTCTCTGCCTTCATCTGCCCTCTGGTGGGGGTGGCGGGAGGCTGACTTATCTTGCGGGGGCTCATCCTGACAGCGCTGGTCTGGGTTAGCGTCGGAAGTTTGCGGCTGAGGCTGGCTTTGCGAGGACTCGCTTCAGCGGGGGAGTCTGGGAGATCTGAGCGCAGTTTCTTGCGAGGAGTCAGGCTTACACTGGTGTCAACTAGTACAGTTTGTTTCCTCTTTGTAGACGTTGAGACACCCTGAAGAGAAAAGAAGCAAACTTTCAATCAACTAATCATGAACACAACGTCTTGCATTTCCTTTTACAATCCCAGAATATATTTCACAATACCACTACCAGTACTTTCTAAAGTCACTTTATGGTTTCAGAATCACAATGACAGCCATTTTGGGAGAAACCGTATGTTAAAGCAGGCGCTTGAGATCTTACACAGGTCTCCTTTGTATCTGGAGAGCCTTTGGTCTCCGGTTCTTTCTTTGGTTCTGTCAGAGAGCACAGGTACTCTTTAGCAATAATCTCCACCTAAAAAGCAAAATGATACAAAGAAACAGACAGTTACTAAAAATGAAAGACAGTAACACAAAGAAAAAGGTGCCCGAACTTCTCCAACATTTAAAACTTACCCTCCATTTGGTGAAGTCGCTGACTGAACTGGGTCCGTATTTAACCTGCTGACGGGCTGTGTTGACAAAGTTGTCCATCAAGGCGGACAATTTCGCCGCTGTGATGGGATCCGGCAGAGAGAAGTTTTTCTCCCAAACTGCGATTATCTAAAATGACCAAAGAGTGTTTTTACATTGAAAACAGCAACACTGTATGCAATAAAAATTGCAGAAATATATCAAACATGACATAGACTTTGTCTTAAAAATATAATAAAATAAAGCTAGAAATAAGCATTCAGATCCATACCCTGGTCCTCAGGTTCTCACTGTAGACATAGCGCAAGTGGTTGGCAGTAGTGCTAACATCTTTACCGTTGTAAATCCTCAGTTTGGGCAACAACACCATAAGCTTGTAATTATCACTCACCTGAGGAAGAAAAGCAACATTATCAGTCAAATCTAGGACCCAGTGAGGTGTCATTTCCTTTTTAAAGAACTATGGGATTTTCTTTTTTTTCCATGATCAAAAAGCAAGGTCTCCGCTAATAAAAACATTTTCATAAGATATTGAATTACAGTTAAATAGATGCAGAGATAATCTTGGTGTAACTGCATTATATCAAATAATTATTAATTGATTTGGTAATATCAGTGAGGTTGAGGATTGCGACCAACTGAAACTAGAACAATAAAATCAAATACTGAAACTTCTTGCTGCGAGGTGAGAATGGCTAACCAATGACCCACTGGCTTTTAGGGGGGCTGAACAAAGAGAAACACAGAGCTACTTGCAGGTTGCAAATTGCATGGCACATAATCTCTATGCAACTTAACAGTTACTCAAAGCCATTCAAAAACAATTGTTTGTTTATTTCCCTGGTTATTGGTCACTTCTTATCTCCTGTGTTGTAAACTAAAGAGGTTTCTGTGGGTGAACGACTGGCAACTCAAAAAGAGCACAATGGATAGTTTCACACTCTATTCAAGGAGAATGATCAAATTAACATTTGACCATTTGGTGCGACCGAAGCTCCGACCAACAAAAGTTGTATGAGAGTTTCACAATGTAAAGCCAGCCATGGAAATGAGTTGGGAATGAGCTTGCACAACAGTATGGTCCTTTAACATAAAACAGAGATGGAAAGACCATGTGTGAACATGACCTTTAACCACATTTCTACTGAAAATAACCTCCCTAAAACTATGGACTAAATGCAAATAGAAAGCCATTAGCCCTATCCTCACAGTGATGTAGAGGTTGTCCTCCATCCTGAGCTCTTCCAGACTGCTGAGAGACTTCAGAGTGGTAACATCCTCCAGCTGGTTGTCGGTGAGGTCCAGGTAGCAAAGCGCGGGCAGCTCCAGGTTGTTGGGCAACTCCTCCAGTCTATTCCCAGAGAGATCCAACCGCTCCAGAGACTTGAGCCGGGACAGCAGCTTGACTGGCAAGTCCTGG
Organism: Clinocottus analis; assembly: GCF_023055335.1. NCBI lineage: Eukaryota > Metazoa > Chordata > Actinopteri > Perciformes > Cottidae > Clinocottus > Clinocottus analis. The sequence goes on along the minus strand of NW_027176207.1, from coordinate 16,234,260 downwards.
GGCTTTAGTAACAGCCGGGATAAACTGAACAAAAAAGAATTTCGGGTTAGTGTTTCCCCAAGGCAGGAAACTGAATGAAAGAATAATAAATCTACACGGTTTCTAATTAAATTGACGTCGACACTGAGGTTCCTTGATCGCAAACCCAAATAAAACACTAATTTTTCTTTGAAAGCCCACATCTATCAACTTCAGTATCAAACAACGCTCTATATTGTACGTTATAAATATGTGGCAGAAATGCATGGCATTTTTTAAAAATAAAAGGGTAGAGAAAACCTATTTACATTGATAACTTGCACATAAGGACATTAAAAATGGGTGTGACAATGTTTAAAATCTTGTTTTAATTCTACTGATACCAATCTAGTCTAATGTAACTGATTGGTACATGATAACAATTTCAGAGCCGTGCAAAGTCTTTAAAATGTAATAGAGTGCTTTTTTTCTACACATATGAGTCACCACACAAAAATGACTGTAGAATCACAATTGAACACTATTGTAAGGGAAAAAAAACAACAACACATGCTTACTTCAGTGTCTTGATTTGCTCCAGTTTGTTGGTTTTGGGGGAGCCTTTCTCCAGTAAAAGTTTCTCTGTTATTTTCTCCATTGCTTAGCTGTAGAAAAGACAACAACTCAAAAGTTTAGATGCTGGAAAACCAACTGTAGAGTGAAGACGGGGTTTTAAAGAGTGGATTCAGTGCTCTCTTCTTTTGTAAGATTCTGGTCTGACCACACCCATCATCACTGATGGGTGCTTCCAAGTGCTTTGCTGCACCTATGATGACCCAGCGGGGAGCCCTAACCACACCCTGAGCACTCACACATTGGTGCACAGCTTAACTTTCGAGGAGATGGCTGAGCCAAACTTCTGTACATTCCTGTACAGCTCCCTTTTTCTTTTACATGTTTTATACTTTATTAAATTCTACATCAGGCAATACAGAAGTACAAGACACGGCGGTCCTAGGATTGTCAATGTTTAGGCTAGTTTTCTTTGTTTCAGTGGGTTCGGTCACTTTTGCATACATACTACAACACACATTAACCTCTCTGCTTATTTGTTTTCTGTTTTTTTTTTACAATAGACAAGCCACTCATTCAGTTTAGTGGGAGGCAGGTCTTGTCGTATGCTGGGGGTTGTTACATTAAAGATTGGTACCAACACCATACTATTATGTATAATGCAGTTTGTGGGTTTTTGGTCCACTAAATTTCCTCATTTTTCCAACACAATAACAAAACAACAACACAAACAGGTTTCAGTCTCAACTGCAGGTTTTGTACCTCACACAATATTATCTTTTTAAACACATTATCTTATCTTTTAATTCAAATACATTATTTTCGTTAGACCGTGATAGATTCCATGTTATAAAGTATAATAACGTTATTCGGCTACAGAGGTTAGTAAGCCACGTTGGAAGAACCATTTGTATCTTATTTTGAGGCTACTACGTCCTCATTACAGACTATAAACCACTTATTAATGAGTTTCGTGCCAATCTCAATCGTTTATCTGTTCAATAAGTAAACATTAGGTTAATTAATGTGTTATTGTTCATGGTTAAATTTACTTACCGACAATTCATCAACTTCACAACTTCTGTAGCGACTGACTGAGCTTTCCCGGGGAAACTTACCTCCATCCGGTGGGCGTGGTTTACAGTGACTTACAAGTAGGGATTTCTTTTCCCTGGGCTGAGCCTTGCAGGCTCAATATAGAAGCCAACAGAGTAGTATTACTCAGCCCTTTTACTTGGTCTGTAACTGCAATAGTGAAGTACAAAGATACAAATAAAAGTAAAACGAATCAGCACCGGGACAAAGTTGAAGTAACCATTGTGCAGAATGTCACATTTCTAAATATGATATTCTAGTCTATTATTAAAGTATTACATTTTAGATTACTGTTACTGATGCACATAGGGTCAATCTTGCCAATCTAGCATAACCTATTATGAAATATGATATTGAATAAGTTGATATACATTTTTTACACGTTAACTAAATCTGCAAATTAACTACATGTTTTAAATTAATGTTGTGAAGTGAAAAAATATTGCCGTCTAAAAGGTAGAAGTGACGTATATTACATTGCACTACTATATATATATATATATATATATATATATATATATATATATATATATATATATATATATATATATATATATATATATATATATATATATAATCATGTATCGATCGAGTGCTGAGGTGAGAAGCATGCGTTTCGTTAGGTGGCGATGTTTACTCATTTCAACAGGTTCGTCAACTTAACAGCGACAGAAGAAGAAGCACGTGACGCAGGATGGGACGATGGCTACTGATAGCGGTGTTACTTCTTGTGCGTGTAAAGGCATCCGGCGGTGTCTCCAGTGTGACACTTTGAAGGGAAAGAGACAGTTAGAGGCAAATGAACCAAAGGTAAACATATGTGACTGAAAACTGTATTGTACACATTTTATCAGCAGGAAACGGACGCAGCTGTGAGCTCGTGCCACTCAAAAACACCAGCTACGGATGCCCTCACAGGACATACTTTATCTGTTCTCGGTATGACAGGGTACTTTGCACATGTATTTTGTTGTTATTGCGATATAATAAACGTATTCTTTTGTGTTAATAGCAGCTTTCCTGATCTACAACAAGATGCATTATGACGTTTATATCATAACGTTTGTGACGGATTATTATTAATACAAAATATAAATCAATGTATTCATTATGATCTATTATTAGTCTTTATGTATTCATATATACACTATACAATATTTGATATCTATTTTTTTAACCTTATCTTTTATTGTAAAGCACTTAAGTCATTGTTATTATTATATTACGTAACTAACTTAGCTCCACCATTACCAGATGCAACATTAAAGCATAAATAATTATTATGCATACATAATTATGAAATTGGTTATTTTGCATTATGAGCACTACTTTTGGTAGTTTAAGAATGCAGGACATTTACTTCCTAAAGTAAAATACCTGAGTACTTCTTCACCACCGCACTTATCTCTGCTTGACTGTCATGCTTATTTCATAAGGTCATATTGCACATTATTAATGTTGTTGTCTCTCAAGATTGTACATCATTTCCTCTACGATCCTGAAACGAGGCTTGCATTTTGCAAAGAGGCAGAGGCCGCATCCTTCCCCTTTCCTGGTGTCTTCCTGCGGGAGAACTTCATATCAGAGGAGGAGGAGAAGAAGCTGACAAGCACGATGGACCAGGATTTGTGGAATGAGTCTCAGTCTGGTCGAAGGAAACAGGTGATGTGGAACATGTGTATTTTCTGAATGGCATCTACACGCATACACAACATAACCGTGTCCTTATAATGTCCATTTATTGACTTTGAAAAACCTTTTTCAGGGTTAAGCTTCCCAATTACAAGAGTAGAAGGGCTTGAGGACATAAGTTATATAGGTTCACAAGAAGGTTATTTATTGGAAACAGTCACAAACCTGATGACCAGAGCACATTTTATTAGTGTTCATCTATCAATGAATACATGGATTTTTCAGAATGTAAATTTGGCATAATGTATATCATTATTTAGCGTCTACATATTTGAGGATTGCGTGATTCAGTCAGCGACCCTCACTGCACACCAATTTGATGAGACAGTTACATAAAAAAAACATAAATTTGTAACTTGTTCCGTCCTCAAAGGTGCATCAAAACAATCAGGAGAGTCAGGTTGTGGATCAGTTTTTATACACACCCTCATAGCCCAATAAAACTAGAGGATTTAAACAGTTAGCAAAGACGAAGCAATCCACAAATCGTTATACATTTCCCACATTACATTATCAATATTATTGCTGTTATATTCTGATGAAGTAAACAAACATATTTTATTATATTGTTGCAGGACTTTGGTCCAAAAGTTAACTTCAAGAAAAGGAAAGTGCGTTTCGCTGGTTTCAATGGACTACCTGCTCTGAGCCAAAAACTAGTGCTCCGAATGCAACAAGAGCCAAATCTAGCTGGCTTTCAGCCAGTGGAGCAGTGCAATCTGGATTACCATCCTCAGCGAGGCTCCGCCATCGATCCCCACCTCGACGACTCCTGGCTGTGGGGGGAACGGCTCGTCACCATCAACATGTTATCCAACACGACACTCACCATGTCCCTTGAACAAGGTCTGCCAGAGTTTGGACTAGCAGAGGAGGTCCACGTAGCCATTCGTCTTCCTCGCAGGTCTTTAGTCGTGTTATACGGCGAGGCACGGCACAGATGGAAACATGCCATTCATAGGGACGATATTCAGGAGCGCAGAGTTTGCAGCACCTACAGAGAGCTGTCTGCAGAGTTCCTACCCGGAGGGCAGCAGGCAGAGATAGGAGCTCAGTTGTTGAACATTTCTTTGAGCTTCGAAGGAACTCCAGTATAGGCTCATCTGATAATACAGAGCAGTGGTGGAGGTCCAGACTCCCTGGGTGACTTGATACATATCAAGTCAGACATACATTTTTATCAAATTGAATTGTATAAATATAATTATTAAAAATGTTTACCCAGAGTATGAAATGCAGTTATTGAAAATGGAATTAAAACGTAACCAATCAAAGCCACAAAAGTGCATCAACAATTGGTGATAAAACAATGCTCTATAGCAGTTGTTCTTGAAACAAGTTGTTTTTTAAATGGGCTCAATACCAGCTGTCTTTGAAAGCCATATTTTTTACAGACCGCATCCTTTTTAAATAAAAAAAACACTTTCTTGATTACACACTCTGCCTCCCTTTGACTTTTGTATGTAAAGTGAGTACTTGCATTTCTGGCTGTGGTGACTGGAACTGGGTTGTGACCGATTTCCTGCCAACATACACCAGCTGTGCCTTTGACGTGGCATTCAGCTGTAACGTGAGGTGCTCTGCAGTACAGAAGCGTCATAAAGAATGTGGAGATGTTAATGTGAAGGTCTTAATCTCTGCTACTGCTCACATATTGCCAAACACACCTTCTAAAAAGGATCCCATCAGTGTTTTTGTTTTAAGATTTAGCTCATTTACTAATATTTTATACATTACAACTATATCATAATTATATATAATTAGTGATTCGGTATGGTGTAAGGATATTCAATGTTGCAGTTGGTAAAGGTGGAATGGATTTGAATTACTTAATATTTAATTACTTGTATACTGCTGGGTGGCTTAATCCATAATGTATGAGTTGATTTTGTTTTTAATTAATACCATTCATCTGCATGGTAGCTAGCTAGTAACTGTAGTTGTCAAAAGTAAATAAAATGCTTGCTATGTTGCAGGTAAAAGTCCTGAATTAAAAATCTTAAGTAGAAATGTGTCATGATCGAATATATACTAAACATATACAAATAATCTAATCTGATTTGGGTCATTAAATTTGAATATGTTTAATTTTATTGGATTGCAATTAGTATTTTATACAGTGTACATCACATTAATATTGCAAGTTCTGCTCTACTGCAGGGCAGTTCAATATATAATAGCTTATAATGCGTGACTTAAATTATATTTTGTATTAATCATCTAAATCTGTACAGTATCACGTAACTGAAGCTGTAAAGCAGCAAAACAGTATTTCCCCCCTGAATAATTGTGGAGAAGAAGAACTGAGAAAAACATAAAAAAGTAAGTTACCTTGAAAAATGTACAGATGACGTGATGCAGTACTTTATATTGCATTGCAGTAGTCTGACATACTAGTATTGCTGCATTTTCCATCCTAGTTTCTGCACGTTCATGGACCACTTTTATTTTGAAAGCCGCAGCCGGACATCCGTGTTTACTCTCTGCTGCCCTGCCGTTGGCTGGAACTGCTGCACAACCTGTTTGTTGATCGCTTATGTGGCTTATTAACACCCCGAGTTTATTATAAGCCGGGTTGGTTTCTCAGGGGGTAGGAGGGGGGCTCAAGTTGCCTGTCGCCGAGAAGAGACAGCTTAGCGAGCCCGACAAGCAGACACGACAACACAACGACTACGCTTTTACTCGGCGGCTGAATTAAACTGAGAATAGGCTTCTTCTTTTTTTTCTCTTTTTTTTTCTTCTCTCAAATGTAGCATGTTAGCTAGCTAGCTGCGTCGCGGACAGTGTACACAGAGTCGTTTTTGTTCCGCTGCATGACGAACAATCACAAGTGTGAAGTGTAGATAGGTCGCTTAAAAAAAACAAACAGAAAACAGCGTGTCAACGTGTCGAGAATAATCGCCGGTTGGCTATCCTCAGCCCCCCGGGGCTAACCCCCGGTCGCCGACCGAATTAATGGCCGGAAATCCGAGGAGGGGCGCCGGTCTCATCGGCTTGATGAAGGACGCCTTTCAGCCTCACCAGCAGCCTCTCCAGCCTCACCAACCTGCAGTGGTCGATAAGAAAATGGTGGAGAAATGCTGGAAACTCATGGATAAGGTATTGACACTGTTGTGGGTACATAGAAATCAAACGACACAAAACAGGGAACTGAAAACGAGTCACTTGACTTTTTGTCAGTTATCAGCAACGTCAGTCAGCTCTGGCTACATCAGACGTCCCTCTTTATGGGCTTCTTTGTGACGTGTATGTTAACTAGTGATAAACAGACACACATCTTCAAACAGCTTTTTGTGAAACACATTTTCATATTCAATAACCACAGCATGAGAGGGATCATCGGAGATTCACACAGGAAAGTATTTAGAGCATTTATTTGTGGGCCTGTCTACATGATGGTCTATATGAGAATATTAAACCCTCAGAATTGGAGGATAATGGGTGTCCCTGGTGCATTATCTAATTGGGATAAATCATAGTGAATGAAGTTACAGTGATGATAATCTGTTGATTACTTTGTGGACACACTTCCTGGGTCTCTGAGGGAGGACACTGCATGTTTGGTGTTAGAATCAAAGGATGTGTGTGTTGTATTGATAAAAAGGCTTAGTTTTATATCGCCGACCATCACTCCCGCTCATCTCTTCCACAATCCTAACCAAGCTAGTCAGGAGAGAAGAAAGCGATGAAGAGACAAGAGTTCAAAAAGAGATTAATTCGGAGGGGGTTAGGGGCACAGATATCCGATAAGACAGAGTACAATACATACTTTTGCATGCCTGTTGTGCACTGTACTGTGCCGCCTCGTTTACAGTACAATGTTTTTTTGTGTCACATGGCACTGGCTGATCCGTTTTGCTGTTAAAGGTTTTTCTAAAACTTCCAGTCATATGCTTCCACTTAGGACTCGGGGATAATACAGTATTGCAGTCGTGTTTATTGCCTTGCAGTACAATTGTATTGTGGTAGTGTGACAATTAGTCTTGTCTAAAGTCTAGAAGTTGTAGCAAACATAAGTTTAATAACTTTGTGACTTGTACATACATTTTCTTAATAATTGCATATTGATTTCTTCATTATTATCATCATCTTGCTTGTTCTACTGTATCTCCCATTTTTGATCCCTCAGGACCTGAAGTAAACAATAGATTTGTTCACAAGTTGTCATGTTGCAAAGCAAACATTACCACACACACACACACACACACACACACAGCTTTCTTGTTCTCTCTCTCGTGCACGGTTTATTTATTAACACATACAGTCCACTGCTGTCTTCTTTCCTCTTTTTACTGCCCAAAGCAAAAAGTAAAATGCCTCAAGAAATCTTTGAAAAAAAGAAGCCTCTGGATTAAGAGTCAAGTCAGTATTCATTCAAACGACCTAAACATGTTGAAGTGTGAATGCCCTCGATGTGACGTTTGCAGAACTTTTACTTTGATAACTTCAAATATTTGGACAAAAAGGACCGGATCATGTAATATATCCTGTGTGGACAGTAGACATGATTCCATCAAGACAGGCTAGAAATATTACTGCCTTTGTGTGTGCTATCCAGGTGGTGCGTTTGTGCCAGAACCCGAAGGTGGCGTTGAAAAACAGCCCGCCATACATCCTGGACCTGCTGCCGGACACCTACCAGCACCTACGCACTGTTCTGTCCCGATACGAGGGCAAAATGGAGATTCTCGGGGAGAATGAGTATTTTCGCGTGGTCATGGAAAACTTGACCAACAAGACGAAGCAGACCATGAGCCTTTTTAAAGAGGCCAAGGAGAGGATGTTTGAGGAGAACTCCCAGCCCAGGTTGACTTATATCCTGATGAGATGTCATTCATCCTTGTGTTTTCGTGTGTGCGTGCGTGATGGAGGGGGGTGTAAGGGTTGTGTTTGGGTAATTGACAGGTGTGTCAAAGTTCAGGCTAATCATTGTTTAAATTGGCTCGGTACCTATGAAATGAGTGCTAAAGATCCTGATGGTGAAAAAGAGCCTAACTAGCAGCAGTGCTGCTTACTGATGCCACCTCTATCTAATCTAAAAAGTTAATTCAATATGTATTACATGGCTCTACGGGCCGATTTAAAATAGGCTGTTTCATGTAAATGCTTTTTGTCTGCAGTATTTATTTGAAGAAAGAAGCAAATGTTATCTTTGCCAAAAACCAAACTAAGCAAAGTGAGTCTTGTCTCCGTTACAGTGTGGTTCCCACCAGACCTTAAACAGAATTTAGAAACGTCTGAAAGTAATTCATTTAGATTGCAGTGGCCTCATTTTTCAAACAGCTATTAATCTTTTCGGTTGACATGATCATATAAGTTTTTATGTATGTTTCTCCACACTCCATTTTTAGATTTTCCATCACTGTGATGAAATCCAACTTGTGTCATTTGGCAGTAGCAGATTAGCCATGTGAGCTGAAGTAAAAACCCTAAATTTAGTATGAAGGCCCGATTAAACCCGCAATCTCAATCAGATCCACTTCCTGTTTTCTTAAAAAGTCATTACTCAAGCAAAAGTTCATCCTTCCTCTGACGCACTCAGATGTTTTTGATTAAGTATTTCCTCATAAATGCTCTGCATCAACAACTATTGTGAAGGTTGACAAATTTACTTGTTGCCATTTTAACTTACTCCCCGTACTCCCCCCTCAACCGGTGTAATTGCTCACACTTCTCCATCCTTGTGAATTCATTCTAGAAAAGAGTGGACTCCCTTTAGCTGACAAATAGTGTCTCATTACGTAAACAGATATTACAAACTGTAAAGACTTGTGAAGTTTGTTTTAAAGACCGTGTAGATACGTGTGTGATTTGCCTTGTTTAGTAACGGATAAGCACATTCATACATGTTTGGTAAATGGCTGTGATCTTTCTGTCCTGTGATATGAATTTGGACAAATATTAGAACTTAGTCCGAAAGTGTCCCTGACTAAGTTCTATTTGCTTGTTTCTTCGTGCTCTCTTTCCCTCTTTCTCAGGCGCAACCTTACCAAGCTGTCTCTGATCTTCAGCCACATGCTTGCAGAGCTAAAAGCCATCTTCCCCAATGGCTTATTTCAGGGAGACAACTTCAGGATCACCAAAGCTGATGCTGCCGAATTTTGGAGACGTTCGTTTGGGGACAAGTGAGTTTTTACTTTAGGTTGTATTTAACCAAACTTTGATAACTGGTTAGGTTCTTGAATACCCTAGAACGTTCTGGTCACCTCCGTCCCATTTACTGTAGGACCATAGTGCCATGGAGGACTTTCCGTCAGGCTCTCCACGAGTTTCACCCAATCAGCTCGGGCTTGGAGGCCATGGCTCTCAAGTCCACCATCGACCTTACATGCAACGACTACATCTCCGTCTTTGAGTTCGACATTTTCACCCGGCTCTTCCAGGTAAGACTCATGACAACAGAGCTTTCTGGGGTGTTATGGTATCAGCAGCTCCATGTAGTTTATTCCACAAACTGCATTGCCTGAATTATGAGTCCCATTTTGGTTTGAAATCATTAACACTGAGAGGCTGCTGTACTGTAGAAATCATTGATTATCTTATCGATCCAGAATACAATAACATTAATTATTGTGAAGGATTTGAGTTCACCCAAAATGAAGGAATACATGTCTTCTGCGAGTCTGATCTAAGAGCTCTGTAGTGGCTTTTAGATTATTAATCTAGTGGATTTTCTTGAAATGGAAATTGCATTAGTTAATTTTTTATGGATTAATAATTAAAAAGGATGCATGTGTAACTGTGTTGTCGAAAAGAACTAAAATAAAGATATATTTGCATTTAGTGTTATTCACCAAATCCGCTGTATTATTGAGGTCTAGCGAAAAAATGTTAAGCAGCTTTAATTTGAGGTAATCTTCCCTACATTGGCTGGCACACTGCTGCTTTTTTTGCCACGCTATCGCCACCTCTCACGAAGTGGAATAATGTGAAACCAAGTATGGATTTGTATTACCTCACACAATTATTAATGATGCGAGAAATTATATAATGGAGGGCCAACTCAGAAGTGCTTGGTAGCTCAGCTAAAGGTCAAAAACTCCACAGGGTACCATAAAGGAGTAAAAAGGTATAATGTGTAACTTTTCTGCAATGAAATGTCTAAAATCACATAATATTGTAGATTTGTTTGAGTTATGAACTTACGTTGTTTTTTAACAACCTAGATACATATAAGATAGATTTGACTACAACTGCACGGGTGTATTCCTATAAGTTAATGAGTTGGCTCAATGTATTCCCATCGCATGTTATACAACATCTCCCCTTATTCTTACACCTGCAACACGGTCATGTGAAACAAAAACATAATTTAAAGCATTAAAGACGTTATATGTTGGGCTGTACCAAATGGTTTGAAGATAACGTTGGCATTCGATAAAGATCAGTCCACACTAATATTATTCGTGTTATAGGCTTACCATTTGTAGAATTTAAGATTCCAGTGCAACACTTGTACGATCCAAACATTTGAAATAACTTCAATGTCCAGAAGTCAACATTTATTGAGAAAAGATGGATAAAATCATTTTTAGACCCAGTTTATGTTCTCTTATCATACATTCGCTGACGTGCTTCAGTTTTTTGAGCCGCATGTCTCTGTACAGCAACACGCATGACGTGTCGTGGTCATGCGCTTATAGTCCCGCAGACTATGCGTTCTCCATTCAACTTTGCTACGGGTGCTTCTATGCTATGGCTGATTATAAGACATGAAAGCCTTTTAACCACTCTGAATTATGTTCAAACGCTGACGCTCTGCTGTCGATAGATTTGTTCATATGCTGCCCGTTTTATGTGAATGCACTCAATCAGATTGAGCCATATTGTGTTTAGAATCAAGTTAAATAAACACTTAAATTCTCAACAAAACGTTTTTTTCCTATTTTTCATCAAACTGCTAGTTAATAGGATTAATATTAAACCAACCCCATCCTCCAAAGCTCACCTAAAATGCTCAACTTAAACAGATTATATCACCCCCTTTGCATTTTTCTTCTGTGCACCTTTCATTTGTTCACCTTTCTCTTGCTTTTTTATTAGCTGGCTTTTTTTAATTGATTTTTTTTCTCACGTGATACTTATTTGTGTCCTTGTTATATTTTCTAAAACAATTACATCTGTTGTTGCGGTAATTGTTAGCATGTCCAAATTGTGTCTGTTTATCCACAAATTGGTGTATATAAAAAGGGGGAAAATAATTTTGAAAATTAAGTAAAAATAATAACTTAAGAGTCTAAAATCTGTTGAAATCTGTATGAACTCATGAATTGTTTGTGTGTGTTGTGCAGCCATGGTCGTCTCTTTTAAGGAACTGGAATAGCCTGGCGGTCACACACCCGGGTTATATGGCCTTCCTAACCTACGACGAGGTCAAGGCTCGACTGCACAGGTTCATCCACAAACCTGGCAGGTGAGATGCAGACAAACCTTTCGTTTAGAATAACATGAATCATGCTTCCTCTGGATTTAAAAAATATTTGGATTAGTAGTCTCAGAGGGGCTAGATCAAGAGTCAAGCATGGGTCACGGCTTTAAACACTGCGAGTATGCGTCGTTTGTCTGAGATTCTCGTCTTCTCTCTCTCTCAGCTACATCTTTAGGCTGAGCTGCACTCGGCTGGGCCAGTGGGCTATCGGCTACGTGACGGCTGATGGGAACATCCTGCAGACCATCCCCCATAACAAACCGCTCTTTCAAGCCCTCATTGATGGATACAGAGAGGGATTGTGAGTCCCGCTACAACACAGTATCAATGCATCAATTTATACATTTTAGGGTACATTGTTGTAGTTTATATGCCTCCAGGGATTAGAGAAAAGATCAGAGATTGTCCCCAATCACCCCAGAATAGTCAGTGAATTGAAGGCACGTTAAAGTCTTCTATTATTTAAACTTGTTTAAAACAAATACTACTTTTCATTGGTGAATACAACCCAACTAAACAATTGGGTATCAACTAGAGATTATTAACCTTTTAGTACGGAGCTTTTAGTAACACGCTGTTAAAGTTCTCAGAAATCTTCATGCAACAGTGACAGACAGTCAGAGTTTGGGTTAGTCTGGTGCACTTTACACAACAAGGTTATAAAGTCACCAACTAGACGTTACAGTTTCACTTCACTGTACTATCCACGAGGCCAAAGATCACAACAGGAGATGATGAAGGGTCTAAAAGGCAGAAGTAATGTTTTAAAAACAATGTTTGATTTAAAAAAAGTGAGCACATGGAGCTTTAACAAAGAGTAAAACAACGTGTAGTGATTTATTACAGTCTGCATCTTGTTGCAGCATGCAAGGAATGCTCCATGGAAAATATATCTTTAAAAGTATCTAAACTTTCCTCCACTGGGGCCCTGAAAGGCAGCTGGAAGAAAACATTTGTACTGCAGCTTGCTCTTGGTGGAACAGCAGCTGCAGCTCAGATTGATTCTAACGAAATTAAATATCAAAATGGTCATAGAAGCATTTCAAACACCTCATGCAGCACAGTCCCTCTCTGTGTTGTTGAGCCATATCTTTAATATGTTTCCAACAATCATTTATTTACAAATAAGTTACTAAACATTCAGTAGTGAGACAAAAAGAATGTGGAATCCAACATTTAGTGTACTTGAGAGGAACTGCAGTTTCAATACACATCACCATTCAGCTGACAGGGGGTTTCTTTATTTTAGAGCTCCTCAATATTTTAAAATGATGAGAAAAAGAGGGGGACAGGGTTCACTTGTAGTGACAAATGCACAATGAATTATTACTTAATATTTATTTATGGGTGTTTGTGCGTGCGTGTGCTGTGGTTTTCCAGCTACCTGTTCCCAGATGGTCGTACACAGAACCCAGACCTAACGGGTCTGTGTGAACCTTCTCCACAGGACCACATCAAAGTTACTCAGGTTTGTTCCTCTCGTTTGTTTCTTATGTGTACATGAGTCAACTTTACTGTTGTGCCTTAAGAAGCTTTTTTTCCTAGTACAAAGCACACAAGTGCAGTAGTCGCACCGCAAAAGATGCTCAAGGCAAAATCAGTGTCTTTGTGTCATGCTGCAATGTATCACCCAGGACCAGTTAATTAATTAAACGCTCTTGGGTGAGAATGGGTTCACTACTTAGTGTGAACAACTACGATCTTCAAAATAAACAAGCTGTGCTTCTTCCTCCTCCGTCCCTGCAGGAGCAGTACGAGCTGTACTGTGAGATGGGCTCCACTTTCCAGCTTTGCAAGATCTGTGCAGAGAACGACAAGGATGTGAAGATTGAGCCCTGCAGGCACCTGATGTGCACCTCCTGTCTGACTGCATGGCAGGTGAGGCTTCCATCGCGCTGGATCATTTGATTTGTTTTTTAGCAGCTCTGTAAGTCCAGTCTGAGAAGAAAAGTCTGTCTAACTGCTCTGAAAATTTATCTAAAACCAAGCTCTGTGTTGAGGGGCTTTTTGAGCTCTTACTGCTTATTAATGTTAACCCCAAATATTGCTTGCCAGGGAAATATTCGTCCCTTTTGATTACTGTGAATTCTGTTGCACTTATTTCCCTAAACTGCAGGGAGGGGCGGGCTCAAAGTGATAGTTCTCGTGTTTGGAAGTGAGGTTTTATAAGTCACTTATCCATAAATCCTTGTATTACCTCCAGTAAATGGCACGCCCCCCGTTTTCAGAAGCAGATACGAGTTAAGAGCAAAGCAATGTACTGCTCTCAACAGATGCCAGCAAAAGGTATTTTAGACACCTGGGGAAAAAAAAGAATAATAAGTGTACGCTATATTTCAAATATTTTTGCCAGTTTACTTTGCCATGAAAGAAAATCATTCTTCCACTATCATGTACACTTAAACTGATAATATTGTTTTAGGTGGGCATTTTTTAAGCTGGCTAAACACAAAAGTACATTGTGTAACTTCCTTGCAGCGCCAATTTCTCTAGGCAATACACCGACTATGGATAAGTACCGCATACCCCACTTCAAAATCACCTAAACTAATTCCCTGACTTTTATTTCCTGATGTTTCACGAAGCAACTGCACGTTTCCTGATCCGATTCCTTGTCTACATTTGTTGTTGAAGTTGTTTGATTTTCAAGCAAACTTCCTCGTTTCTAGTCTTAAATCAGCATAACCTAAAGTTCCACAACACTAATTCCATCAGTACGAGCTCTCTTCAAGAGAAACACTGTTTTATAGCAGCTAGAAATGAGGACTCTAGCTTCCTCATTGCCATTTGTTTCTATTGCTGTTAAGCAACTGTCAATGAAACTCACCACTTCTTGCACACTTGTTTCACAATAAAAGCCTTCCAGCTGCTCAACGGGGTAAAATCTAGAAGTGTGGAGTTTCCTTCACAATGGCTTCACATAACGTAATAAGTGATAGGAAATATTTAATTGTAAAATATATGCATTAGTATGACATGATTGTTGCCGTGATGAAGGATTAAGTTACCATGCGTATACCATGCTGGCTCCCATAATAATTTTCAGTCTAATATTGTAAGAAATCTGTTTAAGTTTAAAGCTTAGTTATTATTGCAGCACCACTGTAATCAATTTAATAACATTAAGAAGTTCACTGACAATTGGGCTTTATTTTACTCTCAACCTTTTGCTGAGGTTTTCAAATGAAGCTTTCAATGTCTGTATTTTATTTGTTAGGGTCAACACCCTTAAAAACTTGAAAAATGTATTCAAGGTGCCATTAGGTCTCTGATAAAGATCTCACTCTGCTCTCTCAAATGTTATAACGGTTCTTCCTGTGTGCTCATATCAGGAGTCGGAGGGTCAAGGCTGCCCGTTTTGCCGCTGTGAGATCAAAGGTACGGAGCCCATCGTGGTGGACCCGTTCCACCCGAAGGCCGGCGGGGCCTCCTTTGCTGGTTTTCAGGGTTCCAGCAGAGCAGAAGCTGCCGGCAATGACGAGGAAGACGACGATCGGCTGGAGGACCACCTTGTCATGAGCAGGCTGGCCTGCGCCAAGGTAAGGGGATCACATACTACAGTTGTGATCACACAGACGCTCACCCGATTTCGTCTCAGGAATCAAATTAAGGCACCGCTGACTAATTTAGCTGTTTATAGAACTGTCTCTAAATTCTTAATGTATTTGTGTGTGCAGGTAGAGCGCCCTCCCTCTCCAGTGTCTCAGCTGCCTCCAGTGCCCCCCAGACTGGACCTCCTGCAGCAGAGACCTTCCAGCTCCCACAGCACACAGACTCAGGGAGCCACATCCAAGGTGTGTGTGTGTGTGTGTGTGTGTGTGTGTGTGTGTGTGTGTGTGTGTGTGTGTGTGTGTGTGTGTGTACTATGTATACAGAGTTTTAACAGAGAGATTTATTTGCTTAAGCTCACATACCAAACATCTTATCTACTGCCAGTTGATAACACCACCATCAACCCATCTACCTCCACCACAGATAGCAGCCACTCACAGAGACAAGCCTCTACCTCTGCCTCCGGCCCTGAGAGAGCTGCCCCCTCCTCCTCCTCCGGAGCGCCCCTCCCTAATCGGCCAGGACTCCAGACTCCAGAGGAGGCCGCTGCCCTCCACACCTGACCAGGCCGCCTGGGCCTCCAACTACATGGTCCCGCGTCCGGCAACCAAGGCCCTGTCAGCCTTGTCCTCTACCCCTCAGAACAACGGAACCAGTGGAGAAGGAAGCAAACCCCAGGCAGCTACCAACGTTGTCTACTGTCTAGCTGCAAGGTACTGATGTGAGATGCAATAAATATATAGTTCCTGTCTTATCGGGTTCAAGCTATGCTGTCAAGGTTTCATGCTTCAGTCGTGGTGTGACCTCATTGTCCTGGACAGACGAGCGTCAGCCTCTAAATATGCTGGTTTCCATTTTGAGTCTTGCCCAGTGGCATGGCGTTGGAAACATATGTGAGGAAGTTAAGTGAGTCAGATCTTCTTAAATATTAAGCATGATTTGCATCCTGCTGTCATATTGTCTTCTTTAACATACACAAATATATCCAGTATTGCAAAAGTTATTACCTGCACAGGTGCAAAGTACAGAATCAATATGAAATCTCTTTTCACGAACAAAATGTAGAAAAGGTTCACGTAGAAAAGGTGCATGTTTCAGTTTGTTGGTCATTTTTTAAGGTATGTGTTCTGAAAACGTCCTCTTGCTTTTTGTTGTCTTGTATGTGATCAGATCTCTGCCAGCGTCAGCGGCGTCGGGTGGGGAGAAGCCGTTGTCCGACTGTGAGGAGAATGAGTACATGAGTCCCACTTCTCTTCCAGCTGCTGGTGCCCCCTGGCTCATAACCGGCTCCTTGGTGCCGCCGCCTCCAGTCCAGGCAAACCACCACAATGACATCAGGTAAACAAAGGCTCCCTTTCTAGTGTCCATTCATTGTTCTAAAAATGATCATGAAATATTTATCATGGTTCTGACTGGCGCACAAAGAATGGTCTGCGGCCCTTGACGGCACCATGAACAGCTATCTGGCACGTCTCAAGGTATTAAGATATCCCGCTAATGAAATAACAGCACTAACACGCCCATAAAGGTTTGCAGTTTAGTGCTGTTTGGGCTTTTTTTTTGCCTGATTGCTATGATCCATCTTGACACTTTTAAACATGACAGAGAGAAACCGTATTTGGGATTTAGTATCACAGTCTGTCTGTATAAATGTGCTTCAGTTCCCACCAACTCTGTGAAGACTCTGATTATTTCACTGTGACTGCATGTGGCTATTAGGACTGACCTTTGTGAATTATACTGTTTTTGAAATGATGCTCATTTCTACAGAAAGGGGGCGCATGTCTGCATATCACCTTATTTAAATATTTGCAAATAGTACAAGAGCACAGACACGCAATTTCCTCGGTGGTGCAGTTTGGTGTGCGATTCCCCCGTTGTGGGTGCTCTATGTATAAACTACCCAGTTCATTTGTCTGTTTTTGTGCAGGTTTAGCAGCAGTAATTCTGGCCTAAATGCTGCAATAATGTATAAGAAGCGGCCTTTTTCTTTTGGTCCACCAGAGGGCTCTGGAGCCTTAGTTTTGTTTGTGCATGGAGGTCCCGCTCAACCCACACACACATCCCATCATTTATTTGCTGTGTTTCACCTCCTTGTTAACATGCTTTAAAGGGGATGACGCAAATGCAATGTGTGACAAGTTGCAGTGATGTAACGCCACTTGTTGCGTTGATGAAGTGATGAAAGAGTCATAAAGTACAGGACTTTCAGGAAGAATGAATAGAAACGCTTCTGAAATGATAGACCCAGTCAGCAGTGTGTTATATGGTGGGAGCGTAATATTGGTGGGAGAAGCAGTGGCAGCACTGGCTGCATGCGAAATTGATGCAGCTGGAAATTACGTATCATTACTATTTTAATATCATTAGTGATATGTGTGAGTTGGAAAGATACCAAAAATCCTTGTCTCATCAGAAGATGTGAAGTATTTTATTGTATTGTATGCAGAAAAGGCATTTAATCAATACATTAAATATGATCTGTTTTTAGAGCAAAAAATACATCCATAATCATATGAGTTCAGACCTGTGTTGATTGTTTTTTAAATTATACTGGTTTGTTGTTTTATATACTTGTTGCTTTATTCTGGTCAAGTTGCTCTCAATATTGATTTCAGGTTCACCTCAATAACTTTATTATTACTTTTTTTGTTTGTTTTTTAATAGGACTCAATTTTGTGTTAAGACTGTGCATAAAGAAGGATTCAAATAATGATTTGATTCTCTCCCCCCGTGTGTCTGCAGCGAGGTGGTTGACAGCGACTCTGAGGAGCCCATCGTCTACGAGTCCATGTGTAACATCCAGGCCCAGGCTGGTTCCTCTGAGGCACAGAGCCCTGAACCAGGTAACCGTCACACCCAATCACCACTATCCCAAGGGAAAATATGAATAATATGTTGCTGCTTTACTCTTAAACCTAATCATGCATACACTGAAGCTATTAATAATGATTTTAAATGTTTTATAATATTACTTAAGCAATAGTTGAAATAAAAGTTGTGTCCCGGTCACACGTGCTCTCATCAAGCAGGTGTTACAAGCCCCTTGTACTTTTAAGATATTGGGGAATAAACCAGAGGACGTTTTGTGTGACTTAATAAATACATATGCAGTCTCAACCTAAAAAATGTCGGTACAGCTGTTGTGTTACATTTATGATCTTTCTTCTGAGCCGTGTGCGCGGTATTTTGACTCCAGGCGTTTCCTTTTCAGATCAAACGCAACATTCAGCTGCGGTTCCCCAGGACAAGAAGGAGGAGAGCATTGAGGAGGATATTTACGAGTACGACTGTCCCAGACCGGTCATCCCTCCGGCCCCCACCAGGAGAACCCTGTCGGATATGAGCGGTCCCTCAGCGGCCTTCAGCACTCTCAGCATCGACAGTGCAGTCGAAGCCAGTATGTATACAAATTATTGGTTTCGAAGTTAGAATGTTTTTTAAATTTTTTTAATTAGCTTATAAACTGGCTAGTAATACCAATCGGCTATCACTTCTCTCGTCACCAACAAAAAATCCCAAGCCACTTTATTCCCTAAGAGACTTCAATCCAACAATTTCCCCACTTTTACTGACCAACTGTGTTTGCAGGTTTGTTTGCCGCAGGTGCCGAACCTGAACGTCCACCCAAACCTCTCCCACGGCGAGCCAACTCCGACCGACGGCCTCGGCCGGCAAACCGTGAATTTCACGCTCCAATGCCGGACCTCCCCGGTCCCTCCTCGGCCTCCTCCTCCCCCACTCCTCCTGCTCCAGCTCCTGGAAGCCAGACCTTAAACGGGGAGATTGAATGCTTGGTGTCCCAAGGCTACTCCATTCAGGACATCCATAAAGCCCTGATGATCGCCCAGAACAACCTGGAGACGGCCAAGAACATCCTGCGGGAGTTTGTGTCCATCGCCACATAGCGGCTGCAGGCACGCCCACCCTCTCTGTCTTGTCTGTCTCACTCTGTGCCATTATCATGGATAGCATTTACCAAGCACTTTCCTGCAGGGCCACAAGCACTGCACTCCGAAGAGTTCAGTAAAGTAGCTGCGTTCACGTCGTATCGGAAGAATGAGATGACTTCATCTGCAAGTTCTAGTCTTTGAAACACCCAAACGGGGAACTAAGTGCAGCAGGTATTACTTGCTTTTCTAAGTGGAGTTTTGTGTTAAAATATATTATTTTGATTATCTTGGACTACTGTTATGCCAATTGTTAGATATCGAAGCCTCAAAATCTCTCGTTTACTCGTCGTCGCCACTTGATGATTGAGGGTTTTTTTTGGCTCCTGTGAACAGAAGTGTCCGTTGGTGGGTCCAGTTTGGTTTAAGGAGCAGCTCAGTCGACTCAGACGAGTCCGATGTGACGTGAACGCAGCGTACTCTGAGAATGGAAGCCTTTAATGTGAGCGCTCTGTAGCCAAGTTTTGACCCTGTTGTGATTCGCTGAGGTCCACTCGTGCTGTGGCGTCGTTTCCCCTCAGTCCAGAGTACTTTCTCCCATTAAGCTAAGTGTGAAAGCTACAGTGATCAGTGAAGGACCCTGCGGATAGTCGTTTCTGACTCGGTTCCCCGTTCAGTTTGGTGCTTTTTACGGGCTTCTTGGCAAAAATTTGTGGCGTACGAATATGTAGCGACGCTCGTTCTGTCGGAAAAATTAGTGATTAACTCTGTAGTGTGTGTGTGTGTGTGTGTGTGTGCGTGCGTGTGTGTGTGTGTGTGTGCGTGCGCATCAAAGCTGATGAATGTGAATGTTCAGTCGCAGTGCAGTATTGCAGGGCTTCGTTTCGTACACGTCACTGTGGCCTCGCTCTTGTTTCTTTTCGATGGGATTTGACAAGTTGAACTTGAACTCCATATTTCCTCGCGGCTCCCGGTTCAATGATGGTTCTATAATGAAATAACAAGATTTAATGTTTAAGTACTCTCATGAATTGTTGTGCTGAGTGTCATACTAACCGGCTTGATTTTTTCAGAAGTTTAGTTCGTCATTTAATTCCATGATTGCCTGCCACCCTCCCAGGAGGTCTGACACTGGAGGCTGGTTCATTTATTACTATAACGCTTCTGTATACTGTATACTGCTTCTGCAAAATGACTTTAAAGGGATAGTTCAGATTGTTTGAAGTGGGGATGCATGAGGTACTTATCTATAATCGGCTTATTACTTACAGTAGATGGCGATCACTATGACCCGAGTTGGGAGAAACCAACACAGAAGCAAAGTAGTGTACCACTGAGGACAGCAGCAAAAAATCTATCAGTTATTTAGAACGTTTTCACCTGCTTTAACTTGATGTTACGATCTCTTCAGAGCTACGAGACTCCGTTGTCATTTTATCTTGCAAAACACAGGAGCTGCTGGTCTGCCGCCACCTCTTTTGGATAGTTTGTGTCGTTGTGTGACTTCGTAAATCCAAACCGACCCTTTAAAACACCAAAGTCACACAGTAACACATATAACCAACCGATCGAGGCAGCGATGGACCAGAAACTTCCACGTTCTGCGAGATAGTGTTTTTTATCAAAGGCTTTAAAGAGAGCATCGCTCATTTATGGGCCGGTTCTCTTATTGGCTCCTCCATACTGGGGGGCAGGCTGTCCACCATAGACTGTAAGTAATACGATGACCATAGATAAGTACCTCGTACTACCCCACTTCAACAAACCAGGAACTGGCCCTTCAACATGTCCTGTTAGATTTCCTCTCACATGTTGATGTGATTAAGCTAACATTATGGTCCCAGACAGCTGAGGAATCAGTTGATGAAGGGATACACATGGAGCCCTCAAGCAAAAAACCAGAAGGCAGTCATGTTGGCCGGGGTTGAATGTAATGAACGCACAGATCCTAAAGCAAACATTACATAATGTCGGCAGGGATGGGACACATTATTACAGAAACATTCCGATGATTGGATTGCCCTGCTTATTGTGGCCGTACCTGCATTAGATTTTAAAATCACTTTTGCGCTGGCATGATGCAAATATATTAGATTATTGGATTGACAGAAAATATATCTGCAATTATTTTGAATTACTGTGAAAACCTCAAGGTTCCAACGTCTCAATAGTAAGGATTTTGGCGGTTTTAGTTTGTCTGATGTAATCGTGACTTTAGGGGTTTTATTGAAGTGTTGATTGGACAAAACGAGCAATCTGAAGACACCAATTTGGGCTTTTAACAGACATTTTTCACAAATTTCTGGTATTTCTTTAGACCGTAATTTTTGTGTCTATGTCTGGCTCTACCCATAACTAACTGGAGGAACCGATTGACCGTTATGTCAGATTTGGAGCCGCAATCAGCAGAAGGCCTGTTCTGGATCAGAGCTCAGGCCGAGTCACGTTTCAAGTCCTCGATTTTTAAGTCATCAGTTGAACCAACTAAATCTCCAAATCTTCAGAGTATTGAAACAGCACGCTGTAAAGTTGTGGATTTCACTCAGGTTTTTCTTTCCAGTGGACCAATAATGAGCAGCTTTTCACTGCCAGACACAAGACAAGACCGAGTCCACGTTCACATTCTTCAAACGGACAATATGTCTGAAGCGTCCCGCTTTTTTTTTCTTCCCCTTTTCCAAAAATAGATCTGAAGTAATCACTTTTGATTTCTGCAGTAACATGCTTAATGTGCCTTCTGTCAGTCGCGACCTGCACACGCCAGCAGCAGACGAACCCGAACGACAACAGTTCATCACGCTTACTGCTTCAATCTACACCGTTTTATCCAAAATGAATCATTTGACCTCTATCAATACATAAATGTAACACCTGAGACTTCATAAATACAATTGGTATGGCCATGGATCCAAGATATCTACTGATATGAACATTTTACAGCGAAGAAATACACTTTTAATGTTCTCTGGTGGACAAACTATATAATGGCGAAACGGTCGTACGCTGCATTCCTCACAGTAAAAAAAAAAATGAATCCCTTGTTTGTATGACCTATTTTTCTTGAAATTTTGAGGTACTATTTACTAATTATAATATCTACTATGTCATAATAACAAACCAGCATTTTTTTATTTTATTTATTGAATGCAATGTGCAACCCTACTTTACGCTACCGATACAAAGGCTTGTTTTGAGTAACGATTCTCGCGTGGAGGGTTCGATTCCTAAAAAAAGAAAAGTATCCATACGTTCGACCTCATTCTGGTCACACGAACACTTCTCTGAGTGCCGCGATATTTGCACCTCTGCTGCTGCTGTGTGCATGCGCGCAGCGATGAGCTTTTTTTTGGGTCATAATTCACATCAGTTTTTATTAAAAACTGTCTTTCGTTTAAACATGTATGTTATTAAGTCACTAACAGAGAATATAAAAAATGTATACCTAATAAATATACCTAATAAATCATGACATTTCTCTTGCGTGTTAGTACATTACCTGCTTTTAACAATAAGAAATAGCGCTATAGGTCGTCGATCAAAACCAGATATTGTGGAATCTTCTTGCTTTAGATGATACTGGCATATTTAAAAGGCTCCAAAATTTACATTTTATACATTTATCTTCTCAAAATAGCTTTGAAATATCGCAGCACGGCTGTAGAATCCAGTCAGAGCTTTCTTCGGGCTCTTGAAAACAGAAGTATGCTAAGTGTGATCAAAGTAGTAAGGAAACATGCGGTCAGTTGATGTAAAACAATGAAGAAAAGCAGTAAAAATGAGAACTGTACATTGAACCCCTCCCTGTTGATGGGGTTAAGTTTGGTGAAACTGAGGCTTCTGTCTCGCCGATTCCACGGAAATCTGGCAGCTTTAATTTTCCCCAAACCAAACCCATCTTAGAGCAGCATGCTGCCCCGCAGCTCGCGTCGGTTTCCAGAGAACGCGTCGTCAGTAAGCAGCTTTGCGTTCCCTCGATCTCGTCGTTTTGAATTCCCGACCATGAAAGTGCCGCTGCGCGAGGATACGCTGACATCGAGTGGCTGCCGGAGGCCCCGCTGTCTCTCACACACTCCCCCTCAGAGTCACTGGTCATCTCGGCTGGTGTGTTGCGTCAGACCCACCGGTGGATGATGTGCGGCGTCATCGCGGTAACTAACATTTTCAACGAGAACTTGCCGACTAAAAAGTTGTCTCCATTGTTTGGTTGTTGCCTTTTGTAAATATGATTTTATTTATTGTCTTTTTAATATCCTCAGCATTTGTTGTGTTGCCATGTTTTCATGCCTAAGCCATTAAGATTTTTAATTAAACAGTATTTTCTTTAATATCTGATGTGTGTGTGGTTTGTCCGCAGTCACTACACAACATTTTGTGTCTCAGTGGAACTCGCTGCACCAAAGTAGAACTTGCTGCTTTATCAAAGTCAACCTTTGCAGAGAGAATGTTCACATATGGTGATATGATAAGAGTTGGACCTTACAGCTGCATCATTTCAAAGAAATAATCATCCTGAGAGTGCTTTGAGGCGGACCTCAAACCTTTTGATTTTTGCTGTATGTCCTCTTCATTTACTCCTAACCAGTAACATATAGACAGATATTTACACATCTGAACAAAATCTGACGTGTATAGTCTTTTATTATAACAAAAATGATTTAAATAGCCTTAGCGGTTGTAGAGGTACGCCCTTTTAGTTTGGGTATGCAATTTTTGAGCAGAGGCCTAAAAATAGGTGGGTTTTTATATATATAAACTTCTCTTATGCGTTTCATAATAAATGTATATATCCATTTATCTGTCTCAAATGACCTATTACAGAAATGTATTGGACATTTCAGCCTCAGCTGTACTTTGCGAAACGTTAGCGTGCTAAGACTGAATTAAAAGTGGTGAACATGGAAAACAGGATTCCTGCTTAACTCCCAGCTAATCAGTTCAGCTTAAATGACCGCCGTCTGCGCCTTCGTGCAGCCTCGTAGAAGTTACTTGTCAGGCTATGTAACAGAAGCTGTCCAAACACAGACGAGGTAAAGCAGGTTCGCCACTAATTGCAGGGTTGGCGGTTCGATTCCCCACGCAAAGTGTGTGAGCGAAAATGTAAAGTGCTGAAAAAGTGGATAGAGTAAAAAGAAACGCAGCGAGAAGCTTTTTATCATTTTGGGCGTACTAGTATTGTTTGAAAGTTCTACACTTGACACTAAATGACGAGAGACGAGCCGATTGGTTTGGCAGATCTGAGGCGCTCGAATTCGTTGCAGATGTGAGCGGTTTTCTGGCCTCCTTCCAGACTGCAGCTGGAAATCTGAGCTACCGTTGGAGTCATTTCCAGCTCGTGCTGACAGTGTCGGTGGTTTGGAGGCAGCGCTCCCTCCCGCCTCCTCACTGTGGTGACTATGCAGCGCCAACACGCAGCACGCTGAACTCACCATTGTTGTGGTACAAAAGTACTCTTTTATTCCTCTGGAAAAACAATCATACAAAAAACAGTCCCTCTTTAAATGAAACCTTTTTATTTGGCATTATTTTCTTTCAAAAAATATAAAAACAAACGCAAGCATCAAAGAATCACATGTACAGTACTTAATTTACACACATTTAGGGGAAAAAAAATAACATAATTGCAATGTTCAGTTTCAAATGTGTTTTCCCTCTGTTGAAAAATAACCCAAAAATGTATGAAAAGTTGAGTTAAACTGAAAAGACGAGGCGCAGATCGACGGATCTAATCACGTCATGTTTGACTGCTCGGCTTGTGCAGCTTCTCTAAACCATGATGACGGCGTCACGATGCACATGAGGAAAACACTTCTTGCCTGAGGACTTCCTGAACCCAGAAATTTCTACAACTTAAACACCTCAACTCAGTGGAGAAAAAAAAAAAAAAAACGAAAAACATCATTACTATGTTAACGTTGCAAGTCATCTGGGCAAACTGTAGCACACTGCAACAAAATGTCTCTTTTCACAAAAACCTACACAGTGAGCCATCAGAACATCATATTTACAACACGGGCCACTGAAGACGCATACCAGTGTTGTTGCATGTTTCAGCGGATTTACTATAAATCAGGCAGACGGATCATTTTACTGCAGACTACCTCCACTTTGCGCCGCTCATCTGTTATCATGACATTCAAATAACCATTTGGCTGGATAATAAATCTTTAAAAACACTTACTGCTGCTCAAAAAGTATTTTAAGAATTTTCAAAGACTCTTTTTTCACCCCTCTGGCTTAAAAAGGCCATCTGGACGTAATAGACAATGTTTTTAACCATTCTTTCCAAGATGCAACGCTTTTCCTCCAATTTGTTATCTGGAAATGATATTGTGATGGTTAATTTGTACTTTCTAACTTTGTATGTTGAGTTATTTGAGAAGGAAAAAAAAGATAATTGTTTTTGTGTGCAACCCCAGGAGGAGTAGTGACTACAGTACAGGAGTGAAAAAATAAGGTGATCGAATATTTAGTTCTTGATGTTTCAAAGAGTCTGTAAGAAATCTGGAAACGCCTTCTCAATAATAAGCGACAATAAGACCTCTCTTTACCAAACAAAAACCTTGAATGTCATAATAAAACATGGCAAAGTGGGAGATGTATTTCTACCTTCCACAGCTGTACATTCAATTCACATATTTAAAAAAAAACACCTTCAAACTTGCTGAATGAGTTCAGTAACCCGTCACAGAAAGGAACAGTCACGTCTACTTCTACTGTTAAAGATTAATGATAGTTTCATGAATTATGCAGAGCAAACTTAACCATGGATGGAATAAAACAAAATGTTACTTGTGAATGATGATTGAAGCAAAGTAAGTTCTAAGTCTAACAAAAGCAAAATTGAAACGTACGGCTCCCTGGAAGGTTAATAAAGATTGAAAAACGTGCAGTCCTGTATGCGTCATCCGTAGTAAACATGAAACACGCACAAACAACTGTCACACTTCTTCAGGCCCAACAAGCTCTCAGTGGAAACACAAAGAAAACACACAGAGCAAACCAAAAAACACAACAAACTCAGTGTATGATGCATTCTCAAAAACAGGCACAGCAGATCTCTAACCTTTGACCTTTTCACCATCAGTTACAGCCCTAGTCCACCACAAGCAGGTCTGTACACCACCATGTATTTACAAACAGTACAAGTGCTCGACAGCAGTTTGCAAAAGAAGGCCGCCAGTGTGCCTGATGGACAGTTTTTATCGATATGGTGATGATTATCCTGCGTTTCAAGTGACCCTAGCAGAGACACCTCAATTTCAACATTGGTGCCAATCAAAAACCGAAATGAAGCAAACACACTGGCGACCCTGCTCTCAGTGTGACTGAACCATCAGCAAAGCGCCGCCTCAACGGAGCAGCTGGCGTTTGGTCTCTGACATCATGTCACGTGCTAAAACTCACCTGGACTCCATGAACACGGATCGGCATGCGCATGACCCAGACGCCGACGTGAAATGAAAATCTGAGTGCCAAAATATCTTAAATAACAAAATATATATAATATATACACTTTCATAAAAAATAAAAAAAAAGTTGAGGATGCACATGAGACACCATCGTAGAAACACGCTGAACGACAGCAAAGAGCTGAACACAGTTTGAGGAAATAGTACAAAACAAGTGAATGTCAGCAAACATTCATTCAAAAAGAAATACACATCTGTGTGTGTGTGTGTGTGTGTGTGTGTGTGTGTGTGTGTGTGTGTGTGAGTGTGAGTGTGAGTGAAAATCTACTGAATACTGTTGAGAACAAAAGCATGATGGGAGGTAAGGAGAGGGGGATGTCCAGACTGTGAGGTGGCATTACCCTGGAGGTCACAGATCAGTTGGTGCGTCACACAAACACACACACACACACACACACAGTGACTGCTGGCTTCATGTGTGCTGCCCTCTGCTGCACAACATCACTGCTGAACCGTCGGGGACTTTACTGGAGGGACAGAGGAGGAGATCAGTGTTACACACATACTACTCATGACAAAGGAGCTGTGCAGGAAAAGGACTGTTTATTAAAAAGGTAACATAATCTCTAAAGCTTGTGTTATGTTGTGTAACACGTATCTGTCGAGATGCACGTAAGTGTATTTTGTTTCATTTGACACAGCTAGGAAAAAGTTAGCAGTTTTTGGATTAATAAGTTAGCTGACTAGCTTCATGAGCAAACAGACAAGGTATTTGGGAAGTGATTTACAGGTCTAGGAGCCCTGACCGCAAAAGCAAGAACACCTTTCTAGACTTTAAACAAGCATCCGGGGAGCTCAGGATGCGAGAAGGGACATAAGAGGCAGGGCTTCTCAGGGCTTTGTAAGCAATTAATAATATATATATAAATGAATTCTAGCAGCAACAGCTAGCCAGTGTAAAGAAGTCAGGATTGGTAAAATATAGTCATGTTTCCTATTAAGAGTCAAAATCCTGTTTGCAGAGTTTTGGCGGAGGGAGATGGATTTTTTTTGCTGATGCCAGAAAGCAAGGATTTAGAGTAATCTATTTGACAAGTCACGGAGGCGTAGAGAACTCTTTCCAGGTGTAACCAACACATTATGCCATCAGAAAAACAGATAAAATCCCGCAGAACATCACGCTCTGTGTTTTAAAGAAGCAACGTGACAAACTACGTGTATTCTTATGATGCACAACAACCAAACAATGGCTTCTTTCATGCTTCTGCAGAAGGTAGTTTCAACATAAACATTCACATAATAAAGCTGCTAACTAACTGCACATAACAGCCATATTTGTCACATTTAGGAGCTCAGCATAATGCATTACAGCACTGGAAATAATACAAATAAATAAAAACATCCCATTAAACACAACACACAATTGTCTCTGTATCACATCCAGACATGCTCAGCATCATCAGAATGTGTTTTCTTCACGCCAGCAGCTGGTGCCGGGTAATTTCTATCCGTTAAATAAATGATGCCAAAGACAGTGCTATTACCCCACACAGGCCTCACATATCCAAATATAAAAACAGCTTCTGTGAAGTTACTGAGAACAGGATGTCCAACTCGGTATTTCCTGACTCGCATCCGTGATGACGCTGTTTTTCACGCTTTTCTCTACCGCCTTCGCCGCAGGACAACTTTTGCATTTCAGCTCCACAACTGATAAACTCAAGCAGAACACGCTTCAGGCTTTTTTTATTTTTACATTTGTCACAATAGTTACCTGGTCATTAGGGCCCTTTTTGTCTCCGTTGACAGCCTTTAGGAGGACAGTTTCTTCCTTCTTTGTGTTGGTCTTCATCTCCACAACAATGTCATCTTTGGTGGTCTTCTCTTTGGTGCTGCTGACAGAAAGGACATTTGGCTCATGGGGAATTCGACAAAAGCAGGTAACTGCAGAGGGTCTGGGTATCATTACAAACTATTCTCTTGAAACTAGTTCAAATGTAATGTTGGTTATCATTATGATGCTCCAGGTTTAAGCTTTTCTGAGGTCAGTTTGTTTGAAATATTTCTGCATCAGCATTTTGCATAAATTTTAAGTGAAACATGTAGTGAAACATTACCTCATTATTTTAAGGTTTTGGTTGCTTTTGGTTGGTTGTTTTGGAATAAGCCAAACTTTCCTGGGCTGCCTTTGCGATTAAAACCTTTAAAAACTCCAAAAAAAATATACTTTGAATTTCTAAGAAAGCTCAGTAATTTTCAAAATTACCTGGGCGCTTTATTTGGCAACATAGCTCGGGGGGTAAATGGTGTGCTGGGATTGATACACACTTGGCGTTCAAGTGGGTATGTAGCAGCAGGATGATGTCAAAAATAAACTACAACATGTGTTCATAGTAAAGAAGGAACGGCTCATTGATGTGTTTTTAATAGTTGTTGGACAACAACGGAGCTCTGTGTCAGGGAGAAAGAAGATGTTTCAGGTGTGTTTCAGATACACAGATAATACTTGAAGACATCATCATTCGATTTAGAGAAGACGGTACTCACATCTCCTGTTTCCCTGAGCGTCCACAGGGGATCTTCCCCTTCTTATGCAGGAAGTAAAGAACACTGCCGAGGATGGCGAGCAGCAGCAGACACAGAATGATCACCACTATGATCACCCCACTGCCCTCAGCTACACACACAGACAGACAGACAGAGAGAGAGAGAGAGAGAGAGAGAGAGAGAGAGAGAGAGAGAGAGAGAGAGAGAAAGAGAGAGACCACTCACATGTTACTGTCTGTCCATTGAGGAAAGCAATATTATGTATCAGCTGGACTTCATTGTACACCAATATAGTTTCTGTTTACATCAGCGACCACACAAAACAATTAGCTTTTGCCTGAGCGTTCAGCTTCTGTCCAAAACTCTCAGTTGAACTTAAAGGGGCACTTTGCCAATTTTACATATAGTTCTCTTTTCTTTTGGGGAATGTTTTAGTCTCTGAAAACAGTTACGGAAGAGCTTTGTCAAGACTCGGAAAATGGCCAAAGCCAGAAGGAAACATAGTTATGACAAATAGGCGTGAGTTAAACATGGAGGGTGTGAAGATAAAAAGACAAAAGATGCTGTAGGTTGCATTGTGGGAAAAGTACAATACTCTGTTTTTTGGATCTTACTGGAGACTTATTGTCAGAATGCCTCAGCATCTGTTTTTTTTTAATCTGTCTTTTACAAGTACCTAACTTTACAGACTTTTTAAAATTGAGAATAATGAAGCATCTGTTGTATACCAACAAATTGCATTATATAAACTGTTTTGCTTCTGAAGTGGCATATTTAACGACGTCCGTTTCCTCATAAGAAACAATTAGCTGAGCGTGAAATTACTTTTGAGCATATTTCTGTGTTACTAAAGGCAGGACTGCAGAAAAATGTCATTTATTTTGCGCAACATCTGTGACCCATTCTTTAATAACCTTTATTTTATTACTTTATCCATTCAGAATGATTTTCTTCCTCTGCTTATTCGAAGAAAGCAAAGAGGTTGTCCACATAAGATTCTGCAGGTTGGGTTTGTGGAAGTAAATGGAAGGAGTCTCTGTATGGATGTCTCGGTTTGAACAGGAACTGCACTAATATATAAATATGATCCACGTTTATCTTATTAAATGCATCATATCTAAGCCATACTGTATCTCCGCAGTAATGTATTGTGTGAGATTTAATTACAGTTTATTTTGTCAGTTTAGCAATGCACCATTTACTGACAATCAAATCATCAAACACATAAATCAATTCCAGTCATGTGATCTATTTTCTGAATTGACGATGACATTCTTTTTTGTGTTTTTCTTTGACTTTTTCTCATTGTCATAAAACAATGATGTAATTCACTCTTAAATTAGATATTCCACTGTTTGTTTAGTGGGTGTGTAGGAAGCTTCCATATCGAGGGCCTGCGCGAGAATCGGGTCCCCTATTAAACTCAAACAATTAGAGGACCGAGCGACCAAATATAAATATCCTGGGAGCAACACAGCTCTATACTCTCTATAAATTTTGACACTGTGGTTTTTAATGGTTGTGGGTGTAGGGGGGGGGCTCTCTGAAATGTTGTTTATTTCACCATTGTATTCCCAACAGGCAAGTGAAAGTTTTAATGGCATGAAGCGACTACTGAGATAAACTGAGAAAATTGCCCCATAATAATGCCACTCTACATATTTACTTCAATTTCACCTGGTGTGTAAAAAAACAACTATAAAACACAAGACCGTCTGGAAAAAGTTGGTAAAAGAGAGACATGTAATTTATTTATGTTTCTTTAACAAATTGAGGGATTTACCAATAATGTGTTTTGCCACTGCAGAACGCTCGGTCCACATACCATTAGGCGTGTTGGCGTGCTTGAATTTGCTGGTGTTATGATTTTTTCTCTCTGTATCAAACAGAATTTTTTATATACCCACAGGCCATCCCAAAGATCTGCGAGCAAACTAGACAGTCCTGGTTTAGAGTCCCTGTATGAAAATCATAAATAATGAACGGAGTCCTCCAACCCATTCATTGTTACGGACACAACTTAAGTCTTAAGAAGAAACTGAGCAAAAGAAACAAGAAAAGACCACAGAGCAACAATCTTACCAGGAGAGAAGGGAGCAGCTGAAGTGACTCTGGGTACTGTGAACAAGCAGAACAACACTTAAGAGTAGGCCCAACACACACACACACACACACACACACACACACACACACACACACACACACACACACACACACACACACACACTCACACTCACACACACTCACACAACACACTGCCTGCTAAAACAGCAGTTCGCTGACCTCAATGTCACAAGATAGTCTAAAGACTAAAACAGATTGGATTTTAGATAAGATTTGATTGACCGCTTTGTGGTTATTTGCCTCTATTAACCAGTGAAGCTGCTTTTTTTATTTTTTTTTAATCATCTTACCCAATTAGACATTTGTGTGGAATTGTCATAATAAGCCAATCAATTCTTGAGTTATGGCCAAGTATGTTTTGTGATGTCACAGTGACCTTTAACTAGGGCGGGGCAAATTAATACAATAACGCAGCGTTAATCTGTCAATCCTTTAACAGCGTTAATTATTTGATCATGCGTTTACTGCATTTTTATTTTGTTTTGCATTGGGAGGGTCTTATCACTGCAGCACAAAGGAGCTGCAGTGATAAGACCCTCCCAATTTTCAACTTAGCCCAGCCCTACTTTTGACCACCAAATTATAACTCAGTTCATCTTTGAGTCGAAATGGACCTTTGTGAAGATATTCCCTCCAGTTGTTCCTGAGCCTAGTCATCCACAAGCCTGATACCTCAATGTATGTAGTGAACTGTATGAACATTAAGCCAAACACTTTAGACATGGCTTGTGATCAAATTGGGATAAATTATTAATTATTTATCTTTTTTCATTCTATGCTTGAACACAGTCTGACATTATAAATGTGCCAAAAGATGAAGAATGGTCCTTTAATATGGTCCTCAAAAAACAGATCATGGTTTGTGAGTGTTTCAAAGCCTGAATGCGGTCCTCTCTCCGCCCCTCACGTCCACTGCACTCATACAGACTTTCCAGTGGAAGCAAGAAAGACAGCGGCTCTTACTGGCTTTGATGCTGAAAGCCTTGACTTCCGTCCCCATGTCATTGGAAGCGTTGCACGAAGCGCTGATGTCCGAGGTGACTTTGACTGACACCACGCTGTGAGTCATGTGCTCGTTGGCCTTGCTCACCACCTCGTTCCAGTTCTGTGGAGGCGCACACAAACAAACGCACTTTGTTGATGCACATTATTATCTCTACATCAGTGTGCATATAGTGTTTGCAAAACCAAGCACAATCCCAAAATACTGCTGGAACACAACAAGCAAATACATAAAGATTATAATCCTGGATGTGGTAAATAAGCCTCCATCACTGCGGTGGCACCTCACTCAAGCTGAAAAACTTTGCTTTTAAATTGTCTCTTACCTTAAGTCCTTGTCGTTAATCTGCCTCTCTCTTTTGCTGCTAGTTGTTTTTATAAAATACACATTTTTTTAGTACAACTGTTTTGATATAACTACTATTTGTTTGTTTGTGACCGACTGTGTTGTAGCTTAATTTTGGCGATTGTCGACTGAATTATATCTTTCGTCTTTGTATATTAATTCCCTGTCTTGTTTTGTATATTTTCCTTGTGCTAAATACAAAATATATTGAAAACCTGTTTGGATTTAATCTATTTTTATAGTTTCTTTTGAATGTTTCGCACTTTGTTTAGAAATATGCTATATAAATTATTATCATATTAGTGTTTATAATGATAACACTCAGAAGTCCACTTAATGTTGTAAATTTTTACTTTCTACACATGAATTTATATTTTTTAGCACCACATGTATGGTTTCCATTTTTTTTTAGCAAAGTATAAAGCTACCACAAACCCCCGAAACAAGAAAAAGGAGACAGGCTCTAATAAAAATGCACAACTGTCGACTGATAATCATTAGAAAATATCATAAATAAGCAGATAAATGTATTATTGTTCCTCTGTGCATGCACACAAATACAGCGTGAAATAAACTATAATTACTATAATCAGCCCAAACATCCGTGCTTTCACTGTTGGTGTCAGACATTTGGTTAGTGAAACTAAGTACCTGGCTGCCGATGATGTTCCAGGAGATAATGGGCACCGGATAGCCTTGAGCTTCACAGCTCAGGTTGACCATCCTGCCTGTTGCCTCCTCCATCTGCACATCCTGCTCCACTCCTACCAACTGGGGACCACCTACACACACACACACACACACACACACACACACACACACACACACACATGCACACACTTTGTATAAGTATAGTCTATCATATTTAGTTACAAGCCTGTTTTGCTTGCTCTTAACACAATTTCAACATTTCCTCCATATACCTGTTCTCCTCGAATATTCAGGATAAAACACATTTCCACAGCACTAATCTATCAGAACAGTACAATATTGGAGTCATATTCACCGCCCTGCTGCTGCTCTTTTTGGCAGAACTACTGTTTTTTTATTCACTAATACATTCCAGTCGCTTTTCATTTTATGTTAAGCTACTGTCAAATTGAACTTGACACTGCCTCCACAGATGCTTCATGTTAAAAAGCCCTCCAGTGACTTTAAAGGGAAATAGTCATCCTCTTTCCTCGTACGGGTTTGAATAAAAATTCTGTATTTCAAGCTATAGAGATCGACAAATCCAAACTTCACCTGACTGACCCTTTTAGTAACAGAGGAACGTGTTTCAAGTCAGAGCTCACAACAGCGGTTGTTCATAACCCAAAAAAAACTACAACCAAAACCATGGCCACATATTGTAAATCCAGCAAGAACAAACTACAGAAATATAGAGTAAAAACATAAATATATGTAGAGACTATTGAGATTAGTAAAGTGGTATTTGGGAGGACTGACCTTGGACGATAATGTGGACAGAGCCGCTGGTGTGCAGGGCGGGAAGATTTGGAACGGTCACCTCACATATGTACTGTCCTGTTGTCTCATAGGTGGCATCCTTCAGGTGCAATGTGTTCTCCTTACCCACCTGCTTTCCATTCTACACGCACACACACACAAACACACACATTGGTGCATGAAGACAGGTGATGATAGATATTGATAATGATCAGTTATCAAGCCAAAGTGTGCCATTGCTATGGCAGCCATTGTTCCACTTTGGTACAGACTACAATATCTCGTCAACTATCGGATGGATTTTCATTAAATACTCCACTGACATTTGGTGATTTTAGTTTTTTTGGTCAAAGATTTTGATTCTGAATTACATATGTGAAGTGTTTTGGAGTGTTCTCTACATTGAAAACAGAACATCCAAATGGTCATCGTAATGATCACTGTATATACTGCCCTGGTTGTATGATAAAAGATGCAACAACTCACAAGCATTCAGCTAGTCTACACATTTTATTTGCCTGCAATACTTTCAATCGAGACAAATCTGTACGGACGTCTAACAAGTACGTACCTTATACCAGACAGTGGCTGTTTTCAGAGAAGATAGAGCGTTGCAGGTTGCAGTCAGATCCTCTCCTTTGAGCATGAACTCTGAGTCTTTAGGTACCACCACAGCTGGGTCCAAATCTGAACACAACGAACACGGTCAAGACACAGGAAACACAAGGTTGGGAGGAATGAGTTCAATTAAAAAGGCATCGTTCGTGTGTGTTTATTCGCTTTCTTTCTGAAAATGTGATGAGATGATATAAATTGTATGCCTGTGCATTAAGTACAGAGCTGGAGTCAGATTGTGTTTAGCTTAGCATAAAGACCGGAGGCGTGGGAAAACAGCGTGGTCTGTTCAAAGCGAAAACATTTGCCTCCTTTGTGGTTTCTGTCTCCAAGCCTCTTTCAAATATCTGCTCTGATTAAGTTTTCTTGTGTGTACGTGTGATGGCTCCTCACAGTTCACTGTGAGCTGCATTTCTCCTTTGACTTCAGCGTAGCCGTTGGTGTCCCGAGGACGACACTGGTAGAGGCCACTGTCTTTCCGTGACACAGGTGGCAGCGTCAACACATCAGCGTTGTTGCTCTCCAAGTACACATTCAGCTCCTGCAACAGATACTCTCATTTGTAACCAAAACTCGTGTTGTGATGATGTGAATGTCATGCTATAAACTAAGGCATTCTTGTTTGCAACTGATGTGCTTTTAGGGCAAAGACATACTGTATTTCCAATATAAATGGAAATTAGCATCTGATTTGTCACAGCGTTTCTTCCTATGGGGGACAGTTGCAGACTTAAGCATAACATTGAAAATATGACTGAGTTCCTTCAGTTGTATTTCAAGGAAAGAGAGTAAGTGAGTGGAAAACAGGTGATCAATCACAACTGCCAACTGGTGCCGAGTTGTTTTAGTGAGCGATCAAAGACAAGCTCAAAATCCTGCTTTGGTTGCCAGTTTAAAATGACAGTTTTTCCAAAAATACCATACATCACTTTTAACATTTGACAGCTTATTGTCAGAGGTTGATGTAGCTTAGAGAATACACAACATTATTTTCGTCATTTCAGCCATTATGGTAAAATCTTTACTAAGTACTTTCCCTCAAGAGATCTGAGGACAGGAACTACAAAAGGCAGCCACAATTTACATTGGACTCCATTAGGTCGAGAAACACAAGTGGTGACACACAGACAGAATTTAAACAAATCCTAAATGTTTAACCGTAACATGTAAACCCACTTACTTGAAAGTAAAAATGAAAGCAAACAAAAATGTATGTTAAACATATTGTTAATTACATTGCAAAACTGTGTGAATGTGGACAACTATAGTGAGCATATTTGGACATATACAATTTACACTTTGAGTCATCACTTTAAAATCTCAATTACTTCAGAGCTGAGCAGCAAGTTAGTTAACATTGTGACAGGATGATGGCAAAAAAAACTTCCTTTTAGTGTCTTAAATAGCTTTCACCTCCCATGTTCACAACAACCTCTAACCAAATGTCCATGACTGCCTCGTTAGTAAACATCAAAAAGGCAGTTAGCTGAGTTTTTGTGTTGTCCACACATACAATGGGCGAGTGTCTGACATGGGAATGAGTACTACCCATGAGCCCTGTCAGTGTGGCCTCCGGTCTCAGACCCTGGCCTGGATCTGCAGGGTCAGAGCTGACAGGGCCTTCACAGACCTTGCACACTCATGTCTACATGGGGGCCCTGTGAGCTCTGCATATCAAAAACATTCCCTACATGTCTCCTGCGTGTCACCCATTCTCTCTTGGGGACTTTAAGGGTGAGAAAATGCCTCCCATTCTTACTTGTGCTCTGTGGAAAATGAAGGACGGCGGGGGGTTGCCATCACCCTGGCAACGCAGCACCACAGTATCCCCCTCTTTGACGAAGCCCTGGGGCGACTCCTTCCACAGCTCCACCATGGTGGTGGGGTCTGGACACACATACACACAATCAAATTAAGAAGGCTTATACAGCGGGCTGCTGTAGTCTTCTCGACAAGGCCATTTCCATAATGCTGACAGCACAGACTGGGGCTCTGTGCCTGCCACAGTAGCACTAATAAACTGTTACAAGCAATTAACCAACAGACAAACAATGACTGTTAAAATGCATTACTGACAATAACAGGAATTAAAGGGTTATTTCAGCAATTTATATATCAAGACAGATAATAAGGAGAATTTGGGTAATTATGAATCTTAGTGCATTTCTTGGCGAGACCTGCCCTGCGTAGCTAGTTGAGACAGAGATGATTGGTTAGGATTAGGCATTGACCTTGAGCAGTTCAGCGTAGCCCGTTAGTCAGGGCACAGGACTTAAACAAATCAGGTTCCCAGCACCTCCGCGAGCATGGACGCCTCGCCAATCCCCGTGCTTCATTGCTACGTGGGGCCCTTTAAAAAGGATCAGCTGGAGTCAGCCTGACAAGTGAAGGAGCATATCATCAAATACTGTCGACACGGACATGAACCCGGCAGTGCCGACTTTTCTCTATAACTACGAGACCTTTTATAATGTCCATATAAGTATGAGCAAATTGGCAGAATTGCACTATTGACAAGAAAACAGGAAAATGCCTCTAAAACCTTAAAGGGATAATTTACCCAAAAACATACAGATCACATAGATGACATGTTCCCCTTTCTATCGAATAGTGTTAAGGAGAGCGGAGAGACTGAAAATAGAAATGTATCAGTGCAAGCAGACGTTGATGGAGGCCGAGCAAAAATAAGTTAGAAAAAGAAAAGTTTGGAAAAAAAATAAATTCTGTGCAGCATGTTGTAAGTGTCTTGTATTCTTTCATAGGCTCATAAAAATACCAAACATGTTGATTGCACTGCTTTCATTTCTGGGACCATAGAGGGCCATTTAGAGGAGTGCACTAAATACAATTTATGTTGTTATTATTTTCCTTCAATACATTTTATTTGTAACTAAAAATGAGGAGGCTGTAACTTTATGTGATCCACTGGGTCTTACAGCAGAGGAAACACTGAGGTCCCAAAAATAAAAGATTTTTCAGCAATTATTACATTTTACTTTTAGATTCTGAGACAATGACTGTCAACAACTAATGTTATACAAAAATGCATAGACATATGAATACGTATACAGAGGATCAGCGTTCACTCACAGTGAACAGTGATGTTGATGCTGTGGGACTCGACTGTCCTGATGGCTCCAGGGACAAAGAAGCTGACCTCACAGGAGAAATGGGCATCCTTGTCCTCCTTAACCACCTTGTACTCCAGTGTGCTCTGGACGGAAAAGAAGTCACTGGACTGCTGGGTCACCAGGATCAACACGTTCACATCTGGAGAAGACAATGTCGATATTAACCACAGCCTTGACAGATAGCAGATTAAATGTATTCATAATCAATAATCATATATATATATATATATTTGAAAGAAAAAAGGCCTGGACTTATACTAAAGGGAACACTCGGGTGTTACATTGCAGACCCTCTGACACAGACACAATGGGCCATCTACTGTTTGCACTTACGTCCTGGAGCAGACACCAGTGGCAAGCCGTTCCTGTACCATGTGATGTTGGGTTTTGGGAAGCCGTTGCGAGCCTCACATGAAGCAACCTTGATGGAGAATCACATTGACAAATATTCATTATCTTAATGTTGTAATCTACAAATACTGTATACATTATAATTATTTTGGTTGATCTCAGTGTCTACAATTGAAAGGGACCCACCTTAGATGGAACCTCATTGGTGATGGATATTCCAGTAAGGACACCCTCGATCACTGGAGCCTCTGGAGTAGCTGAATCAGGAAAATATTCACTTCAGTTAGTTAGCTTGAGTCACCATGAAACTTATGACTGTGCATCTTCCTTTAAACAATGTTTTGTCTGACGCAGAGCGCGTGTGCTGTGAGCCCATCTTACCAAACACTCTGAGGTGGGTCTTGCCCTCAGCGTTCCCGGCAGCCAGCCCGTTAACCTGGCAAAAGAATTCCCTCTCATCATTGAGCTGGACATCTCGGATGGTGAGTCGAGTTTCCTGCTGGTCTGATGTCACCTCGATGCGACCGCTGTAGTCTGTGTTATTGTCCACTATCTTCTGACTGACATCGCCGTAGAAGATCCGCTTCCGTGCGCTGTTACCTGCGGCTTTCTGCAAGAGGACACAGTAGTTTAGGGTTGAATCGGTGGAAACGTTTGCTCATGTATTTGGTTGATATTGGGCAGTTTTGCTGACAGGTATGATGGTTAAAACATGTGTCCAGCAATTACTCATCCATCAAAAGCTGTCACTTGGACACGCTTAGTGTTGTTATCAGTGTAGTGTTCATGTCCTCTAAGAGTGAGTTGCCAACTGACCGGACTCATCATTTTTCCAAAGCCAGCCTCAAGTTGTTGGTGTTATGTAAACTCAATTTAAAACTGCATGTCTTCTTTCAACACCACTACGCCAATTCTTACAGCCCTCATTGTATTTCCACCAGTCCTCTTACCTGATTCCCACATCCACTTGTGCATCTGCTTATTTCCACGTACCTGGATCATCTATCACGACATCCTAGCCACATGTTTATTGCCTGTTCTGTTTTCTGTCTGACTTGTTTTTTGCCTCGTGGTACCAGTAAAATAGTGGTGGCCGGTGACTCAAACAATTGGAAAGAAGCAACCCCCAGGGTCTTGCTATACTACAGTAGTTGGCTACTTATTTATATTTTTATAAGATTAATGCAAAAAAAACCTGTAAAACGTGAAGAAAAAAAAAGTGATCCATCTGGACTAATGCAATGTCAACATTGTATTCTGTTTATTTAATTGATTTATGCGATGTATGTGTTTTGGTTAATATGGAATTAGTACCAGTGGTGTGGTTTAGGGTTTAAATGCAGGTATACACAGCAGCCCAAAGGCCGCTGGAAAATAAGGAGACTATACCCACGTCCTCCTCACTAACCTATCTACCTAATAGTACACCCACCTCATCAATGAACACTACATCCCGGATTAGCATGAATAAATAAAAGGAAATACAATAAATGGATATATGAGGGAGGAAAACAATCCTCCCCCTTCTCTGCCCCCCCCCCCCCTCCCTCCTCCCACCACTTCTCTCTGGCCTGCCCTGCAGGTGTCGCTGTTGAAAAGCATTTTAATCAGAATTTCAACAAAGGATTTTTTTTCTCAAAAAAAGTAATAAAAGATATTTTATAAATAATGCTGAGATTTGGTGAAGGTTTATTAAAACCAATTACTCTTTCTCTTTTTGAGGAGCAACCTCCTGTGCTTTTATGGACCAGCCTCCTCTGCATTTCTGTTAATATATTATTTCTTCTGCATGACCAGCATGCACGATCATGTGAAATGTCATGAGATGTGTATGTCACAAGCAAGGAACTGAAAATCATCTCTCAGAAATGAACAGAGGCAACAATGCCTACAATCTGGAAGTCCTTGCAGCCATATTTTGTCCTGATGTCACCTAGTTTTACAATTCTTATCTATAATTCCTTTTCAGTTGCTTCCTGACCATGAATCTAATTATTGACTTTAAGGGGGCTGCCCTCCTCCATCCATGCACAGTTGGATAGTCACAGACAAGCAATGCCAGTTTTTGCAATGGGTCCAGCAGTACTCACCACAAACCACTGGATCATGACAAAGCTGGACTCGTTGTTGGCGTCAGTGACGTTGTACTGGCAGGGGATCTGAGCCGACTCACCCAGGTACACCTCAACATCCTTATGCATAGTCAGCTCCACCTTGGCCAACGCTGAAAAACACACAGACATGCACATAAATCAACGTCATGCTTTCTGCAGGTGCTGTGCCATGGTCCTATTTTATTCATGAACCACTAAAGCCATAAAACCATATTAAACTCAACATAAAAATGGCATTTCACTGTGTCTGTTTTCTTATTCTAATTTTGATCCTCAAGCCTAATGTAATTCTAAACTGCATTGTCTTTGGCAGATGAGTGAATGTCTTCATTCTCCAGGCCAACCTGGAGCCACTCAGCCATGTTTGCCGAACAAAGAAGAAAAGGCCTCTTGTCCACATGGCATAATTTTCATCTTTCTTCTGCCTGGCTGACTGTAACCACAAAACCACATCTTGGCCAGAAAACCAGTTCCCTAGGCATCATTGGGGGAATGCAGGCATGAGAAGGCCAGCCAGTTTGACACTGGGCTGTTGACTCAAAGAGCCAAGTGTTTTTTCAGCCATTTTGGACTTGGCTGCTGTTAGAGGGGGCCAGCTCACAACAGTGACAAAGAAGAACAAGATGGCACAACAAGACTATTTTCTCAGTTTAATTTGGAGTCATGTAAGATGGTAAAGGATACTTTCCCTCCTCTCCCTCTTATACCAGCAGGTGTAACAGTGTGATGTTCAGTGGATTTACTCCATTATGAGTTGTCATGGACCAAAAGTGGAAATGGATCTCGGGAAGACCACAAGTTGGAAATACAACAATTTAGAAGTGTGATGTTAAAAAAAGAGGCAATCTCACCAGACTGCCGAAGCTGCTTATCTCTGCTTGAATCTAACCTCATGAGCCGCAACTAACATGACACTCACAAATCTCTAACAAACAGTGAGAGTTGCATTGTGGGTAACATAGATGCCAGGTTTAGACAAAGACTGATATTATGTGGAATACAATTTTTTTTTCTCTCAGTTGTGCTGCATCAATTTGGATTGAAGTTTTCCCATTTTCTGTTTTTATTTTCAGGTGCAGCACTCTTTGAAGTTCAGTACTTGAACTTACAGTAAATGTACTTTTACCAAGGAATTACACAGAAAACCATGAAAACATGATTAAATCTTCTTAAGGCAAAGCTATTCATATATTTGTTTCCAGTGTATTGCATTAAGTGATTACTGTGTATCAAGGTTAATGGGCACTGTGCAACTGTATTACAGAGAAAAAATGCGGTGTAACCAGATACTTGGGGGCAAAAGAAGAAAAAAAAAAATACGACATCCCAGTTTTTTTTTTATTTTTGACTATTCAGAAGTTTTCAAAAATGAATGAAAAACAATTAACAAGGGCTAGACTTAAGTGTACTCAGCGTTGGTTGAAACAGACCAAGCATGAAAAGAGCTTTAAGACCAGTTGCCACCCTGCTGCCCCCATTCAGCTGGCTGCTTCCCCATCACCACCCGTCTCCTCCCCCCACCTCGGCACCAATCATTTTCACAACTCTTTTTTTCTTCTTTTTTCCCCCTATCCCTCCCTCCACCGCCTATGCTCAGCCAACCATTTCTTTTAAGACAACGGGCATGCCATTGTTCCCCCACCTGGGTGGACCAGATCCCCCTCACACACAAATACATATACCCCACCCACAAGTCAGCCAAAAGATATGTTTCCATGCCTAAATCAAAGGTTAAAAACAGTTCATCACGTACTGAAATTGTGATTTACTGTGGCGAAGATGATGTGAGACGGCTTTGAGACAAGAAGCAGATTATGGGGGCTGGAGAGCAAAGTATGTCACAGAAGTCAGTGTAAAAAATGTTGTGTCTCTTTGGGGCCGCGCTGCTAACTTTTCAGCTAATCCGATTAGCACTGGGGGGTTGCTGGGGATTTGGCTTCCAAAGCCAACCTGGGACCGGTCTTATCTGTTCCTGTTGTGACTTTATGCTGCATGGACTAAAGCACAAGTACACATGACCCATGATCTATGGACCCTGACAACCAAAACGGCTGCCTGTGTGTGTGTGTGTGTGTGTGTGTGTGTGTGTGTGTGTGTGTGTGTGTGTGTGTGTGTGTGTGTGTGTGTGTGTGTGTGTGTGTGTGTGTGTGTGTGTGTGTGTGTGTGTGTGCATACATTTGTGGCTGTCTGCAGTCTGCGTCTGGATGATACAGAGCTAATTAATTCAGGAAAAAACCCACACCACTCCAGAATATTTGGATGTGTTGACAGGATCAGCCCTGTGACTGGACAACAAGACCTCAAATGACTGGTCTGTTGGAGGGATGAACGACAGAAGGGGGCACACAGAGAGAGACTTTACTAGCTTCACTCCAAACACAATGACATTTCAAATGGAAGATTAACTATTTCACCAGTTGGTCACAAAACTCTGCTGCAACATCATCCATTACTTGATCATAATGATGTCACTAGGAACGTTTAAACGGTTTAACAATATCATAAAAGCTATCTCCAACATGATTTTATTCACAGTTAATCCTAATGTTTGAATGCTATTCTTTCTTTTCAAATGATTTACCTCCATCCTTTTCACTTTTGTGATCCAGAAACGGATTTCAGTTCTGCCCTCTTGCGAGTCGTCACAGCAGGGCTGGGAATTGTCCAAAACTTGTGCCAACGCAATAGGTTTTGGTGCCAATACTAACTTGTTTTAAGGAATACAGATGCGTTTTCTGCAAAAGCCTAATGTGGTCATTTAAAACCAAACTCATACAATGTTAAATGCTAATGTCTGCACTCGGGCTGGCATAACTGGATCAGTGGAACTAGCAAAATCATGATTGAAGATCATGATTGAAGACCAAGTAAAGCAGTTCAAGTCCAGCCTTCAGTACTTGTTACCTTTAGCTTTGCTTGCAGTCCACTTTGGTTCAGACTAATATTTCTCAAAACAAATTGGAGGGATTGCCATGAATTTCTGTTCAGGCATTCATGGTCCGCAGAGGATGAAGCATGCTGATTTTAGTGATGCCCTGACTTTTTCTCTTGTGCCATCATAA
Source organism: Clinocottus analis (assembly GCF_023055335.1). Taxonomy (NCBI): domain Eukaryota; kingdom Metazoa; phylum Chordata; class Actinopteri; order Perciformes; family Cottidae; genus Clinocottus; species Clinocottus analis. The sequence continues at coordinate 16,190,922 of NW_027176207.1, read as the reverse complement.
GGTAAAAGTTTTCTTTTATCCTGTAAAATAACTATTGGTCTACTAGTTAGACTGACACACAATTGTGTTGACACATTCCTGGTTCTGAGATGTGGATGCTGACTCTCGTCACAAAAAAATACCAATTCATGTTCACATCTATCATGTTCACTTCCCTCTCTTTCTCTGAATTCCGGGTAAAAGAGAAAGAGAAAAGACACAATATTTCTTAAAATTAGAATGATATTTTCCAGTGAATGATTACTGTGGAGTCTCAACATTTAAATGGTCACGTTAATGCTGCTATATAATACTTTTAACCACTCTACAATGTTTATAGAGGAGACAGAGCATGTTTGAAGGCATAGAGAGAGAATAAAGACAAATCAGTTTTCTGTTCTTTCCATTCAAGGCAAATGGAGACAGACTCACACGATGCAAATCAGACAACAGACATAAAAAGGGGGATACTTCCAGGACAGCCTCCGCATACAGTCACTCATTATCTGCCTTACACAGAGACAATACCCTCAGACGCTAACTACAGTGGTCACCATTATTGGCTTTCCCATTCGATTAAGCCTGTCAGCTTAAGTCTCAGTAGATCTGCCGCTCCACCACTGATAAGGAGTCCAAATTACCTCTGACACAAGAAACCAGCCTCATTTACTCACCCTAATCCCCCACATGCCTGGTGGGCCATGAAATGAGACTGAATACTTCTGAGGACATTCAACGTCCAGTAATAAGTTATCTATAAACCCTTATGGACACAAAACATATCGGCCTGATTTTTTTGGACAGATGAGCAGAAAATAGGAGAAAAGCCTTGAATATTCTTCATTTGATGTAATGCTGAAGCCTCAAGAAAAGAAAAAAACATGGTGACTGTGGTATGAATATTAAAATAGGAATATAATATAAGCAGATACACCACCACATTCTGCATGAGTCTTTACATTTATCATATACTTTCAAGGAAGGAATATAGCAGACCAGCGTTTCAGACTTTCTCTGAATACAAGTTGTGAGTGGACACAGAGCCCCTCCGAGAGCGGAGGGTGTAAAAAGCTAGCATGAAAATGTGGATGACAGGCAGGAGGATTTCTCAATACACAACGCCGGTGTAGGTTCAAACACCTGGGGGACACTGTGTACGACATCAAAGAGTACAGACACAGTGAAAGCACACAGCCATACAGTGGCGATGAGTTCTCCTTGTCCTTGTCTGTGCTTTCAGAGGCAGCATCTGGCACAAATCTCCCAGCAGCCTGTTTCTTGGGTGACAGTCAGTCGCATTTAAGGGTCCAGGATTCATTCTTTCACATATAGAGATAAGGAAGTGCTGCAAATCTCCTTAAAGGCACCTCTTTATGCATCACTGCCCCTCTCTTTCATGCAGCAGAGCATATCACAGCTCCAGGTCAGCACCTTGAACAAAGCCCTCCATGATCACTGTTGAGGTGGACTCACTTAGGTCTCTCTCTCATCGATACCATTAGAAACATACGAGGCTGACGCTGACCTTTCATTCACATCACTTTGCTTGTCGCAAACTTCCATTTTCATCGGGCAGTATTTGATTGTTTTGCACTTGCACCTGTTCTGTAATTTCCAGAAACCAAACAATCCCACAAGTAGCAAGGTGAACGGAGTGTTTATTATGTGCAATTTGGGTTCTAACTTGGCATGATTGTAATGGAGTTTTTTGCCTGCACGGACCACCTATTAATGCCAATGCAAGAGCAAAAACGCTGTTTTAGTTTAATAGTAGAGGAAATATTTAGTGCATACAATTATCATATTTAATTATCACTCAGGCCTAGCTAGAGGACAACTCACATAATTAGGAATGTTTCAATCAGATCCGATTAAAAAGCACTTTTTGTTAATGTTGCCAAAAACACAACTTTACAAAAACATGCATGCATTTTGTTTCCCTGTGCTCAAAATGTAGTTATGGCTTTACAGACACCTCTGTCCTCTGCTCTTTTTCTGTTCTCTTCAGTTTGTATGAAGTCATCTAAAATCAACATTATTAAATTGAATGTGTCAACAAAATGGAATCTGTGTTTTTGTGAGTTTTTGCTCATTTTAAAAAATCTGTTGAGTAAAACATGCAGAAAAATAACTGCATACACTCAAAACATGTTATCATGCTGGAAATGCTTCTCAAATGCTTTTGAGGGCTCTTCCAATCTCCAAAAAACAGTCCGCCAACACTGGCTTTTTCAAAGAATTGCTAATCATCCCCGCTGGTTAGCAACTTCCTCAGCAGCAGCATTAATTTTTTATCCTCACACCCAATGGGTGAGACTTCATTAAAGGAGCAACGTGAATGTTTTATTTATGCTTGTATGTGATGTTCAGCAGTGAGTGTGGCTTGTTCCTCTGCATCCACTCCCCATCAAGAGACCCCCTTCAGGAGCTGCTGGGCTCAGGCATGCAGGTTGCTCCGCAGCCACAGGATGGCTAATTAAAGGTCAGTAGGCTAAACACTGTGTCGACATCAAGGGGGGTTTCCTTTAGCTATCAGCAAAACAAAAACAAACTTGAAGAGTGAGCCTATGTTAACACATCCTCCTGAAAACACATTAGCAGGCGTGTGTACATAGTCGGTAAAACAGGGTTTATGCACATTCTGACCAATGGATTTCCATCACTTTTCCATGACTTTAAACGAAATTTCCATGACCAAACATTTTTTGAAATCTCGGTGTGTACATGAGAAAATGTAATATTTAAACTAACAATGAGTTTCAAAGCATACAGTATACCTTAAATGACAAAAACGCATAATAGACAATAGTTTGATTAAAAGAATAAACATGTATATAGATGCCTGCTTATATTTTGAGCGCCTTTCTTTTAAAAGTATATTCAATATTTCAAACTCAGCGTAAATGAACGTCATGAACATGTGAATATAACACATGTCCATGACTTTTCCAAAACTTCGGGGATTTATTTTACTCCAAGGACTTTTCGAGACCTGGAAATAACCATTTTTAAATTCCATGACTTTTCCAGGTTTTCTATGATCGTAAGAACTCTGTAAAAACTAAAAACTAAACTAAAAACATAGAAGACTAAATAAATGATCATCTATTCATTCTGCTAATCATTCTACTACAACAACTGTGGGCTACTCTGCAAGTATTACCTGGATAGTGCCTGAATACAGCAACAATCACAAACTAATGCTTGAACTGGGAACAACATTTCAGAAATACCACTGACCACAACGATGCAGTTCTGGGCGAAACGCTCAAGTATAATTCTGTTTGGTTTCCATTTCAAACATACATATCAATTGAAGTGTACATGATTGGATTTCCTTTCAATTTCCTGAATGGATTGGTATGTTTGGACAAAATGTTAACCACAAGTATGGCGCATGTCCTGACCTATCAAATGCAGGCATCATAACCATATGCAGCTTTGGAACCACTGAATAATATAACATTCAACAACATGTCGAGTGATCCCACGTCACTGATGCTGGACAATATGACATTTGGAAGGGAGACAGAATCTGGAAACAGCATCGATTCCTTCTTCGTCTCATATTAAAGTGTGCGAAAGACGAGACATTATGGTAAGAGGGGCCAGGTATGAGGCCTCTGCTGTTATTTTAACACTATAAATAGGAGACCTTCTTTCCAATCAAACCTCTGACGACAGCACGCTGACTTGCTGCTGTACTCTAACAAAGGCCTTCTTATCCCAGCCCCTGTGGTCATCATCGCAGTGCTGAAAATCCTTGAGCGCTACAAACTAGGTGCCAACAAAATCAGCTTACCCTCAACCATCAAGCAGAAAGGGCCGGCCTGAGATAATCACTTCCATTTCAATCTCCAGACGCCTCAAGCTCTGCTCACTTTAAGTTAAAAAAAAAAAAGCTGTAAAAGTATCGGGCATATTCAGTACTATTTTTTTTGGCAGTTTTACCTCCATTGAATTGTTGACAGTGTAGATATCAACCCCGTTCTCACTCCCAACTCATCAAATACCGCAGTTTGCTCAGTGCCTCTTGGCTCTCGATACCGATGCACCCTTTAGTATCTGTACGTGACGCACCAGTATTTCAGCTAACCCCAATGTAAACCCAGCTACGTCATTATTAGAAGCACAGAGTAATTGACGCAGCGTGAATTCCATATTAGTCTGCTTAGGGCGAGTGGACAGGTCCAACAAACACAGCACTTTTGTCCAGGAAACGGCTGTTCGTGTGAAATTAAAGGTTAAGATTGACATTGTATAACTTGAGTTGTTGGTCTTGGACTCATTAGTATCGTTAGTAGTGCTAGCCGTTAGGGTTTTTCTCTGAGCGACAGTATTTGACGAGTTGGGAGTAAGAATGTGCCGTAGAAAAACTGAGAGGGAAGGTTATAAGCTAGCCAGAATCAAACTATGTTGTACGATATGCGTCTTAAATGTCTAGCCGCTTCAGAGGGACCCCTTAAATTGGTTCCATTTTTCTTACAACCATCAAACCAAAATAATGAACTGTATTTGCACGTATATTGATCCATGCTTAAGAATAAAATGTACATAATGCATATAAAGCTACTCAGTGCACCTGACAGACCTGCAGCATTCTTCAAACTATTCACTCACTACTAAATTAAACTGATTGACCAGGGACTAACTTATCATGACCCTTAGGATGCAGGGAAACAAATACTCTATCTGGCTGATACATGAAAATGTTCAGGATTTATAGAAAGCTAAACTCCTGACGTCACATTTGGGTAAACTGCTGTTCCACTGGCTTCTGTAACTTGACACAATCGCTCACATGTTTTTGGTGTTTAAGTTATTTCAAGAACGTAGCACTGAAATTTGAATAAGTAATATATTTTCTCTTTTCAACCACTTCCACCAATGTCAAAGCTCTTACATTCACCTCTCTGACATCACTATATATCTCACCAATCATCGTCCTGCTGGCACAGAGCCAATCAGGCCTTAGAGCTTTGCCACGCTATTAACCATAACCACCATTACATTCAGGATGTTCCAGGACATTTAACTGAGACTTTGTGTCTTATTGCTGCAGGCTTTAGTCATTCTGAGGGATCCTGTCCCTTATCTTTATATGGGCCTAAACTTAATGAATATGCTTCACGTCAATGGAGTCTAATTGCAAAGTCTTTGTTCCCAAAACTCAATAAATTCAAATTTAAAATGAATTGGTTTAAAATGTCAAAGGGATGCCACACTGAAACTATATCAGAAAAGCCAGCAAGAAAGTCTACAAAAACAATACGATGGATGATTTATTTCGCTGGTCTTCGAACACAACCACAATTATTTATGCAAAAAAGCTGAATCTAATTACTGAAAATGTTCTCTGATACAGCCTCACATTGTGCTTGACGAACTGGCTGGGATTTTTACATAAAAATCAAATACACGATTAGCTTTAATGATGATGGTGCGCTACGCTTTTCTCTCTCACACACACACATACACAAATCAAACACATCCACTGTTGTAAACATGTGCATTCATATTTGTTTTGTGGGTCTGTGTCTTTCTGTATGTGAACGTATTAGCATTTGAGCTGCGCCTGTCCCACAACAAAGGCCTATTTGTGCACTCCCTCTCCTTTTATCCCATCTACCAAACATGAGGCGAACATGCCACACCTAATTCACCGGGATCGAAATGGCGAACCCAAGCCCCCTCCCCGAATCCCCTGCTGAGAACCTTAATGCTCTCAAAGAGAATATCGGAGTGATCACAGGTGCACTGCTGCGTTAATGAGGAGGAGAGGCTACTCCCTGTGCCCAGGCCAGTCCTACTAAACCTCCCAAGCACACCCAAACTACATGATTCAAAAGCAGTGTTGTGTATTATTGAATAATAATGTCAATTCTAATGGCAGACTCCCCACTTTAAAACCCATCTGAAACTCACAGTCCAATAACCACACCTGCTTTTTCACAGCGACTAGCCAGTTGTAAAAATGGGCAGCGCTCCAATCACCTCGCGAACCGTTGTCTCCACATTCCTGTTTCTACAACTGACCCATATGATCCCAACAGTGTTGACAGTGATGAGAGACGGTGTGACAAAAACCTGGATCAGATCCAGCTGGACGTGAAAAATATTCAGGGAGAATAATAACCTCACCCTCAGGCAAGTACAGCAACTTGGAATCTGACTGTGATGCTGTCTAAGCCTACAACTAACGATTATTCTAACTGTCAATCAACCTGCCGCTTAATTTCATGATTTATCATTAATCCTAAAAAAAGTCTTTCACAAGATCTTGGAAACCCAAGGTGGAATCTTGTCTAACAAACAGTAGTGTAGTCCATGTACTAATACATAAGACAGAGGAAGGCCCTACATTTGGATTTAAAAAACAGTAATTTTGAGGCATTTCTACTTGGGTAATGAATCGTCATTAGTGTCAAATCCCCTTACTGTCGATCGACTTACGCTTGAGCTCTAAACCCAACCAAACCTTTTTTTTTTTTATGTGTTTGTTAAAATGCTCTTTCCATTCTAGGGAGAAAAGGGAAGAAAAGAAAGCGCTATCTGTGTTGCTGTTGCAGGACTGTGATAATCCCATTCAAACCTTTAATGTTGCCCGAATGCTACCTGCCTGCGCCCACTCACCCGGAGTCCTCCACAAGCTGCTTGCTCGACAGCTGCGAAGACAAAAAATGCCATGTTTGTTCGTTGTTTATGTTCATGATCAACAGTTTTGGGAGAGTGGCTTTAGCGGAACGCCTCTGAGAACCTTAAAGCAACACTGAAGACTGTCGGTGTTGCAGACTTTCTCGCTAGATTTAGGGACTTTTGGAGCTCTGCATGTAGATATACTAAGATGCTCATTCCAGTGAAACACACATATTAATATCATATTCCATTTCTGCCATTAGCTCCCCATAAATCTTACACACCGCTTCTTTAAGAAAGCCAAGTTTCTGTTCACATGAGATTTAGGAAGTCGGTAATTTGGTTACTTGAATACAGTTGAATGCATTCAGTTGTATGCCAGGATACATAACAATATAGTGCCACTATGCTTTTATCCCACGACCGTCAACGCAAAATTCCTGCTCAAAGGCCTCGCAAGGACCAACTCATGTTTGAAGCTGTCTTTGAGTGGGCGTGCAGACAGCTGTTCTGGTAGAAAGATGAAAAGCACAGATATGTTTGTGTGGGTCACTGAATGTAATCCTGTACTGGATTTTTATCGGCAAAATCACTCGGCGGCAGATACACAGGAAACACAGGAGGAGATTTTAAGGATCAGATTAGACTTTTGGAAGCCAATGTTTTGTCTACTTGATCAGTCAATTATTTGTTTTCTTTGAAGATGTTCTGAGGCTGGGTGAAGGGCAATTACACGCAGGTTAAGGAGAGTGCGGCCCAGACGGTGGAAGGCATCGCAGGGTGGGGGAGGGAAACTAGTGGAGGAGGGATGGGGGAGCGAACAAAGCACATGTGGGCTTGAGTTTAACAGGATTGTACAACTCTGGGAAGTTATTATGGCATCATTTGATCCTCCGTGTCTATGGTCGTCAGGTGAACAGCAATAACACAGCGCTCGTATTTGAGTTGCCAACACGGTGCATCAGAGGATGATTTTGCATTGTGTTACAAGCAATCAACAAAACAAATCAATACTATATTTCATCTTCACTTATTACATAGCTATTCTTAAACAATATTTTCAGCACTTTAGGTTGTGTTTGCTCCCAATAACCCGGGGTTGTTGTGTGCATGTAAACACAGTTTATGTCTGAGTTAAAGGTTCAAAACATGTTCACCTTCACAGCAAACTTATGGACACGTCTCCTAGATCTAAAACGGGTGTATTTTCAAAACAAACTTGGCCTGTATTTCACATCAAAACACAGCGCTCGCCCCCAGGAAGTAAAAAACACTTTCTCCTTTTACTCTAATGGGAGTCACATGTCTGCCGTTGGTCAGACACAATGTCAAACACAATGATATATTTGTAGTCAGAGCTCATAATCAGTTGCATTGTTTGATATGAGAGCAGCGAGCAGCTCAACTCCTACTTTATCTTGATCTCTAGACTAGGAGACTCCAGTTCTCAGGGCTCAGCAGACAATATCCGCCACTTGTTTTATTCGCTCGGCCACAACGTGCCAAGACCTTGAGCCAGGGTTGTGGTTATGACTGGATTCCCAGTCGTCGGGTGGCACTGTGTCCTGCTGGGCTGGGGGGAGATGGAGGAGGTGGGGTTCACGTTAACATAAGCAGCTGTGGACAATAGTAACTCGGCCCCCCATTCCCATGCTAGGGAGGACGGGGGCAGCTGGGGAGGGGAGTGCTTCATCAACACCTGTGAGCTTCCCACAAATCACTTGACAAATGGGTTAAAGTGTAGAAGCAGAGAGAAGAGAGAAACCGCATAGGGGGGTAGGTGTGTGGGTGTGGAGGGGTAACTTAAAAGAGTATTATCTCGGGACCACACACAATGAAATGACTGTGGATTTCCCTCCAAACACACCTGTGCATCTATAAAAATAAAAAAAAAAACCTTATCTCCAACTCATACCATGCTGAAGTGCTGCAAGAGAAGTAGTTTATTGTTTCAGTATAAAAAAAGGTCAAAAAAAGATCATCCTTCACGCTCAGAACTGGCCTGAATATTGCCCACAACTCGAGCTTCCAACCAGACTCACATCGCCTGTGACAGAGGGGAAAAAAAGCAAAAAAGAAAAGCATTCTCATCTACTGGAAATGGAGAAAAAAGTCTACAGCTCTTTTTTTGCAATTTTTCCATCGTTTAAAATAAAAAAGTCAATATGTCATAGTACTATCATCATTTTTTTTATCAGTTATGATAATATAGTGAGATCTGAAGACAAAAAAAAGTCAGAAGGGACAAAAAACATGAGAGTTTGTAAGCAAAACAACTGTTCAGCCTGATATATAAACCACTGTATTTGTTGCTTATATATATCCTTTTGCAGACTCGATTTCGAAGTTGGTCTGTAAACTGTGTTGGAATGGAAAATATGGGTAACAATATTAATGCTTCCCTTTGTTTTCGCCTCATAATAAGTCTGTCAAACCTTTTTAAAGCTGTCTGACTGTTGACTACTTGTGTTTTTTTTGACCCAATCTGACTTCTTTCTGGGTATTTCGTCGTGTCCCCAGAATTTAGGAAGGAACTTGTTGAGTACTGTTCAGAGGGACCACAGTGTCCCTGGTGGAGTGATTTTAACAATATTCTCACTCAACATCTACCTGTCAACACTTGTGGCAGAGAGAACAGTTTGATATATAACAAGAATCGGTACACACAAGCGCTCATGAGACGAAAGTGAAGATAACCCAGTTTTATGCTGAAACATGTATAAATTAACTTCCACAGACAGGCACACCGGGAAAATCCTCTGCTCAGATCGCTCCTCTTTGATTAGACGGTTGATCTTTTAACAGCGGCCAATATCAGGGCTGAGGGAGTGGGGGAGGATTTGATATTTAAGCATCTCTTTATCCTCTCCCTTTTGAAATGTCAAGTTCAAAGATCCAGACCAGCGGCCTTGATCTGTGAGCTAAGACGACCCATAGAATTACCCGGCAACTCCTAACCGCTGTCACACGGCAGAGACGACTACAGCTTTGCGGCGAGTCCCAGGACGGTACACACTGAGTGTTATTAACCGTGATTATATTAAAGTCTGTAAACAGGCTTTTGATGTGTGTTCCTCGTGCTCCGGTCTGGCCTGCTTAATGGAGCGATGTTTTCACTGTAATGAAATGCTCATTGTGTTTGAGCCCTTTCTGATTCAATTGAACTTATTCAATTAGGACACTTTCCCAAGCAGTCTCTCATACCACCGCAGTGCGTTTAGTGCTTTCAGTTTGTCTGATTCTTACAGACAAATATGAAAAGGTTTTGATGTCTATAATGAAGAGAAGGGATGGATGTGCTGCTCCACGTTTCTGAGTATCAAGCCAGTGTCAGTGAATGAAGCACTGCCAGTTCATTTAGAGCCAAACAGAGCCTGGTGTCCCACTGAACTGCAGCCAAACATGGCAATGCACTGAAAATAACACTAATGAACCAAAGATAGATGAGAGCCATTATTATATTTTTCACCTTTACTGTAGTTCTAAGCAGATAGGAGGATTTTCTAAATTTATCAAACGACACATACTACACACAGGTTGAGGTATGAATCCACAATATATAGATTACGAATAAACATCATGAGATTTTGGATATTGAAATGTCACGTGTTGGCTTTACTAGATTGAAAGGCTGGATTACAATAAAGTGATGTCCTTTTTTAAATTTACCAGACTGTTTTAGCGCTAAAATACTAAATACTTTACATGAATTCCAACTGTACAATGTCTGTACATGAATGTTCACTGGTGCATACAACAACATTACAGTGTGTCATTAACCATAAACCATTTAGTTATAATTGTTTAGAAATCATAATATTATTTATTTTTGTGTTATTTTACAGCTATGGACACATTTCATACCATACTACTTTTGGAGCTTCAAGCACAAGATAAGACTGCTTCCGTCCCACAAGATTGAGAATCGATTCAGCTCAGTGAGACACGTACGGGACCCATCAGTTAACATTTAGATGATATGGTGATCAAAAGCTTACAGGAAATGCTTATGGCAGATTGAGTCCACTGAAGGATGGGGATTGCCTATATAGGAACACACAAGGGGATAGACAAGAGAACATGCAGGCAATATGAGCCTGCAAATATCAGAGCTGAGTAAAGTTGAAAAATTAAGTTTATTCACTGAAGTTTAAACAGTTGTGAAGTAGGTTAAAGTTAAGTTTCTAAGTATGAGCTCATTTTTTTGGGTCTTCATCATCACCATGAACACGTCAGCACCTTTGACAGCGTGACTGCCTCTCATTAAAGGGGCACTCTTCTAATTTTACACATGAGGATCAGTTTTCTCACTGTGGAGGGAACTACTCAGCCTGTGGAAGCAGTTGTACAATGTCTTTTGTGGCTCTCAGCTTGGGGTTGGAGACCATGTTTAAAGATCAGTCTGGGAGGCATCATAGGGAGTGTAGGTTCCAGGGTTTATAAGTCAGGATAGTTTGTCCTCTCCTGCTTTGATTCTCACCATGCTTTTTAACATCCGTCTCTTGTAGAGCCCCGAACTTCACTGCAGCCCCAATTTAATATGGCAAAATATAGACGTAAAAGAGTGACAAATATTTCTAAATAAGCCTGATAATACTCAATACTTTTCTTACTGTCAATGATTGTCATTAAAAGTCTAATCCCCTCTCCATATAAAAAAAAAAAACATATGAAAAAAAAGAAAACACTCAGTTGAATTTGTTAAACAGTCAAGTTGCAGTTTACATCTATATCATGATATTTATTGTGAAAAATAGGAAATACAACCCAATAACACAATGTCTCCGGCAATTTCATATTACTATGTTGCAGAAAATACTCACTAGTCTATTAATTGTGCTTTAATCCACAGCGGAAGATATTATCTGCACGATTTACTCTTGTTTTACTTCAGGGTTGAGGGGTTGAGATAGAATAGTGAAGTCTTTTAATGAGATTTACAGATAACAAAAACACCTTAGAGCCCACATGTCTTGAGAAATGTTACTGTTTTACCACCCAAAAACAATAGGAATTGTTTATTGTACTCATCTCACTGGGCTCTCTATGGTCATTGAGGGGAGCAGAGCACTCGAAAAATGAAAGCACATCAGTACAAACTGACATTGATGCAGGCACGTCAACAAGCCAAAAAAAAGGTCATAAAATATCACAAAAACTTTCATGCACAGAAGTGTCTTTTATCTGTGTGTGGAATAATGAATATCCCAAGACGAATATTTCGTTAAATGTTTGCTATTTCGGATTATCCTCAAGCAAAGAATTTTTCAAAAATGGTTTCAGATGTTTTATAACCATTTTTGCTTTTGCTTTTGTTCTGCCTCCATCAAAGTCTGTTTACAGTGATATGCTTCCTCCCATCAAGCGCCTAGGGATCACGATGTATAAAATGTTTGGAGGTGAACTACTACTTTTATGTAAGAGGCAACATAGTGTAATTTGAAACGTTCCGTTAGCTCACAACTAATCTCTCTCACTCTGTCACTCACTCCTCTCCAGCTTCAGGTTAGAATTATCTTTCCAATTTAGCACTCAGAATCTATCAGTGCTAACAGAAGAGAGTGGCGAGGTGGTGTAGTAGATGAATGTTGTTGTCACAATGTCTTTGCCGCTGGGTAACAAGTGCTGCTTGCATGTGTCCAAGTCATTAAGAATCACTGATCTAAATGACAATCCCAGTAGGGGTCGAGATATAAAGAACTGGTGATCAGACTTGGCTTTACACTCTACATAACATGACTGTATTTCTTGCTCCTCCACTATTAGTTGCTTTGTGTTATGCCTCTTTAACAAGCACAAGCATGTTTTTTTCTCCAGGTCTGTCGATATCACTGTTCCTGGTCTCTGCTGGGCAGCAGATGCCAACCTGGCTGGAGGTGGAGGAAGCCCATGGCGACGTGACTCCTCCGGCCCCGCAGGGGGCTTTGCAGCGTCACAGATCTCTTTCCCAGGTTTGCTGCCCGACAACCACACTTGGGTATTTCTGGACGTGTGCTCCAAAAAAACTAACTCAAATTGTATTTACGTAGCTTTTTTTTTTAACTTAATGTATGTAGCTTATAGGTATATAGTGGGTATACAGTAATAGACACAGTCAAGCAGATGCCTATGCAGCACCACAGGAGCCATCACTTATTAAATGGTACTCCGGATGGGGTCTGTTGTATCAATAGGAGATATATTAGATAAGTAGGACATATGCTGCAACGTAAACAACAGGCTAATCCCTTCTCTGCCGCAGTCTTAAAGGAATACTTCACCTCTAACATTATTATTTGCATATCCATGGTACACAAATAATTAAAAAAAGTAAGGAAAGTCTTAATAAATTAGATTGTACTGGACGAGTTGTGTAAACAGATGTTTTGACATGGTTTTACTGTTCAATTAAGTTAACACTGAGTAAGTGACTGATTTAAAAATGATCATTTTAGGGGGTAAAGTATTCCTTTAATTAAAGGTCTCGTACATATACTTGCATGAAGAGTAAGAGGGAGAGAAATGAGTACAGCAATTACTGCTAATTCAAAATAGAGCCAATTTAACTTTAACCTCAACAAAATGTGGAGTAAACCATAATAGTCTTTGCGTCATGGTAAGTGACTTTTGGCTGTCCTAAATGCACCTCTCAGCTGCGACAGCAAAACCTCCCAGCATCCCTCAAGACAAAGACGAGAACACAAATCTCATCTTAGCCAAAGTCTCCCTGTAGTTCTTCTGACATCATCAGTGGGTGACAAAAGCAGACCCTGGTGTCAGATTGGAGTCATTCAAGGTGGTTGGGGCATCTGGCATGGAAACCACCCATGGAGAGACTGGATGGAGTTGCCGGGGAAACAGACGTCTGGGCTGCTTTGCATGCCCTGTTGTGAAAGTGACTCTGGTCTGGATAACTGACAAACAGCGTTGTGTATTTACAGTGCTGCATTGTTAATATATTGAATGGGAAAATTGCTCTGTAGTGTTTTAACCAAATCACTTTATTGCTGTAAGTCTACATTTCATGGTTATTAAACCGCACTGTAGTACTAAATAACAATTTCACTACCATATTGTTGCCTTTTTATGTAGTAGGTTTTAGTGAAAGCACAAAGTACCTCTTAAAGTCACTCTAGCTAACGTGCAGAGAATTCATACAGTAATTCAGCAGAACAGCTCTCATGCAAATCATGCTCACTGCTTATGTCAAATTTGACATTTTGAAATTAAGGTGACATGAAAAGGTTGGTATCCAAAATGGAAAACGGCTATCCTTAAATATACACGGCACACTTCAGGGTTATCTGGCCATTAGCGATACATAGCGTGTGCACGTAATGCACACGGGGACGAGTGTTTCTGCCCATCTGGAAAAACACTTTCTTTTATCGTATCTTCTATGATTTGCCTTCTCTTACATTGCATCATTGCTTTGATTTTAATTCATCATTAAGTCATAGTCAAAGCAAATATTAATCACATATTTGCAAAAGAATGGAAGGAAAAACGGACAGAAAAACGAACAAACAAACGGTTACAGTAACAATTAATCGATTAACAAAATAGTTTGACTTAACGATTAGTCATGAATTGTTGAAGCTCTTAATAAAATCTAAATGTGCTGGGGTTTTTGGTCGCACAAACCATTTTCCTGTGACAACACAAACACACACAATAATTATAATTGGTTTGGAGCGTTATGGTGGCTGCCACACAGCGAGATAATCCATCGCGGTGAGCATGATGTCTTCATCTGGTTGCCATTCAAGTTTTTTATTGAGTGTTTTCCAGCAACGAAATAGGCCAATTCCGAAGAAACAAGGTTTTGGTCCAGCTTTATCATATTCTGGTTTTTAAATTGTTAGCAGAGAACTTCCGGGGCCGTTTGATACTATATGTTTTGTGTTTGTAAAGATTTATAGACCACAAAAAAACTGCTGACATGCTGAAAAACCTTTAAATAATGAGTGATGGTTGAGTGTTCAACCCAGCTGTTTTAAGTGTATGAGTTATAGTTAGTTTGGAGCCTTGACACGTCTTTATTCTGACATTTCAGTTGTAGAAGAAGCCCCACAGGGCAGATTCCGGACCTTAAAGCTGAGCTGCAGAGGTAGATCACATTACAGCTTTCATCAGACATGTCTTCAACAGACACAGGGCAGTGTCTGGCAGCCACTAAATTGCCCCAAAAGTCAACTCGGCACCATGGCTTTTTAATAAATTATGTCTGTGACTTGGACATCACTCTTCAGCGTCTGATTCTCATCTGTGAACAAAGCCTGTTATCACATCCCACATCAAGATCTGTGACATGTCTAAACTCAGGGCAAACAATTCACCATGCAAACTCTATCACCAAATAGCTACTTGAAAGAAAATCTCTTTTTATATCTCTCTTTTTATCTGCATACTGTGGAATCCATAATAAAGACTTTCACAGTTTGAAAGGAACTCATTTGTTTGATCTTTACTCAATTCAAATTCAGCTCATCACACTTCAGACTGCCAGGCATTTGTCTAAAATATCTCCCAGCCGCCTGCTAGCTGGATGGAGTGAGACAAATGCATACAGATTCTAGAAATACAAGTTTCTCATTCTTGTTTAAAAGATATTTTTCGATCTGTCAGCAAGTTTGACACTTGCTGACAGCTGTATCCGGACAGATTATTAATCTTGTTTACGTATTCTTTGATTTCATAGATTGAGATTTATGTTAAGATTTTGCAAGTTATACAATATTGTAGTTGGCAAAAGACAGTTATCGTATGCTGCTTGTGTTTAGGGTTGTGGGTAGGTATGTCATTTGTATGTGAAAGCTACATGTCAAATTACATGTATTCTATTGGCATTTGTTAAGAAAAACATAATGTAGATCTTTTATACTTGTGTTAAGGGGTGAAACAATTAGCCAATTAATCAATTAGTTCATAGACAAAGTAACATTGTAAACAATTTAGACAATTAGATAGATCTTTCAAGTCTCTTTTAAACAAAAATAAAGGTGGGGGGGTTTTGGACCGTCACCTTGTGCCCTGTAAAATGATAACGGGTTAGTATCAGTTTACTATAACATTCATCTGCAGATAAATCAATCATGAAAACTATCAATATTTGCAGTCCTTACAGTGAGGCAGAGACCAAACTGGAGATATTCTCGACAAATTCCACTATCCGATCAACAGTTGCTGCTGGTTTTGCTACACCAGCTTATTTTCTGCCTCTCTTGCTTCTCCTGGGACACTTAAACAAAGAGATGAGCCCTCTGGGGAACCTGCCAAACCAATGCCCCGCAACCACGAACTGAACAACAGTAAAAGACAAAAAATAATTAGGCCTGCACTATGAATCAGCTGAGATGGGGAGTCCCACACAAAGCATGAAATCTGAGTAAAATCTGGCCCACTACCATTGCACTGATGGTTGAGCCTCAGGGGTTGGAATAACATTTACAGACAGCACTGACACAAGACTCTCTAATCCTGCTCTGTGCATGATATCATACACAGACATCCCCTCCATTACCTTCAAACTAAGGTTATTTAAAAAACACATTCGGTTGAGCGTTCAAACTTAAAGAACTGGGTATTGAGGATTTCCGCCGTGCAGATTTTATGCTTTATTTCAACTAAGAAAACCTGAAAATATGAAAAGTTTCAGTAAAAAACAGCCTATTTGAGACTGAAGACAGCTAATTAAAACCTATAGCTACTTGATTAGTTTATAGTAATGAACAGACTAATCAGAAGAAGAAAAAACAGTGCCAGATGCATGCCATAGCCACGCCATGGCACACACCATTAGCACAAGAGGCAAACACCATGAAAGCCGCTCTGGTTAGACCCGAGGTCCTCATGAATATTCATATGCACATGTACCGAGATGTCTTTTCACCATCAAAGTCGGTCTGGATTTAAACAGACTTCATTTTAATTTGACGACAGATGTGAATGCAAGCTCATGTGACAGGAAACTGACTGGCACGGTGCCAGCATCTTGAGATATTGTCTGTAGTAATGTGAAGCGAGAGTAAATGCATTCCATGAAATAAAAAGTTAATTTTCAGTTGCCATGCTTGCAGTGTGGCTCCGAGGGTGATAATATCTCTTGGTCTACCACTCAGCAGATATTCAAGGTTCCCAGATGATTGAATTTTAAAGTGTGGTTGTATGAAGTAATTATTTAGAGTCAGTGGTTTACCTACAGTAGATGACGGTCGACAAGCCACCAGTGTGGAGAAGCAAAAAAAGGGAACCAAAGCAATCCACTGCTATTGACGGGGACAGCAGCAAAACGTGATTTAAAAAAAATCTGTGTAAGTATACGCTATATATAGCATTTTCATTCCTTTATCTTGTCAGAAAGCCCTTTGTCAAGCGAATTAAACAGCAAACAAATCATGTCCAAAGCACAGGAATTAGTATTATCCTAAATACATATGAATTGTTGAACATGCTGAATGGAAACACTAGAATCCAGTCTTAAGTTGCGTTTGGTTGAAAAAGATATGACTCTGAAACATGAAGATATTTTTGGTGGCTGTCATAATAAATCACTTTTAACGTCAGGTGTTAACATGCCTTTGTGCTATTTGCTCCTTGAATGTCAGGATATTGACCCACATTAGCTGTTGCGTGTACCCGTTGTGTTACTTCGTCATATATACACTCATGATATTTTAGAACATAATCCTGGTGACGAGCTGGTTGCCACTAATTACATTTTTGCAGGCTCTTCAGGCATTCTCTCGGTGACACTGACACATTGGTTTGGCAGGTTGACATAAAACCTTAAGAGCAAAAGAAATCAGAGGACTTGGAATTCCTCAGGACAATGACTAGGTTTTAGGGGAAGCCTTGAGCAAATACTGACAAGTTTGTGGCTTCTGCATTGTTCCAGAAAGAAACATATCTCGTATCTATTTCAAGTGAACAGACTGGAAGATACAAGTGAAATCTCT
Source organism: Clinocottus analis (assembly GCF_023055335.1). Taxonomy (NCBI): domain Eukaryota; kingdom Metazoa; phylum Chordata; class Actinopteri; order Perciformes; family Cottidae; genus Clinocottus; species Clinocottus analis. The sequence continues at coordinate 16,173,370 of NW_027176207.1, read as the reverse complement.
AACCAGTGACATAGTGCTGTGGTCACATTTCACACACGCCTAAACCCCTCAGGATTTAGAAGGGGAATCTGTGCTTTCCACGCACTATGGACCATTTGACACCAAAATATAACTCAACAGCCTCCCTGATTAATGGGTAACTTTACCGACTCCACGCTGAAATATTCTGCTAATGATGTTTTGTTGAAACCCTTTTTATAAATACATTTCTAAAAAGTTATTTTTATTTCTGTCTAATCCAGCTCCATTTGGACCATGCTTGTCAAAATTAGAAGTCGAGATAAATTGGCGAGAAAGATATTATTGGCAGCAGCTATGTTATTTGCAGCAATAACGCATAAGCAATGAGTAATTGCTTATATTTCACCTGACAGGCTACAAGGAATTGCAGTAGAAATACCAATTATGTGTTCTCAGACTTCATTCACAGTAGTTTCAGTTACCTTTGAATGTAAAATCTCAACTCATTACATATTTTTTTACAATTCTAATTTAACATTTTGGGAATATCCTGTAACTTTAAAGATAACCCGCTGCTGGCGCTGGCTTCAGATTTCAGCGTACAGACCAAACAGCAAAAATTAAGCCAAAATCAAAGAGCCAAAAACTGCAGATCCCCAGATGGCCACTTGAGGCTGTCCCCAAAAGCAATCCCTATGCTAAAAACACATATAAATATCAAGTATCAGCATCCAAAAGCCATTGTCCTAATATTTATCGCTAGTTCTGTACATTTTGTTAAAAATAGGGTTGAAACTAATGAAAATGACCAATGTGTAGTTTACAGCAATAATCTGGGTTAAAATGGAAAGTGTAAAACTAATCCAAGTCTTAAACAACGATTAATTAACTTAAAAAAAGCTGACAAGATATTAACCTAAAATGTACGCAAAGAATCTCATCAATATTCAAAAAGATTACAGTGCTTGAAAAATAAACAGACTTTATGATGGTGATCCGTCGCTCCAGAACCACATCACACATGCATTAAGTTAATCCCACTGTTTATTTAAGTGCATCTCTTTCCTGTTTGCGTCTGCTCTTTCACTCGGAACTGTTGACAACAACAAGAGCAAAGTAAACATTCCCAGGCTCCGTCCACCACACTCAAATAGAAAAAAAACAATAGAGGGGCATGAGAGAGGTGTGAGAGGAGATACAGGATGGAAGAAGGGGCGGTGGAGGGGGTGGGAGGCGCAGCTCAGAAAAGGCGGGAACGGAGGCAAAGACCATTGTGGTGTACTATTTCTCTGTAACGTGAGCCCCTGCTTGTTGCCCCCACAGAAGAATGTCCGATGGATTGGGCGTCAGGTGTGTGCAGCTGCTGGGTAAGCTCTGTTTGCAGGCCAAAGAGGCAGACAAGTGGGAAAAGAAGGAAGGAAAGGCTTCTCGATAAGGCAATACTAGAGGTTTTTTTTGTTGGTTTCTCCCTCTGGCACTGATGGGACTGCTGCCAATACTTGGATTGTGGCCCAAGAGAGTGCCATGTGTCCCACAGATGGGCCTTCTGAAAATGAAGGGATGTCATGTACAGATGGCCAATTTCGCTTGAGAAGAGTTTAGGGACAAATGGCCAATACTGCTCAAGACGGAAATAGTACCAATGAATGTCTTATTTTACGACAAAGAAAGCAGAACAGTCTTGTTCAGAAATATGTGCATTGTTTCACCTACTGCATGTGTGCATTTAAATGGAGTATATTAAGCCTCATAATGAGCAACAAAAGAGGAATGAGCCACAAAAGAGGCTCACTTGGTGGCTCTATTGTTACAGCGGAAACAAACTAAATATAGCAACACTCATCTTATAAATCATCATTTAGTCACCAGATTGCTTCTCTGTTTGTATCCTGTTATGAACCTATTATCTTTTACAGCTTTTTTTTTTTACACACTAAGTAATTTATTGTTGTTTTAAACCCTTAAGAAGAAGAGCAGAGGTGAAACGTCTTAACATAAGCAGCCATCTCATGACTAAATTGATCACGAGACACATCAGGATCTATTTAATTTAGCGGAGGTGGCAATGACTGACTGACATCATTCACTTGCCTAGTGGCAGTTAAGCAGTTGCATGCTTTTAGTGTGGATATTATTCATTCAATTTGTGACTTGGTTCGAGGCTTTTAATGCTCCTTTGTTGGCCGATTTCGATTCCACATGGTGCAAAAACCCAAGATGCATGCCCTGCCAGAAGTGGAAAGTTACTAATTACATTTACTGAAGAAAGATAATGAGGTACTTTCACATTAATTGAGCATTTCAATTGTATGTTACTTTATACGCTTTATTTCCAAAGAATTCTGACCCATGTCTACATCAATATTAAGTTTCAGGAACAATTTAGGCAACCTAGACTAGCTGGTTGTCCATTTTACAAGCTTGTTTTAAGTACAGATATTATGGCCCAATGATATATTGTGGGCTTTTTATCAAAAGCAAAAACATGCCTCTACATTCATTGGGCTGCTTTTACAGTACTGAATACAAATAATCAATCCAGTGCAAGCAGTGCAGCCAAATCCAATATTTGGGATTTAAAGAGGCTTTTAAGAAACAACCCTCTCAGCACTCTGCCAGCACAACGAGAAAATACTCTGATGTAAAAGCCTGCAGCAACTTCAACGCTTTTTAAAAATAAATACAAAAGAAAAAACAGGTATGCTTGGTGCTGGGTACAACGTTCCAGCTGCAGATAAAAGTGCAGCGCTCTGGCACTACTGAATACACATAGATGTATCTCCCTCCCATAAGAGTAATTTCCTACATGCCTCTTCTTGATTGAGTATGCCTAAAACAACCGTCTTCAGCTCTTGAAACATGTCCCATCTTCTCTAGGGCGAACTGTTGACTGTATAGATTTTTCACTCAGTTGAATGATGTGCTTTGAATAGCACAGCAGTCATGGATGTCTTGGGCAGTTCTTCAGCACCAGAGAGGTACTCAATAAGGGAGAAATCCCCTCCCAGAAGGCCAGGGATCAGACTACAGAGGCAGCTGTTGGATTTAAAATCCCTCTCAAACATCAACCATCTACTCACTTCAGAGTTACACTACACATGCAAGACAAGGCTCCTAAAAACCCTTCAATTTGGGCTTGAGGGAGGATGTCAGCTCTACTCCTGCCAGCTAAACAGCTAGAGCTACATTTTCAACAATATGTCTTGGATCTTCAGAGCATGCACAGGTTTTGTCTCAAAGAATGACTAACAACTCTTACTCAGAGAAATCAATGTCTGCTTTTGAATCTCAAACCTGTTATGCACACCTCAATGTACCCAGTCTCTCAAAAATCATATTCATGAACAAATTTGCTTAACTGGTGCATTGTTTGTCTGGTAATAGAATGCAGATCAATTTATATTTTTATCGACAAAATAGAGAAACATTTATTGTACAAAATCAGATGTTTACAGTTGTTTTTGCCAAATTAAAAGAACATGACTTTGGTTGGAGGAAGATTGTTAACAAAAAACACCATCTTTCCTTAACCAAGTGTTTTAATAGCCTAAAGCTAACAAACCATGGGACAAAGGTTGTGAACCCATGCCACCGTTCTTTAAGTTTGGTTCTGTACGTGAAGACAAAAGCTCACTAGCTTGAATAATCAGTGAAAGTACTGAAAAGACTTAACTCAATAGGATGCACACTATTTGATTGTTTACCGTGCTGACATACATGTTAGTTGAATTAGCTTACATATGCCTGATTCTACAGCACGGCACCAATATAATGCCACAGGGATCAAACAGCACACTCTCTTTAATGAAAACAATGAGCCAATACATTAGATTACATGGCTGTCATGCCTGGCTATCACTCAGGCAAATGCACTAATCCCATATGAACAACTGCAGCCAACAGCTGCACACTTCCTGCTTACATCTAGACGAGCCCCGCGACAGAGTGAAGGTATTCTTAGGCGCTCAAAGAAGGATGAAGAAGAGGTCAAGGAGACCAGCCATTATTTACACGAGGAGATCGGCTCACTGGGATACCGCATGACTCATGCTTGGTTGCTTCACTACTTTGCTTAATACAAAAACACATTTCTTATCTGGCTGATATTTAAAGATTGATGAGGTCTTAACACTCACAGCCCAGCATGGATTCTTCCTTAATATAATGCATACATAAATAATCTCATTATAGAAGGAGGCAAAAGAATTGGACTAAATTTTCATAGATGGACAGTTTTGGATAGTCTTTGTAAACTTGGTTCCCAAATGTATTTGCATATTTAAATGCAGTTTGGTCTTTATGCAGTTTGACCTTTTGGTCAAAAACAATTTATACATCTCAATTATAAGATTGGTAGTTTGAGGGTTTTCATTTAATTGAATGTATTATTCTGAATATAATTCAAGAATATCAATAGGCCTATCACAATAATTAAATGAATTGCTTCCATAACATTTAATTTCATTGTTTATTCTCATGGTTTATTAATTTGACCATTTTTTCAAATTAATCAAATGTCAAAAACATTGTGACTTTAACTTTAACAAGACAACATCTTAAAATTGGTTGTTATTTTTGACAAACCAAAGATAATTAACAGATGATATGTGATGAAATGAAGAATAAAACACCAAATTCTAACATTTGAGCATCCGAAACAAGATGTAGTTTTTCCTTTTTTGCGTTATTATCACAATTGTTAAGGTTTCATGTTTTCTAAATCAGTAATTAACAAGGTCACATTTTTTTTAATAACCTCATCAATGTTGTATTCCATCAACAAGAAAACTCAAAGCACCAAGTTCCACAGTGAAGAACTCCACACACTTAATAAGAAAAACCTCAACACAACTTCAGTTAGAATCAGAGAGCTCTCCATCAAGAAGGAAGTGAGTTGTCTCTTGGAGGCTTCACTGAACAATAGTGGTAAGCCACCAGATCCCCTGGCTCCAAGAAAAAAAACGTGTGGTCATCCATTAAGGAAAGCTGTTGAAATGTCTTCACATGAGACACAATACTCTTGTTTATGACTGATGCCAAAGCTGCGTTAAAAGGTATCAGTCCAAACGCCGTTAAAATGTCAATCTGTCCCGATTTTATCTCGCAATCAGTCAGTGCCTGAGGTAGCTGTCTAAATTCCTTTAAGAAAGGTACTATAAGTTAAGTCAATTCCCAAAACAGCTGTGCAGCTAACGTTATTTAAACTGGAGTAAATAGTGCATTTTTTCGGGGATATTTTTAACAGCCGATAATCCATGATTAACTAAAGTGTGTGGTCACGGTACTGATGCCACTAAAATGAGTACTTTGGTACCAAGTTGATGCCAAAATTTTTGGAGTCTTTCCAAACCGAATCCAAATCCTCTTGTGTTTCGGATTGCAGTTTTTTACCCCTTGGCTAGTTTGACTTTTGTAAATTTCGGATGCTGATAAAAACAAGCCAACCAACAAAACATTGACTTTTGCTCATGCAAACAGTAAATATATTTACGGACATCAGTGTCCAAATTATGTTCATACTGTCACACAACAATATGGATATTGTCTGATTAACTTGGTCTCCTAGCATACTGACCCAACAAAATAAATATTGCATAGACAAGGGAAATAAAGACACACAAGGAAAGAAGTTTTCAAAAACGCCTCCAAATGTCTATTATTAAATTCTATCATGTTATGTCACATTATTTGAAAAAATATGTTTCATTTTGCTTTATCTCGCAATATACTGTGTTGTTAGGTTACCCCGTTAATACAGGTGCATGTGGAAAAGTCATTTTTTAGTTGTTTGACTGCAATGAAAATGTTGTTTTTGAAAGACTAAACACCAACAGTTATTGGTTGGTGGAAATGATTTGATGCATCTATGTTATATTATATATTATAACTTCGAAGCCGAGGACTGCGATCATGACTCTTCCGCACGGTTTCCTCTGGCCGTCTCAAATATTACACCACACAACGGGTTTGCAAGGCGCATTCCTAACTGACAACCTGAGTAGACACATCCAAGTCCCATAGGAAGATCCTTAGCAATATGCCTGGCTACCTCATTGTACTGTTTCTACAGTTTCTAAACTATTTACCTTAAGCTGTCAGAAGCCGGTGGGCAGTACAGCACAGCCAAGCTATCAGCTAATGTTAACAGAGTTTCCATTGACTTTCAAGCTCTATCTGGTAAAGATTAGTATTAGGCAAAGGTAAATTATTAATGTTACCAAGATGTGTACAAAAGTAATCCTGTAACATTTGTAAAAGTTAACACTAGTGTTTATCATTTTGATATTGTTCTTAACCTTGGTATCAAATTGGGTATTGAGAATCATCTAATTTCAGCGATATTAGTATCAACTACTTTTTCTGGTCTCGTGACATCCCTAGTTCATGGTAATTAAGGAACATGTCCCCCAGTGCAACAGTGTGGCTTAGTGATGTGTTTTTGATAGTTAAATGGAGCTCTATGGCACAAAGGGCTTAGAACAGGCTTTACATAGACAACACTTGTTAATAGAACCAATTCAAAGCTGATTTGGGGCTTTTAATGGGATTTACTGACAATAAGGAGGACAATTTGAAAATAGCACATTTCACAAACAATATCTGCATCATTCGTGCATCGGATTGAGAATCGTGTGTCTAGATATTTATTAAAAAGTCTGAGATAGACCCATAAGTTTTACTTTTATTGGACCATTTTAGAAACACATAAAAGGGTACTTTACACAACAAAATGTTTAAGGATCCCTCAGAGCTTTGAAATTCACTGAAGTCTAAAACCTTGTGTATTCTATAGAGGAATGAACTAAGCAAGCAAGAAAGCGTGTATCTACTTTCTGTTCAATGAATGACCTCGTAAAAGCTCTACCACTGCTCTGATTTACTGCACAACCACACTGCCCGGATCAGTCGCCCATTCCTGTAACACGACATGCCCATCATACTGATGAACACTGGTCTGTGAGATCAATAAGGACATGGGTGTACAATGCATCAGCTATGGGACATGTTATGGTTTCTTGTCATACGCAAGAGGGGCTCATTTCCATGCAGGAGAGATGCTTTTAGCCACAAATTGTATTCGAGTAAGTGCCCTTCATGGTCCATTAGGGAGGTCAGTTTTGACTGAGCCTGGTTTGGAAGCTCTTTAGAGGGCTAGGGTCTCTATCACTAACCAACGACCTAATCCAAAAACAGACAGCTTTACTCCGTCTCCAGAGGAGGTCCAGGGTAGATGAGGATTAAATAGCGGTAACCCAATTAAGACAAGGCTGATAGAGTACAAAAACAGGGATTTAAGAGAAAAAGAGGTTTATGGTCGGGACACAGTGAGTGTTGTCCTGTTGCGAGATGCTACATGTAAGTAATCTATCGGTGCATATGATGTCAGCCTTTAAGAGTAGCAGTGGCGCAGAAACAGATTCACAGAAGAATTTAGGTTGTATTATTCTCAAAATCGATTTAAAAAAAAAGTAAAAATGTTTTTCTACGTCCAATTAATTTCCTGTTAACCCACTAATATGTTGTTTGGCTAATTGTTTTAGTTCCAATTAGCTTTCAATAATACTTAATAGGCTAAATGTAATCGATTAATCGGTTTAATCAATCAGCACGGTTCCAGTCATTCAACTGTGAAGACTTACTGCATTCTCTGTTTTACATCTTAGTAAATTATATTTGTTTGGATTTTGTCATTCTGGGTCTGACAAAACAAGGCATTTGAGGATGTGACCTTGGGCTCTCACAGACGAGGACGCACAGTTGTCACTGGAAAAGGGACAGTGTGTAGGATTTGGTGGCCTCTAGTGGGGTGGTAGCAGATTGCAACCAACTGAACACCCCTTTGCTCTGCTGCCAAATGCAAAATGTTGAGGTCAGGTGGCAGCTGATGATACCCACAGTTGTGCACTCTGTGGTTCACGTTACCTCAGCTAAACGTGCATATCGGACAACTACGGTGGCCTACAGGTAATGTAAAAACACTGAAGGCTCCTCACTAGAACCATTGTTTGGTTGTATCTGCTCTGGGCTTCTGTAGTAACATGTCTGTGCACCATGGCAAAAGTATTCTTAGTTTCAGATAATTAAACTGATGAAAAGTTAATGGATTCCCCGAATTGCTTCACACTGGCCCTTTAAATCAAGTATCTTCAAATTATTATAAAGAAATTACTCCTGACCCTAAAAAAAAGTCCGTGAGGGGAAACATACATACAATCTTAAAAGTAACCCAGACTGGTTCACTGCTCTGCCCTGTGTCTAAAAACCAACCTCCTCACATCACATTGCCATTACTGGCTGATGAATAACAAAGACTCAACCCTCACCGTGTCCTGCACAGAGAACTAAGTTTGGTTCTGCGGTCTGTGGTTCTTCAGATGTTTTTACAGCAGTCTTGTTAAACCTTTAATAACTTCAACAGTCACTGTCGCATAATAGTTTATGACACAAACCTTTAAAATAAAGAAAACACCCGTCACGTATCAACGTATGCTCAAATGCACAGCGCAGCTACGTGTTGATTGGCCCGTTAATTACGCAGTCATTAATTACACCTTTATCCACTTTATTGGACTTTCGACGGAAAACAACCGAAAATGAGGATATAAGATGTGGGGCAAAGTCTCAAATTAGTGGAAACCCACACAAATTCAACATGTGTTTATTCCACTAACGCTGATTAAGTCTTCAAATTGCCCCGACGAAGCAGGGACCCACTCGGAGAACGGCTAATTAACCACAAGAAAACCACACTTTTTAAATAGAGAAACGGTGCTCTTGTTAGTTCAACTTCAACTATTTAAAAAAAAAAATGTCAGAAACATTTGATAGTTTCATTCAAACTCGACGGCTGACCACCTTCACTCCAAACTTGTCCGCTTTTTACAATAAAAAAAAAAAAAATGGCGTGTTTAATTTCAGTTTTAACTCACCGCTCCAGTTGAGGAGGCAGAGGTGAAGAAACAAGGTTGTGAGTGTTCTGCGCAGGAGAGCCATGTTCTTGTAAACGCTGCTTGTCGTATCCAGCCCGAAATAATCTGAAGTGGTGTGTCGACGAGAAGTTGAAGCCAGCAGCAGCCCGGGAGAGAGAGGAGACTGAGGGGAGAGGAAGAGGAGGAGGACTGGGGGGAGGAGGAGGGGAGGGGAAGGGAGGGTGCTCAATTAAAGTCTCAGTCTGGCGGGGTCCTCCTATATTGTGGAGGCGGTGTGTGTGTGTGTGTGTGTGTGTGTGTGTGTGTGTGTGTGTGTGTGTGTGTGTGTGTGTGTGTGTGTGTGTGTGTGTGTGTGTGTGTGTGGAAAAGGCAGCTTATCAGTGTTTTCTTCTGCTACTTCTAACTCCTAATTCACACAGACGGTTTTTTTCTTCTTTTTTTTTCCTTGTGTTAGAAAGTCCTCAAGGTCACAATAACAAGCATACCTTATCACTCCTGCACACCTTTTAGCCTAAATCACACTGCTGAATTCAGCTCAACTGGGACACTTTATTTGCATTTCCACAGTGGTTTAAGTAAGTGATAAATCCATTTACAATTCAATTGCAAAGTAATGTACTACATTTTGTGGAAATGCGCTTACAATGCACTTTAGATGCAATCGATAAAGGTCACACATCAGGCAAACGGTTAGCACAGTTTAGCAGTGGTGAGCGTTTAGTTTCTTTACTTCAAGTACTAATACAACACAGTAAAAATAATCAAGAAAATACACTAAGCAGAAAAAAATGTTATGTGACTGTTAAACTGTCATATTGTGTCATTAGATTATTACACATGCATTTATGTAAACAGTGTTTTACTGTTCTTGTTGGTTGAGTTGAATATCATTGTGGTTATCTTCATTATTGATTAATCTGCTTATTATTATTGTCATCTCTATCAATTAATTGATAGTTTGGTTTGTAAAAAATATAGTAAGAAATGTCATCACAATTACCCAGAGAGTCAAAAGTGACACCTTTACAATGTTTGTTTTGTCCAATTAACAGTCCAAACCGCAAACAATATCACAACTATTACCATGAAGACAAAGTGAAAGCAGCAAATCTTCACAATTGTGAAGCTGGAACCATTAAAAACATTTTTTTAAATGACTTATCATCAAAATAATTGGCAATACATGTTCTGTCAATCAGCTAATTGATTAATCAACTAGACGTATTCCAATGTTATTGTATAAACTGTATTATATAAACTAATTGTTTTAACAAAACATTCTTTCAGCTTTTTGTATTTTGTGCTCAACAATCTTAATTTTTAAAGTAACTATGTCTAAAGCCGTCAAATATATGTTACAAAGCAAAAGTAGAAAGTTGCAGACAGCTCGCTAACAACCGTTATAGAGCCTAGATTACACGGATGTTGATGCTGTAGATTTAGGGGACCTTGACGCTCTTGTGAGAGAAGGTCAAACAATAGTCTTGATAAAAGCCCTGAGAAAACAGAACCAGGAGAAGAAATGGAATGGATGGAAAGTACCAAGAAGACCCAGCGAAAGCAGGTGGCTGGTAAAATGATAAATACCTGAATTCATTTAGTCGTTTGGATGAATAGACCAGCAACACATTTAACAAATCAGCAGGACATTGGTTCATGACCGAGGTCGTCCTGAGCGAATGACCTCAAGACATGAAGTTACGATGGGGTTGATGTCCAGGTCAAGTGACTTGTTTGTGTTTGCAAAGGTGATCATGTCACCTGATCTGCCTTGTGCCTCTTGGTGAGCTAACGCAGGATGTCCAAGTAGGAATAGTCAGAGAGGTACATGAACACTAGATTTTAAAGAAGAAGGGACGCTCCATCAAGCTCTGCACACTATGTTGCTCTTGATTTGTGAATGGAGATTGAACAGTGTTTTGTGAACAACAACTTGGATGAATCAAGGTTTCCTCCACACTCAAATTAGCGTTCACTAAAAGAGCAAAAATTGGGTTTGGTTGCAGGTGCTTTGAGCACCACAAGGCACATACCAAACAGTCTCACTATAATGGAGACAAGTCAAACATCTCTATGTCCGATATCGCCAAAACTATATATAACTTACACAAAAACAATCTAAATTGAAAAATAGCTCAACAGATACGATGTAAAAATGTGTAGTTTTGATTTTGAGGTGGACTGTCCCTAAGCCACAGCACTTGACTAAATTTCTTAGTGATGTTTCACCAATGTAGCTTAGCATAAAGACTGGAAACTGGGGTAAATGGTTAGCCTGGCTCTGCATAATGAAAGACAAACATCATGAAATGGGAAGTATAACTTGTTAATTAATGGGATTTGGAGGTGCTGCTGGCAGATTGTGTTACCTTCAGACAGAGCCAGACTTGGTGCGTCCCCCTCTTTGTGCTAAGCTAAAATAACTGGCTGTGGCATCATAATCCTGCAGAAATGTGAAATATCAATCTTCTCATCTAGTTGAGCTTGAGCCAGATAAGGAAATAAATCCCCCTGCCCCCAACATATCAAATTATTTATTTTTTTAATACATATCCTTATTTTTACATCTATAGTTACATGCAGATTAATATTTAGTTCCAAACAAATGACAGAATAATAGTATGATTATGATAATCATATACATGTATTCTTAAACATTCCAACAGTGCATTGCAACACTGCAGACCTGCATCAGCAGATGGTCCAGCTTCTACACTTCTGGAGCTCTAACGCTTTGGACTATAGATCTGAGGACATTGCGGACATGCTTTTGTTAAGATTTTACTTTCTTTAAGTGTCCCTCCTTCATCAAATGTTTTGATTGTGTCTCATATTGTGAAGCACCGAATAAATTACTCCATAAAATGTAAAACATAAACTTGACTTAAGTTTACTTTATAATCATAAAACCGCAGTTCTACCTCAAACTATAAAGAAGTTATCTGAGAACTCATATGGTATAAGTTATAAATCAGCAAGCCAACACACTGGACCATCTATCATTGATAAACACTTCATAGGAACCATCTAAATGGGGTTTTAATCCTTAATACTCCCAGATGTTTCTAACTTGCCCACACATGTTCTCCTGGAAAAATATGGTCTAATGAAAATTCTTATTCTCTTGCAGCAACTAGGATAATATTATTAGCATATATTTCAACAAGGGCATAAATAAGATACAACATAAAGTGTCATAAGGCACACGCAGTGTTCAGAGTGAGGGTTAAGCAAAGGTTACACACACTGGACTTCCTCCAGGAAAGGGAGCCGGCTCCTCGTGTTTTCGTCTCCGACTCTGGAGTCACCTTGGCTAACAGCTGCAGCAGAAAGGCTTCCTGCAGCCTGTCGCCCAGCTGCCCAGCCCCGTCATACACGAGCCTACAGCTGTGGACACAGCACAGGTATTAGACATGGAGATGGACATATTGTGCTTCCTGAACCAGTGACGTGCAGTGAGGGTTGGAGTTAGGAAAGGCACTGACTCACAAGTCAGATTTACAAACATACAGTAGGATGCCAATAGGATAGGATGGGAGAATAGGAGAGAATAGGAGCGTTTGAATATGTTTCACGTCAGTGTCAGCTGGAGCTGACAACCCAATTTAGAGAAGACCGGACCCGGAGCGACAGGTGCTGTTACCGTTCCGGACCCTGGTGCGACGCGGGCCGTTACTGGCACCTTCGGGCAAGCAGTCTTCAGACCGGCGGCCACGGGGCCTCACACCGCCCCTTTTCTTTTCCTCTGCAGAGTTTAGAAATTTAAATATGCTTAGATTCAGAGGGAAAGCAATAAAACAATAACACAAGCACACGATTATAAACGTATTTGTAATAAATGATGAAAACTAAAATACGTGTATAATCAAAGTATATTCGTAATACGTCAAACACGCAATCAGGGAGAAAATACGTTTCTAGTCAACATAATTGAAAATACGTTTTAGTTCTGTGGGACCGTAATTCGTAGGGTTGGTATATTGCAGTATATCTTACTTTTACTGGCAAGTAATTCTCAAATTCTCCATTTTCAGGGCGAGAAATGACAGCTGTCAGTCTCGCGTTGCATTTCTCGTTGTGGTCGTGGAGTTTTTGTTCTTCTTCTTTTACACACCTCTGGAGTTCACCGGACAGCGGGCTCACTATCGCCCCCTTCCTTGAGGCACAGGTACTGGCTGCCTCACGGAAAGCATTTTCCCCGTGGATTTATGTCAGATCAATAAGACGTAAATATAACACACAGTGCAGGGCTCTCAAGTGTCACGCATTGACACTTAAATTGCCCCTCCCCCAGCCAATCAGAAAAACATATCTTTTACATGTGTTGTATCCGAGTAAAGTGTAATGACAGGCGGGACTGGAGCCGTCCGGCGGCGCGTATTTGTCATCGACTGCATTCATTCTCCGAAACAAGACTAGATACGTTAAACGCTGCAACAAACGTGCAATATCCTTTACGATCATTTTACACATTATCATCACTTAAGGTAAAGAACAAGTCTCGAATCAATACTAAATTAATTTAATGGAATCGTAAAAGAGATAAGCATCTTTATTGGACATTCAATTATATTGAGGACAGCTGTGATTGAAATCCATCTTGAATGGGATTTGAATTGTTGTGCAGATTTTTTGAACGCAGCGGGAGAAAGTATGTTTACCCAAGTGCTGAACTTAAGAACAACCTTGAGATACTTGTATTTTACTTAAGTATAAGGTTAAGTATACCTGTATTTCAGAGAGAAATCCAACTCATTTATTTAATGATAATAATTACGTACAGATTAATACAGAATATAAATTAACTAATAAATAATGATGCGTTATTAAACATTAAGCTACACAGTAATATATATATATATGTATATATATATATATATATATATATATATATATATATATATATGTATATATATATATATATATATATATATATAACAATTAATTCAATTCACCTTCACCATCTGCAACATTGAAGTGATGAACACATGAATGATTCAATAATGTTAACGGAAATTAGCTATTCATTAAGGTTCCAAACCTCTCATGTCAAGTACCTTTTATTTATATGCCCTGAATCACAAATCTCTCTCAAGGGGTTTTACCATCTGTACAACGTATGATACTCTGTCCTCGGAGCAATTCGGATCAGTAAAAACTCCCTAAAAAATGGATGAAACCTCAGAAAAAAAGTAACTCAGGAGAGATGCTTCTCTCTGGATACTAGACATGTAAATGATGTAACCTTTGTGATGTATGACACTCTAAATTCTAAATCTCCAGGATCCAGTATTTCAAAAAAAAAAAAAGACAAAAAATTGACCAACATAAAAAGAAAAGTACAGAATTGAGCACTGAACATCCAATCTGACCCCTATTTGTTGCTTGTATACACCTGAATGAAACAATCAGCCTTTGTCAATTAAAAATAAACCTAATAAGAGCTTCATGCTGAAAGGACTACAGCAACAGCTGCACACATGTGTAAAAGTGTATCTTGCCCCTCATATCAGGGACTATTTGGTTTGGATTTGAGCCAAATTCTCTTTCCACTCAAGAGGAAACCATCTCTCATGTGAAATCTATCTACCTCTTAGTCATCAGACATGATTTTAACCAGGCATCTCCTACGACTGTTTTTTCCCCCGAAGGGTTGCCCCACACATTTAACTCCTTTGTTAAGCTCACTGTCCACTGGCTACTTCCACCTCAGCCTGAAGAAGGCTTTAGTTACTAAACAATCCAGAGTGGACAGCCCTAAAAATACAGTTACCCCCTTCAATAGAGTTATTTCCCTGCTAACTCTACTGCTGTCCTGGGGAGGGTGTGGACAGGCATGTGCTACGTCCATGACAGATGGTACGGCCAGACTCTTCTACTCTTCACCTGCCACATGCAGTAGGAGAGGAGCGTCACCAGGATGACATAACATGCCGGAAATTCATACGACACCCCCCAAAAAATCTCATCACCCCCCATCTGTGCAGGCGCCCTGACATAACTCAACTTTGACTGGACTTCTTCATTCAGACAAAGTCCAGTCTAAACTTTGGAACCAGAAGATCAACCCAATCTCATCTAAAAAACCCTGTCTGCTTTTATAACACTATATTATACCGTAGTCCAAAAAAAAGGTACAATACTTGCATTTAAAATGTAGTGTATAGAGTATAATAAAAAGGATCAACTTAAGTACAGTACTTGAGCAAATTTAACCTACTTACTTTGCACCAATGGTCATAGTAGCAGTATAAGTATTATTGCAAGTAAAGACGAATGAATGCACCCATGTTGAAAGTTAGAAATAATATATCCTGAAAATATAAGCAGAATAAAGGGATCGTGTCGTGTTTTCATAGCCGTTATTTTATGACATTTCAAATCATAAATCCAAGTAAAATACTCTCACAGAGTTCTGAAAATGCTACATGTAGCACCAAAGTCAAAAACAGCATTGGAGTCATTGAGGATGCTGTAATATTGTAGTAAAAAATCTATATTTGCTCTATAATTCTTGGCTCACAGATGTGAAAATTGGGCCACAAAAATATGGTCGGCCTTTGGAAATGAAGTCTGTTTTATGTGAGTGGAAAGAAAGTAAGAAGCTTGGGTGAAAAAAGTCTTTGAAGTGGGCAGAAATCCCAGACCCCATCTGAAATCTCTCTTTTACCCTGTAATGGAGAGGAGAGGCAGGGGGGGAGGATAATTCCTTTCTGCCAAATCTTTATTCAACTGTATTTCTAAATCAGCTGTGCCTCTTTGTTGAATCCCATCCCTTCACCTTTTTCTTGCGTCTCATTTCTCCTCATTCCAGCCATGTCTCGTGCTTTTGCGCTGCTGGAAAGCAAACAAGAGAGAGACAGAGATGAGTGAGAGAAATAACTGAAGCTTTAATAGTCAGACTCAATCCAAATGCATGCATCTTGTGAAATGTGATCAGACCTGACAGAAGATATGTGTCAGTGGAGATGATACTCACTATCCTGTCAATTTAATAAACTAATATTTCCACAAACAACATGACATAGTTGTTACCCAGTTTATATTTCTTTACCTAATGTGACTTTCTGTCATGCACAGTTTAACCTGTTATGAGACAAAGCTTTGTAGTTATTCCAACAAGATGCCGAGTGCTTACAATCATTCATTTGGTTTTGAGCTTGTATATAACAGCTAATGATGCGTTTGTAATCTTGACTTAAAGTTTAAATCCACAAAATATTCATGAAATCTATCCCAAGTAAATATGATTCCCTGGAAACGTTAAGTATTTGCCAACAACTTCAGCACTGACAGCGATCCCTCATTACCAACGTACCTACAAAGCAGGACATGCTCACTGCTGCCAATTGTTTGACGGCAGATCAGGTTAAAATATTGCAGGGAGAAATGGAACAAAAAGTTTAAATGACGCGCTGCCGGCAATGCATACCTTCACACTTCAAACAGCAAGAAAACAAACTCCATTTACTGCGCTCTGCGTGACATTATGGAAAAAATGCACCCAATTATTGACTTACTTCATTAAAAAATAATGTGGGTTTGTTTTGCTGCACTGTCAAAAAAGAAAGTTTCCCCGAGTTGCTCTTCTGTTGAATTTCTGACAAAGCAGCTGCTCCAGGAATCCTTGCAACCCCAATAATTGTGGGAAATGTAGTATTAAGCCACACTTGACACAAAAACCACCTGGACTGAATAGGTAAGGATTATAACATTTTAAATCTCGTTACTTATGAGGCTTATTCATAATTTCTCCGTCACTGGAGGACGAAAGAGATACGATAGGACTACACATAATCCTAAGGGGGCTACTCCAAGAGCTTAGTATTGCTGGAGACAATTCAAACAGAAAAGAAAGAGTAGGCAAATTGATTCAGCAGAGACATCCTGACTTTTAGACCTGGATCACATGCCAGATACAAGATCTGTCAGAGAAGGTGAGGGCTGGGTAGCACAGAGTGGATTAGCTTCATTAGCTTGCAGGGGACCAGCATATACGGCTGGAAAGGAAGGCAGGAAGCAGCATTGACGATCTGGTAGCTGACTAGGGAAAGTGGAAACAGGTGAGCAGGTGAATGAGATCGGAGGACAAAGTCTGAGGGCATCTGGTGGATGAATGGAGAACAACAATGCAGAGGCCCTGAGGGGAAGTAAAAAGTAGGTGGAGACACTGGGCTCCTTTCATTTCTCAGTTTGTGCATCCTTATTCCCTTTCTTCGTCTCCTTTCTTCACGCCTTCCCACCTGAGATGTAAGCAATGGCGGCAAGAGTCAAGAGGCATTTAACTAAATGAGACATCCGTGCTCAGAAGCTGTCATTTTAAAGGAACGTTACTTGAATATGGCGTGCGGCACAGCTGCATTGTCTCTCCATTGTTTATTTTTTATGGCTGCATTCAACTAGAACTAACAGATAAGCACAACCGAGAACAACAACAATGTGTCGCGCATCTTTTATACACAGCTGCTAAGAAGACTTCTCTAAAGGAAACACGATTGCATTGCTCCTCGCGCTGCATTTGATTTCAGGGTCACAGGAGGAGAAGAGCAGGCAGAAAACAGACACATGAAACGATACATTTCCCATGATAGACCCTCCATACCTGACCTATATGTGTCAAATTGAGCGCCTCTTTAACCTCACTACTATCATTTCAAACATTTTGTTCTTACATTTGACCACTGCAAAGGTAAAAATCACATATGAGCCTTTTGGAAGACACTGCTCAAGACAGGATTTCATGTATGCGAGGAGTATCGTGAACATAGATTCTACACATCTGTAATTGTAGCGGGTCTCCACCGCAGTTCAAAGAAGACAAAGGAAGAAAAACTGGGCTCTTATGTTGGCCGACATTGGAGTGATCATCCATCAAAGTCTAAAGGAATATTTGAAGTAGTCATAGGACATTGTACTTAAGCTTGTCATCTTTATCATCATCATCTTCATCATCATCATCCATGTCTTTGTAGCCTGAAGTGAGCCCACACACCGGCTGCTCTGCTCACACAGATTGGGGGCAGAGTGGTTCACCACAGGGATGCCAGACAAAGTCAAGGACCAATGGTTTGAACAGACTCTGTCAGAGAATGGGGTGGGAATGTAAGAAGGGACGCCATTTACAAAAAATGTTTTTATAGAACATGCCAGGGGGCTTCAAGAGGCATGCTCTCCCATTTCAAAAACTGAATTTGAATAACTTGTTTATTCTGATCATAAGCCCATTTTTTTTGGTCAGTAATATTTTTCGAGACATTACAGCAATCACACTAGCATGCCTCGAAATGTGAACAAGAGGATTTCTCTTCCAGACAGTAACTCATCGGAGAGATTATTGTGTCTGCATTTACTGCTAGAAGGGTTATTCAGATTGAAATTAGCATTGGACAAAAAGAAGAAGCCGAACAAGCACAGAACCCTGAGCTGAGAACATAGAACCCTGAGAGCATAGAACCCTGAGGTCAGAGCATAGAACCCTGAGATCATAGAACCTTGAGGTCAGATCATAGAACCTTGAGGTCAGAGCATAGAACCCTGAAATCGGAGAACCCTGAGATCAGAGAACCCCAAGGTCTGCCTTCCGTAACACTGTTGACAGGACAGTGGCAGTGATGCAGTGATTCAGTCAGCGTAATATTTATCAACTTTATTGCAGTCCTGTGAGTCAAAAAGTGTACTCACGGCGCCCATATGCGTTTTACCGCAGCATGAACAGGGCAATTGAAAGCTTTAAATTAAACTCTCCCTTATCAGGTCGACAATGTTTTGCTGATGCCACATTTCCAAATCGTGCAAGCAAAGCTCATCTTGTTGCAGCACAGAGCTGCCTGACTGGGCCTTTGATTATACAGTATATTACCATTCCATTTACTGCTGCAGTGATTATGGCAAAGTAAAAAGACCATGTGATGTGATGGCCGCATCATTGTTGTATTATCACGCTGTTAAATTACATTTTTATTGCTGGAAATTAGTCATGACTCTAGATGGAAAATCCAATTGAACTTTAAGACAAACTCCACTGAAGTTGTGCATTATTTAACAGTGGCCGCATGCAAAGAGTTATCCCCTTCAGAAAAGCTTCTAAGAGGACGTGCATTTCTTTTCTACTTCACAGTTTATTAGCTGCACAGCAAGAACACAAAAGGAAGAATCTATTAACTCATTCAACAATATACATTTTGTAATGTCAAGAATTCTGCCACAACAACCAATGCAAGCTATTGGAATGCACAAATTAAGAAAATGCAAGGTAAAAAAGATTCCCTTGTTAAATATCATGATAAAATAACCGTAACACCTCTCAGGCTCTGTTTTTTGTTGACATTTGGTGGTTGCATTAAAACAAACAAAAAAGTAAATATAAAATGAGAATTTGCAACTGCCTTATTAATGCAAAAACTTGAATATGAAATGCATGATTTGCTTGTTTTGGTAAAACCAACCAATGTTCATTATTCAAAGAAAAAATATGTTTTTTAAAGGCTGGCATAGCTTTTTCACTTAAACTAACATAACTGAATGAACTCTTATATTGCACCCAGAAGCATAAGCAGCAGAAATGGAATAAATTGAGCAAACAGTCAGAATTGATCCAGCTGAATACGAAAAGGAAACCATGATGTGCCTTCATCTCTCGTTAGCAGAGGTGAAGTTTACTGAGCTGGAGGCTTACTGGAACAAGAATCATTAGATATACTACCCAGAATCTTCTGATTAGATTATAGGTTATAGGCGCATTGTGGGTTGTGGAGATGTGTGTGTGTGTTTGTGTGTGTGTTTGTTTGTGTTTGTGTGTACAAGTGTGTGTGTGTTTTTGTAAGGCAGAGGGCATAAATGGGTTAAAGGACCTCTCAATGTTTTGGGGGAGGGGTAACTGATTGAACCTCCTGCCATCGCTCAGATCCGGTGACAGGGTTTGCCCTGAAGGGGACTGTCATGTTACCATTGACCCCTCGGAAAGATTGTTGCCATAGCTACAAGACGCCTTAATGAACTAATGAATCATTCTGGCACACCTCGGCTCAGACACATCAGTGTCTCGTTGAGGGCAGAGAGAGAAGGAGGGGCGGGGCGGGGTCAGGGCTCCATATAGACACAAAGCAGGGTTTGGTTTGAAGCAGTCGAAGGGACCCAGGTGGCCAATTGTTCCCAAACGTAGTGAATCTAAATTTGGTCAGGGTGGCTCTTAATCACCAGCAGACAGCACACTTCACATCCATTCCTCTCTGATTACATTAACAAGATGTCTAGGACTGTGCCTTCTATTTTCTACTCACTTAATGGAGAGACTGTAAACCACTTTTGTGTGTTCCACACCGCGGTATGTGGAGATGCTCCTTGACTTGTCAGAGATTTTTATATCCAACAGCAAAGAAAACAGTGAAACATTTTGGGAAATAAGCTTGTTTGCTTTGTTTTCGGAGTTAAGATGAAAGGATTGATACCACTCTCTTGTCTTGGATTGTGGTTAGCTTAGCTTAGCATGAAGTCTGAAAGCAGAGTTAAGTAGCGAGCTTGGTTCTGTTGAAAGTAAAAAGAAAATGTCTTCCAACACCTTTAGAGCCCACTCATTAACTTTCAATTCATAAATGAATTCAATCTGTAAAAATTACAATTTGTGTTTCTTATAGGAACTATTTATTGGCGGCCAGCTGCAGTGACTGTGTATAAGTTTTGTCATGACAGCAAGCGGGACAGGTTTGTAACATAAAGCCTGAGACATATCCTAAATTCTGTATCTTGCGACCCACATGATAGCTCGAGAAGCCGCAAAGAATTACTCCACCCCTTAGCTACCTCCACCTATCCACATTTGCATACTGTGATACAACAACAAAGCTGGTATAATTTAGATAAGAAAAAAAGCTTCTTAATACCGAGTGTAAATGCAAAGGCCTTCCAGATAACATTGATACAGATCACATGTTATTATCCCGGGTCCTAAAGTGTAACCTCTAGTGCGACAGACCAGTGGGAAGGGATTTACATTGTTTTACATATGTTTTTAAAACAGCATTAGCAACAGAGTTGGACGTTAATTCTCAGTGGGTTCAGCACGACAGTCACATATTGTTTAAATGTCATTACCAAAGATATCACTTTATGAAGATGTAACACAGTTTATTGAACACAATAACACAATAGTTTTCTAAAGTACATTAAAAAAAAAACAGTTATTATTCAAATATTTTTGACCATTTCTCTCTAGCAATAAACAGAGCATCTTTACTGATGTGGCTCTTGAATGTTCAGTAATCCCGCTCAGATTTGATGAAGAAAAAAAGCCGGAGCCTTCAGGCAGCGCTGATAAGGCAGCTTTAAACTCCCCCTCCTCAGTCACATAATGACGGCAGCGCTTTCAGCTGTTTACAGCGCCACAGACAAGACATGAGAGCTTCACTGCACTTAAAATTAGAGTTTAAAAAATATTAGCAACGTCTTCAACAAGGCTTGGTGACAGACCTTTTAACTTCCCACATACTAATATGAGATACTGTTTCCTGTTTATACATTGGAAGGTATGCCACAGAGGGTCAAGATTGGCCCCTTCAAACTGGCCCCCTGTAACTTGACTGACAGCTCCAAGTGCAGCGGCTAACACTATTAACCTTAACACAGTCAATCATCCAATCACATAAAAAAGTCAAGTGTGAGGTATTCCCAATGGTGCTAACTATTTGCTGTGTACACACTTACAGCTTTTTAAAATCAGGGGGTCAATGTCAGGGTATAGGGTTCCTCTTAAAGAGCACAACAAAACTATATAACACACATTCCACCATGCTATTCTGTATGTTCCTGCATGAAGAAAACCTTGTATTAGCCTCTTATTGAGTTTGCTGAAAGAAGCTTTTATTCTTGACTTTTAT
This sequence comes from Clinocottus analis, assembly GCF_023055335.1. Lineage (NCBI taxonomy): Eukaryota > Metazoa > Chordata > Actinopteri > Perciformes > Cottidae > Clinocottus > Clinocottus analis. Next base: position 16,151,607 of record NW_027176207.1, on the reverse strand, counting down.
TACAAGTGAAACCATTGTTTTGTGGTGTTTTATTGTTGAACTGTGGCGCTGTTGGTTCAGTGTTGCAGCACTTTTTTGTTACCCCTCCTGTGCCCCACAGACAGCCGGGACACCGCAGTGGCCCTATGGTTGCATTGTCCATTGTGGTTTTTATAGTGCACCACTATTTTGCAGCTGCCAGCTTTCTCTTTTTTTCTTCTTTTTTTTTTCTAGTTTTGTTGTGTTAAGTGTTTAAATTATGGGGAGTGAGCGATGCTTTAGCTTCATTGTGTCATTTTATATACTTTTGTATTTTATGATGTGTTGGATTTCTTTTTTCATTTTTTTGCTAGCAGTTGGCCTTAAAATATAGTGAGAGACAAATCCCTGGGAATCCCATCCCTGCACCTCACAATTTACGACCAGAACCAACGTTAAGTGCTAACGCGAGAAGTTGTGTATCCTTTATGCAGCGAGGCAAAAAGGTGTGGAGGTTGTCTGACTTTCAAACAGGGGAGAAAAACCTGCAGTTTGCCTTTTTATTGACCGCCATAACCTTTCCTGAACTTTAAGTGTTTGAGTTGCTGACCTTAAACAAACCTTATTGTAACAATACTCTTTCCCTTACCTCCCTAATACTCTAGTTTTCAAGAGCAGATGTTAAAGAATGTGAGAATTTTGAAATATATTGGCCCTTGACAAAAAGAAAAGTTGTCTCATGTGATGTAGGGTTCTTGCAGAATTGTCCAATTCTGATGTTCTTGTCCTATAATAAACGTGCTGTCTGTGCAATACTTTCATCCAGAGCAAGACAACTAAGGAAATATTAAAAACACTGCCGTTAAATTTGTTGTGGTGATCAAATATCTCCCCGAGATGATAAATCCTGATGTTTCTGGTGACCCGCTGGCCTTTCGTGACCTGTCCTCAGGACAAAGAATCCACTTGTACAAGAAATATTAGCCTCTAATGGACAGATTGTCATGAGAGTAACTGGCACAAATGTATGTCCCTCCACCCCATTGTTTCCAATTTGGACACTCTTTCCAGTGATCACATCTTTAGGTCAAAAGGTCAACTGTGCATGCAAGTTATCTCTTAATGTAACGTGTAGGTTGCCATTGCATTTTATAAACATTTTCAAGGATTTTTCCAAGAAAGATTTAAATTAGCCGAAAAAGTATTGTATTTTTCAGAACATTTACATTTAAACTGTAAATATCAATGAATGTATTTATGGCGTGAAATGCTGTTCTTCATACACAGTATGTTGAATTAGCTGACCTGCTATGCACTAACTAAACAACTCTCTTGATTATGTTGACAGTTAATTGAGATTTAAAAAGTCTTGTTTCCACCTCATCTCCCGAGCGAACTCAGGTAGAAGAAGCTCTGTAAGGTAGGAAAAAACATGAACCGTCATCTGTGTGTACTCACTGCAGCTTTTTTTTGTTTGCTTGTTTACGCCTCACCTCAGTGTGGGGGCACATGATCATTTAAAAGGGAAATGGTAACCAGGGGAAACTGAAAATAGCATTGAACAGCGTTCACCAACAATGCTGCAGTGAAAGTAACAATGACAGCGTGTGCAAATGTAGGCGTAAGAAGCCTTTTTTTATTCTGTTTTGTGCTGAAAAGATGGAAACAAAGGCAATAAACAGGATGTTGGGAATAAAAGCTTTTCCTCAAGGCAACACATGCAGGGATGTGATATTTTAAACCTGTCACAGTGGGGAGCTTGTGCATGAACAATATGTGCAATGCCCTGCAGCCGCTTGTTCTCTTAGAGTCCTCGGTATTGTAAGTACCTGCTCAGATGTAGTTTCTAGAGCAAATGCATGACCAACTTATTAACTTCTCAGCTTCAGCGCATTGTAAGACTCACAATCCATCCTTATTACAGGTGGATGATGCACTGGCTCCCACTGTAACCCCTGAAGGTCATGGCCTTTGTGTTGTTTCTGGGAAGTTGGGGGTTAAATGATGTACAAGATATTTCTGACTGATTTATTTTAGACTACGTATCATCAGATTTTGCTGTCTTTAGGTAAAGGCTTTTGGATTCAAATATACTTAGATGAAGTGGCTCTCCTCAACAATTATATTCCTGGTGTTGTAGAGGTGACTTTCAACAAGAATGTAGCCCTTCATGAAGAAAATAACATTTACAGAAAACATTATTCAACAGTTAGATTAATAAATAGGAGCACTGAAGCTGTATTGGAGACTCATGGAAGGGCAAATTGTGTTAATTCAAAGATTACGTTTTCAGTTTTACATCCAATTATTTCAGATTGGATGACTTTTTTGGGCCAGACATTGTCTCATAGCAAGTCTGGTGCTGCTCCAGTGCTGCTGCTTTTCATGTAAAACGTTGATTGTCACAACAATTTCCAGCGTAAGTTGCATTTGAAAATGAAATAAAGTTACATGTGTGCCATGGAAATGTAGTACATACACTTCAAAAATAAAATACAACACTTAAGAGCACTGATTTTCTCCTGTAATCCACTATGGACCACCATGTATGTCCGTTTTCAATGCTGTACCTGACACGCTGCCTGTGCTCTGCAGGAGGCTGCAGGGTGTTTATTCTGCACAGCGCAGGGTGATTGTATTCAATCAGATGGAGGACAAAATGTGTTGTGATTAATTTTCTCTCGGCTCAGACTAAATTGGCCATCTGGCTTACAAGAGCACACAGTGTGTGTGGGAGTGGGCCTCCTGACCCACTTCATTGTTCATGCTTTGGCCCCTCAGGGAGAAATATTACCTATATATGGGTCAAGGACTCTGTAGGATGCAGTCGTGTATGGTTGTTTACGTAAATATATGGGCCTATCTGGATATATGGGACTGCAATGTTTTAAAATGTTGCTGTGCAATACAGAGTTGTCTTTGTTGCATCCCTGAAATAAATTAGTCCATTTTGATTTCAAAAATGCAATATGATTTGGGCGGCTTGTGGTCAGACCTAAGTGGACTTACAAAGTGTTCAATGATCTTCGTATTACCTTTCCTTAAGTCTAAAATTGTCATGGATTCTGGCACTTTTGCAAACCCTCTCATAACCCTTTTGGCCAACATACACTTTGATCCCAGTAAAAAACATTCAAAAAAATATATTTTATTTGAAATTCTTTGCTTTGTTTAGAAAAGAGCTGGAGCGCTGGAGTCAGCACTTGTTGACAATAGAAGCAGGGAACACAGACAGTCAATTAGATTCACTGTTGGTCTGTGTTTTAAAAGACAGTGCACAACTGAAAACTGCAGCTTTATTTGTTCCTGCATAAGTCAGACACAACTGGTCCAAAACACAACTGATAGATCTTCTATTTCCTTGTGAACAGAAGTGTGGCCTCAGGACAGTCTGTTCCTACTGGTCACAGGTACAGAGTCAACCTGCGGGCATCAGCTGTTAGGGAAACGTGGAGACTCACATAATTCTCAGAATCTGTCACTCTGGACAGCGAGTCCTTAGTGTCAGTATCGGGACTGTATTTTCGTTAAAAAAAAAACATATTTTAAAAACAATTTCAATAAAAACAGTTTTGAGTGATCTCTGTGGATTGTGCAGCGTAAGACACTGTTTCTGGATATATGTTGCTGCTGAATATTTAAATGTAATTCTTCAATGCTTTGAGTAAATTAAGCACAAATGCAAAACCACAAACTAAATGCTTGCAGAGCAAGAAATCTTGAATTCGGGATGAGTAAAACTAACTGGATGGATGCCAATAAGGGGAAGTGAGAACATATGTTTGTCTGTGGGTAATGTGGTTGAGCTAACCTTCAAAAGTCAGTTTCGCTGTTTAAACATATACTGTGTTATTATTTAATCAATGTTTTAAAGCTTACTTTTACTCTTTAGCAAATTGTAACCTTTTTTCAAAAAAAAAATACTATAACCATTAAGGTATTAGTTGTATTAATAGTGGCTTAACATAAACTGTATGCACATATTTTGAACCATGCTAGCGGCGCCGCTATATAGATGTCGGCCAGACGATGAACCCTGCAGACTTTGAATCGAGTGCCACCATCAGGACAAACATTTAACGTCTCCAATACATATATTTACGACCAAATATTAGCCTCATCTATAATTTGTGTTCACCGCTAATTAGCAAACGTTACCGTGCTAAAAAAATCAGCATGTTGACGTTGTCATTGTGAGCATGCTAACATCAGGGTTTAGCTCAAATCACTGCTGTGCCTATTACTACAGCCTCGCCATGCTGCTAGCAAGGCGTTATACTGCCCAGCCTATTAACATTGGACATGCTTTGAATTGTTACACATACACAACACATGGGTTGTCACTCGATTTCATCATCTTCATGTAAAGAGATGCATTGCCGGTTTTTCTCTATCTTTGTATCACCATCATCAAATACTTCTTTAAATGTTATAATATAAAAATAAAGATCAGAGAGTTATTTATTACACAGAATAAAAGATCATGCATTCATAAAAGGATAACTGTAGCTCTATACATTGTCCTCTTTTCATCAGCACTGCACTGGTTGGATTTCATGGTGCGACTTGAATCTGACAAAGAAATACTTTGAGGAGCAGAAGAAGACACATGGCAGCGCATAGACTGTTCCAAAATGCTGTTTGATGGTTGAAGAAGAAGGTAAAACTGTTGAGGCGCATGGCAAGCAAGTTTATTCCTTACAGTCTGCTTTTTTTGTGGTTGCTATAGGAACCTGTAGTCCAAACCCCCAAAAAGCCAGAATGTGTGTAATCAGCTCTACCGAGTGGGGGGAAGTCCTGCTAGGGTTACTCCCAAAGAGCTGTGTTAAAATAAAGATGAATTCCCTTTTTTCTTTCAAACTCTGCAGGCCATGAAGATCTCTCTCTCTCTCTCTCTCTCTCTCTCTCTCTCTCTCTCTCTCTCTCTCTCTCTCTCTCTCTCTCTCTCTCTCTCTCTCTCAGATTTCCTCATTCCTCTTGCTCTCATTTAACAAGTGGATGTAATCACGTTCCCTTCTTATTAAATATGCATATTTAATTTGCCACTCAGTTCATATTTCCAAAGAGGTGAAGGAGTGGCTGTCGTGGGACTCACTTTGCTAATGAGGAGGGGAAAGATCTCAACATCACAGCAGCAAGAGCACAGAGCTGTGTTTTCTCTTTGACTCTTATTTTGTTAAATCATTTACTTCAATTGCATGCATTTATTTTGCTTCCTCTCATTGGCGAGATACACTGCTGGCTGCTGTTGGTCTGGATTACTCTCCTCTACAGAGAGACTGCAGGATATGTAAAGGTTGATGGGCCATATTTCTCTTACACGATGCCCTCGTCAGGCTTAAGACCTGTCCAGACTTGCTCGGATCCATCCAAACCTCTCAGGATGTCCGCTTTAAGTTTTCATCTTTTGGGCAAATGAGGACTCTGTCATTCAAGGTCCAGCACACATCGAAATAGCAGCACTAGGTCTAATGTTTAAATATTGAACTGTGCTTTGGTGAAGAATAAACTCATTTGAACATCTGTCACTAAAATCAACTTTGATGTCTTGAGCAAAACAGGATCTCCGTGTTTCAGGATGACAGGCGACTGATGTGTTCACTGACTGACTTCTCTGTCCGTACATGTGACTTATTTTAAAGCATAGGGCAAGCTTGTATTATACCTGGAGCAAGCAGACAGAAATTGTAGAATAACCTAAGCTAAAATAACCCAAACAACTAATATTTCCCATGTTATCTGACAATAAACAACCAAATATGGCATATTTTTAGCTTCCACTGAGATGTAAAATGTAAACCCAACATTGAGACATTATAAGCTTTAAAGTGGACTAAGTTAAAGTCTGTTTCTTGACCAGAACCAGTTTCTCAGCTTTATATAACCAAATCATGTTCTAGCTGTGTTTCCTGTCCCTGTGCTAAACCAATCGAACCGACTTCCAGCGGTAGCTTTATGTTTGTTGTTCAGACATTGATCTTCTCTTGAAATCCTCAGTAAGACAATGAATACGAGTATTTCCCAAAATGTCAAACTACTTTATTCATGTGTCAAGTGAAAAGCTACAAGTGCTCTCAAACTTCAAATACTTTGTGGTCAGCGTGCTGTTGCAAAAGCCAAATTCAGCCCTAAACAATTTCAATATTTCTTGAAAAAAACTGTACTGAACCATAAACATTGTGCAATAAAGCAAGCTTTGGTGATCTTGAACAATAAACCTGAATGTTAGAGCAGGCTACATGAATCCAAACATCGACATAGTTGTTCCACTCCTGGATAGGCCTCTTTTGTCAGAATCACATCTCTTCTATCTCCAGATACTTCCTCTCCTCGCCTCTCTTTTAATCAGTGTGTCCCAGATGGAAGCAGCCTTTTCTCTTCCATGCATGCTTTCTGAGACAAAGCTTATGTATTTCGGCCCTACTCAAGCAAAGAACCTCCCCTCCCCCGCCTCCTCCACCCACCCACTTCTTCCGCCCTCCCTACTGCCGCTCAGAGTCTTTCCCAGGCAGAGAGAGAAGGTGAGTACAGATAAGAGGTCTTTATCTGGGTCCCAGAGGGAAGGTGGGTTAAGTTTAAGGTGGAGGTTTGACAATGGCGGCCCGGGCTGCGTGCTGTGGCTGTTCCCTTCTTCCCCCTTGCCACCTCCTGATGCGAGGCTCAGACTCAGTCCCCGATCCTCATGTCCTTGGGCTCATTCTTGACAGCCCCCACTGCTCCATGCTTTAATGAGAAAGATGAAAGAGGTGCGGGCTGGGAGAATACCCAGCTCTCCTCCTCCTCCTCCTCCTCTACCACTCCATTCACTTTGCTCTTCGTCCCGTTTGTTCAGACCTGCCTCGCTCTCCCTGGCCCTCCAGCACTAACTCATCCAAGACTTTTTGCCGGGGTGGGGGGAGTTCTACCGTGATAAACTGGGAGTGAGGGTGGTTTCCTTTTTAAATTTTTCAGGTATTATTCACTCTGATCTTTTGCGCAAAATTCTTTCCATTTCTTTGTCTTCTACTGTAGAAATGTAAATCATAAAGCATCATAAAGAACTTTTTGTAATGTTTTATTGTCTTATAAGCTTATGAATAACAGTATATATTTGTATTATTGTGTCATGTATATATATATATATATATACATATATATATATATATATATATATATATATATATATATATATATATATATATATATATATATATATATATATATATATATATATATATATATATATATATACATATAGACATATATATACACATTCAAACTTATAGAAGCCATTTTTAGTTTGTATTTCTGGGCTGTTTTATTAGTGACCACTATGTCCATTATATAGATGGAATGCCTTGAAGCTCTATGACCGGATAAAAAAAGATGGTTAACTACTTTATCCATAAAGATACGTAAAAAATAATTTAAAAAAAGTCCCTCCACCTTATTTCTTTTGACCAATTCTTCTTTTATTCTTCATACAGAATAAAAAGTAAAGGTGAGGGTGTGAGCACATGTGTACATACAGGAGATTCTCAATCCCTGAAATGACTCTACACTACAGCAAATGTTCAAGAAGGACTGATTTACGGTCATGTTGTTTTTATATTTTGTGCCAACAGATATTACATTTGCTGTATTAGAGAAAAATGGACGTTCCTGTCTCATTATTTTATTAATTTACAATGTTTCATTAAACTAATATACACCAGAGTGACATGGCAGAAGGGTTCATATGAAAAAAAACCATCAAAATACCTGGCTATGTTACAGCTGGGAACCTTTGTTGCATGTCCTCCTCCTCTCTCAAATGCAAATTTACGTAACAGAAACTTTACTATATTATTAGAATTGTGTTTCATATTCATAGATTTATATGCTTTTGAGTTACAAATATTTCAAAAGCAAAAATGCAACAAAAAAAAAACCCCCACAAATATCCCAATCACAAAAAGCAAAGAAAATGACAAATGAAATAATAAGCATATTGGCCACAATGACTCGAGACATGGGACAATAGAGGCCGAGAGACCATCTTGCGATTGGATCACACCAGCCGTTACGGCAATTTGGATCAGGGCTGTAAAGTGCGGGGGGCCAATGGCCCCTTCCCCACTTTCACACAACCCCACTGCCGACGCCTTCTCTCGGACACACCCATCTTCGACCTCCACTTTCATTTTGATCTCAACTCCTGTAAAGGTGTTATCATGATGACACAGTCCAGAGCCAGACTTATAATCAGTAAAGTCTTCTCCAGGACCCCATTCTGTAATGATGACACACACACACACACACACACACACACACACACACACACACACACACACACACACACAAACACAAACACAAACACACACACTCTGACTTATTAAAAGGTAAAAACATTACCAGCGTTGCTGTCGCAGCTGGTAATGTCAGGCCACTAAACGTTACAATTAGTCACTCGTGTTCCATAATCCCTCTCAACCACAGAAACCCCAAGGGGTGCTGCCACCACAGTGGGACCACAGCCCTTCTTAAGAACTATAAACATGTTGACGAGTAGTAAGACAAGAGGCCAGATTGACATTAAAGAGGGGGGTCTACCAGTACGGACTCTACATGTGGCCCTTGAGCCATAAGTCCAGCCTTCCTACTGAGGTCTAATTGTCTTGTTCAAACTACAGCAGAACCACTCACTGATTAGTAACATTCACTCAGTGAAATTGATGCTTGATCTTGTTGGCATATGAACAATAAGCATAACCATTCAACACCTCCTCATCTTCCTCAGAGTCCCGCAGAACCAGATGGCGGACTGTGATCACCCTCAGGAGATTCTGTCACTGACCTTAGATTAAAAAAAAAAAAGTGTGATGTTTGTCCATAAATAAAGACAGTGTGTACCCAGAGTGTTTACATTACCAGCAGAACCCTGTTCGTCTGCTAATGAAATTCAATGTCTCCACCTTGTGGTCATTTTGATGTAATGCAATAATAAACGGTTTAAATAACAGTTTTCAAATGATCGTTAAATGGAACAAGGATCAATTACTTAATGCAATAAGCTTTTTAAGCCAGACTTCAAAGGAATATTTCAACTAAAAAATTATCACTTGTATTCATTTTCTCAAAGCGTGAAAAAATAATCAAAATTTGGTAAACATTCTTGATAAAAATAATTTGAGAGCCGCATTTAATAAGTTAAGAGTGAAACACGTTGGTCTCGTACCGTGAGTAGCACAATATAGCTGTTGTTTAACGCCATAATTTACTTAACTTCATCAAGAAGTTTTTTTTGTAAAAGAATTTAAGGTAACACAAATTGAGTAAATTATGTAAAAATTATAATTTTTTGGGGTGAAATGTTCCTGGACGCTGGAAATACACCTCAGTGAGTTAGGTTGAGGCTATACTAAAGAAACATGTTATTACAAATGTGGATTAGAAGATCTCGTAACCTTAAATAGTGGCAGTAAAAACAAAAACACTTGATTGTTTGAACTTTGGAGTGTTTTATTGGCATTTTCTGAAAGGCTAAAATACAGTGCAGGTGCTGAGAAACAAAAGATTTCCCCAAATGATCATGATGCAAATAACTTAGCTATTTCCATATTCAGTAACATTTATTCATCGGAGGTTTATTGAGGTGACTGAAGATCCTGCTGAGACATTATATCGACAGGTCAAAGGGATAATGTCTGTGACCTGCTCGTAAAACAGATCGCTCATTGACACAAAAATGAATTAAAAAGGATATTGCTAAAAGTAGCAGTACATGTAAATGGTCGACGAGGACAACAATCATACCATCGATAAACCGCTCTAAAGAGAATATTAGAGCCAATTTTAACTTTGCACGTTCCACAAACAGGATTTTATTTTGGTTGTTCTCTTCCTTATAAGTTCTTGGACTTGTCCTGGTTGTTCATGTACTTCTGGTAAACCACTTCAAGTGTGGTGAAGACGTTTCCCATGAAGAGCACCATGTAAGAGCAGCTGCACATCACAACCTACACCACAGCAACAACAAAAAAGAAGCTCAGAGGCAGAGACTTTTATTTAACTTTAAAAAGAGATGGTGTTAAAAAAGCAACTGTCTGTATTTGCTTACCGCACCACAATATATGTATTAATATCTTTATACAGGATTTATATCAGAAGTTGTTCAGTCTCCACTGAGTCTGAATAAAAGCTATGTGCTTGTTACATGTCCTGATGTTAAGGAATAGTGGAAATAGAAGAACAGGTTTTAAATAATACAAGCCAGAATTCTTTTACATTTTTTTTTGTATTTTTACATGCAGGTTGTATGTTTTTGTTAAGTTGGTCATAAATCCTTGTGATAAAAAAAAGACCCATTAAGTCCGTATTAAAACCGTGTTGTATAAAGACAGTTGTGCACGCAATTAATGAAGTTTGTATAACGGCGTATTAGGGTCATTGTCGGTTAAAACAAAGACAAATTGCAGACCGGTGGGAGCCATTCTTCCCCTACTGACACAATTGAGATATATGACTTAGAAGAACTGGTATGACAGTTTTGCAAGTATGAACGAGAGAACGTTGAAGCTCTCCGGTGTACAAACCTGCCACTCTTTACACTCTGGGAGCTGAAACATCTGGAACAGTGTTATGCTGTTGTAGAGCTGCCAGAACTGGAGGAGGATGAACAGGCAACAGTCATGAACACTTTCAAAAGCCAGTAATGGTGTAAGAAAAGTCCATAGTTTCTAATTAAGCATTTCTGAACAAGCAATTATTAATATCTATTCGTTTTGATTATAAAACGCTGGTTAATAAGCCCTAGGTGTATTCAGCACCACTAAGAGAGAAGCTACTCACATGACAAAAGAACAAGAAAGGCAGTAGGAAGGTCAATCCTCTCCACATCCAGGACTGGAAACCCTCTGAACACCAGGAGAGGAGAGGAGAGGTTATGAGAGGATAGGAGAGTCACCGAACTGATATTAATTATATCATATACCGTGTTAACAGTCTTAGTTTAGCGCTAATTAGTACTAAACACAAGGTTTTTTTTCCAGGTATCTGGTGAATGAACTAAAGTATTTGACGAATTAAAATCTTGACCCGATGATGGCAAACATGAAAAGTCAGTAGATCACCAAGTTATTTCAATTCATCCCGAGGGCGACACATTATGTGTGATATTTCACTCAAAACCACAAACGTGAACCTGCAAGTGGCGCTAGATGAAAAGTCAGGAAATCACCGAGGTCGTTAGGATTCATCATCTGTGGAACCTCTTCTCCTTGAATTATTTCATCCATTCAACAAACTATTGACCGACAGCAGTTTAGAGTGCACTCACCAACTGTAATGTCCATGTTATGTTTTTCTCCCAGAGCTCTGAGTCTGTACAAACAGCCACTCTGGTAGTAGTACTGGAGGAACTGGACAAAGCCTACATTGCAAACAGAATGGAGAACAAAAAAGGAAGTTATCGGCCAATATATCACTTCTAAACACAGAATGCTGTGTGTAATAAGTCTCAAAGAAACAGACAGATTCACGTGAAGGACTGTCCACACTTGATACCACACACATATTGACCAGACACTGGGAATGTTTCAATATAAGGAAGACAATTCTGAGAATATCTGCTTTTCTTGTTAAACTCGTGGTAGCTTTCTCGTACTTTGTTCAAAAGTCCGAAGTCTGAGAGGACGACTCTATTATTCTGAATGGTCAATTTAGGCTTATAGGGAATAACATATCCTTTTTATACATAGAGGTTATTTTGTATCAAGGGTATTAAGTAAATTAAAAAATTACACTTACTTTGGTATAGACAGTATGTTAGGAACTGATTCCTAAACATCTGGTAGAGAGCGCCGTCAGGCCTGCGAACACATTTGGTTAGGAAGCACAAAGCCAAACGTGTATGACCTTTATCAGGTTGAAGATCATACAAGTCAATACATCATTATAATATATCATTTTGTGCTGGTATGCTAAGTGCATAAAACCCGTCCTCTAAAGAAAAGTGGACAATATAACTCACCAAGTGAGCATGACTCCTGACTGGAAGGTTGACACGTAGTGATGGAAAACCCACCAACCTTTGATCCTGAAACAACATGGACTGAAACTGAACAAGACTGTGCGTAGAACTACCGGAGCAGCAGGATGTTATGCTTGAAGTAGTGTCTCTCCACGGCTGGTCTTGCATACAGCTGGACCCATGAGCCTGACATCATTTGTGCTCATTCATCTGATTATGCTTGTTGGAGGAGCGCTAGCTATTATACGTTTGTTTGGCAAACAGGAAGTAAACACACAGCAGGGCTGACGGTTTGTGATCAGAAGGAGCATAAAACAGTCCACAGCAAGTGTTACACGGTGAGCATCTGTTATGTGGGTGAAACACATGACTGAATGTGACGACATCTCCCTTCCACTAGGGGTCCTGCTTGCTTTGTGTTTTGTCTTTCAGGCTGTTCATCAACTGAGCCACACCCGAGCTGGTGGCTGCTCTAAAGATGCAACACCTGTTGACGGAGGGCTCGCTCCCCCTGGCTGACTACTCTCCTGTGTTCGACACTGCAGCTTATTTTTTTAATTTTTTTTTAAGTTAGTTGTGTTCTTTAAGTATATGTCTATTTACCACTTCTAACTCGTCCGGTCTCCCATCCATGTTGCAGTCCCTCTATTTGATTGACCAGGGTTTTGCAGTGAAGTGGAACGCACTGGTTGTAATTGGTTTGACGTGCAGAGATCGTTAGTAGCCTAGTAGGCAGGTGCACCTCGTTAGGTGATGAGCTGCGAAATCTGGTTGTTCGGGACACATGGCCGAGTGTGGTGAGCAGGCTGTTTCCTGTTGGTTAATTTGAGCAGCTGTAGTTTTCCTGAGGTGTATGTCTGAGCTGTAATATGCTTGTGATTTAAAAAAAAACATTTTTGTGGTGGTCCTCTAAACATGGTATGACAGTCCCCTAGACTCTGTCTGTCTGTCTGTTTCCTTCAGGTAACGGAAGGGAGGAGATTACCCTAATGAGAAGCACCTGCAGGAAGGAGGGGAAAGTCATCCTAATGGAAAGCACCTGGGCCCGGTGTTCTGCGGGGGTTAAAGCTCCGCCTAGGGGATTCAGTTTGGGTTGAGTTCAGTCTGTTTGTTTCCTCGATGGCTGCAGTGGCGTCTTGAGAGTACTGGAGGAGTTACTAGAGCGCTGGTGGTTTGGATTGGATGCTGTTCTAGATTATTCTATAGTTGGTAATTAGAGCGTTGCACAGCCTGTTGGTTGTCTGTGTAGTTGTACCCACTTACCTTGCAGGTGTTAACCTTGAGAACCTGAAGACTCTTGCTGCAGTATGTAATGGTTCACATGCTATGCAAGTTAGTCGTTAGAGTGACGTGGTGAACGGTTTCTGTGACCATGTGCGCTTACAGTTCATGGCTTGGTTGGTGTGAGCTGCGTTGTAATTGGGTTGCCTCCTTTGTGCTGTGCGTGTGTGGACGACTTGGTTGGCTAGAGAGCCGTTGTGTCAGAGGGACCTTCTGGGTGCTACTTTGGATTGGCACTCATGGTAGTTCTGTCTGTCAGCTGGTAATTATAGAAATTCCATTTCTGGGTGTTCAACACTCGTTCCTGCATTCCTCTGTGTATGAACTGGCCCTCCTGAGAAACTTTACTGTTCAATCTTGTTCGGTTTCATATTGCAGTGTAATCTCTCTGGACTTCTTCTCAGCTCTCACTCTTGGATGCTTCTCCAGATGTTGGAGTTGCTGGGTGGCGGTGTCGAGATTGAGTTGGCGGGCTGGGAGATGCACAAAGACTGTCTGTACATTTTAAGGTCAGTATTATTGGTGGAACCACTCTTTTTATGGAGTGTGTTGCACCTTATGAGCCTGAGCTGGTGGCTATAAAGAGTCAACACCTGAAGATGGAGGGTTTGCTCCCTTTGCCTTCCTGGCTGCTCTCCTCCTGTCTTCAACACTGCAGCTTGTTTTAGGTTGTGATGGTCTTTAAATAAATGTCTATTTATTGCTTAACTCGTCTGGTCTCCCATGCATGTTGCAGTCGGAGGCGGATTGTAACACGATACCTTTGCGGTCGGGGCAAGGTGGCAATTGTGCTTTGTGTTAAACATAACAGCCGTGGTAGTTGCTGACACTTTTGTAGTTATTATAATAAAAACAATGAAAATTAAATTTGTTGCACACCTTGAGCCGTTGCTGATGAGGACACTTTCCCGGATGGTGAGCGTGCAATAGTACCACACCAACAGGAAGTTAAACAAGGCATCTAGGGTTCTGAAACAAACAGCACAAAGAAGTTAAACGCAACCAAAATCACACATATAAAAGAAGTCTTTCAACAAACCATTCAATTATCTGAGGACTTGACTACATACAAAGGGTTAATCTTCCTGGTGAGGGATTAGAAATTGTGGGTTGAAAATCTGCGGTTCTGATGGCACAGTTGATTTCGCGATAAGCACACAAGTTGTAATCATGTGATATTTGACACATTTTCAGTTATTCTCTCCATCACAGTAAAGTGTATACAATGAAACTATTGGCCGTGGACGAAAAGGATAAGAAACCGCTCAACTGTCACTTCAATTTACTTATCAATTCAACGTTCTCTCCAAATAATCCAGCAGGCTTTAGGCTCCTCCTCACCCCGGGAAAATGCACGGACATTATTGGTTTGTAAGAGGGGCATTTACAACACAAGACGCTCAACAGACTTAGTCCTGGGCAGTCGTAAACCACAGGACATCGCATATTGTAAATGGAACATATTCCAACAATGTAATCCACAGCTACGGTATCGTTACTATATAGGCTTTAAAAAATCCACAGTTGACCTCTAAAAAACTCTATAAATGGGAAAGATATGACATCAGTCATGTACTAATTAGGAAATAGGGTATTATACAATTTAGTTTGGGCATTTCCATAATTTAACTACATGTTTGCACTAAGACATGATCCTTCCTGTTTTTCTGCTCCACATATCTGGAACACAGTCCCTGAAAGCTGCTGGTATGCTGAGACTCAGCTTCTTTAAATGAAGACTTTTGTTAGCCGTTACCTTTTAATTGAAGGATATTGATAAATTTCTATATTGTATTTTAAACTGCACTGCAACCTTTTAATTCTGTTAAGGTTTTGCATAATTCCATAATTGTTTTAAAATCCTGATTTATTTTGCATTGTTTTGATGGTTTTATGTAAAGTACTCTGAATTGCCTTGTTTAATGTGGTATACAAATAAACATGGGCCCTGTAGTTCATTTTCTGTCAATCACACACAAAATCCTGCTGAAAGGTTCTGCATCTAGAAATCTTACCTGTCGCTGAATAAAACGCGACATGTGAAGGAGAACACGAAGAGGATGACCGTGAAGACCAGTTTAAATTTCTCGTATTCATCTTTGTAGGCAAATCTGAAATAATAACATGTTAATGTAATGTTGACATGACTTTACCTTTTTTAGGGTTGTAAGAAGACAAGCGGGACTTACTTTGACTGTTTGTTGAGGAGTGTTACATTGACGTTTCCTAAAACAAGATTGAGGTATAACCTAAACAGGAATAGATGCCAGTCAAACACAATGCAGACATCCTACATTGTTTCCTTATTTTGTGTTTTTTATATTGCAATGAAATGTGGTTCTTGATAAGCTGCTACTACTAATTGATGCTACTTCAACTACATTGAACATTTTGGCATTTTCCATGTCTGCTGGAGAAAGAATTGTAATACTAACAGTTAACATGAAGTAAAAAGTGACTCAAATGACAAAATCACACCCGTTCTTCTTTGGCAGAAAACTTTCCATCTCAGAAAAAGCATCTGTTCTATCTTTGATGGAGCTTTCCATTTCAGCGATGGCATCCACGTCCTCTGGATTCAATTTGGCCGTTGAATGATTTTCTTTGCATCTAAAAACGGAAGAAAAACATTATGACATGGTTGTAACACAGCACAGACTTGCATACATAATCACGTTCCGTTGTTACATTTCGGTTTGCTGTTGATAGGCTGGGGCAGTGTACCAGGTTATTCAGAAAAGAAAAAACAATTGCCGAAAAATGTGGCAAACTTGTTTTATGGTACTCACAAGTTCTGTTTAGCAAGACAATCTGCGCAAATTAACAATTTTTATCACATTTTCTTAATGGGAAGTTGATTCACTACAAAAAAAAGGTTATCCTCTGAGTTACAGACAATGTAAGTCAATGGAAAAAAGTCTTTCTGGGCCCCATGGCATCATGCAACGGACCCAGAAATGAATCCACTCTGCTCAATACAAACCCTTCTAAAGAGGCAGTGAGCTCTTTCAGTTTCTTTCTCTGTCGTGCTATGGCACCAGAGCAGTTGTCCTGCAGTTTCGTCACTTCCTCGAGTTTCTGTTTGTATAAACGATGGGTGTCCTGGAGGTGAAAAAAAAACAGAAATACAAAACGTTGTGTTGTGCGCTGCCAAGTTTACGTTGTGTTATTTCTTAAATAAATCAGAAAAATAGAGGCCATTGATTATGATAATACATTTATATTTAAAATACTGTTTGGAAACAGGTTGTCACATAAATAAGCCAGAATTGTTATTTGGGTAACGTGCAAATCACCACAATCATATTTAGTTGTTTGTCTTTTGCCATCAGACTTTAATTCTATTGATATTTTTCATGATAGTGAAAACACCAATCAAAACTTATCTTATCAGGGCGTGTTAATTATAAATGATGGGACTGTTTGGTTATATTCAAAGAAAAAGGCTAGTCATTGTGAACAGCTAGAATATACAAAGTACGAAAGAAAAAAACTACCATATCCTGGTCTGGGCCTTTAAGCTAAATCTAACAATGTATGTAATTGTATCATAAAATAATACATTCCCTTGTATAATAATCGGAAATGTATGAAGGGGGTGGGCATCACCAGTAGTGGGAAGTTAAGACTGTACAGTGTATGTGTGTGTGTCTGTGTATATATATATATATATATATATATGTCAATATTTACACTTCTGTTCTGTTCTTTACTGTAACTTCTTGTTTTTTTTAATGCATTTCTAAAATTTGATCATACAAAAAAAGAAACAGTTTTTTTTTTTTTTTTTTTTGCTTACTAAGCATGTGACGTACGATGACAGCTGCGGCACATTTAGCCGTGTGGTCATAGTGATCCTGTGGAAGCCTCGACCCGAATAACGGCCAGTGAACGTTACAGGTGGAGTACTAAAAAGTACATTATCTCCCTCTGTAATGTAACGTTGGTGGAGTCGTAAAAGTATACTTTAAAGGTTCTTTGGTGGCCAACTAGATAGAACAACAATGTACCATCGGAAGCAGTTCGTCACATAATCTAAGTCCAAACTGACTTTTGTTTCGTCTTTCACGGTTCCGTTACAACCATAGTAATCCGCTCAGCTGATCGCCACCCACCGACCCCACCGCCACTGCTAGCCTCCCCGGAGGCAGGCGCCCTCCCGTGGGTGTAGCCCGGGCAAGTCTCGCCGCTGTTTGACCCACCTGAATCTGTTGGTAGTTCTTCTCTAAATCCTCCCATTCGCGTAAGCATTCAGTGTAACCCGTTGGACTGAACAACATCTTCCCCTCTGTCGCTAGAAAACCGCTGTTGTTTCTGGGTGACGTTCAGCCTCCGCTGTGCAACAGTTGTGCTTGTGCTGCTGTTAGTGTCAAAGCCAAACCAACGCAGAAGTGGGACTTCCGGTGGTGCCCTTCACGATAAAAGCATGAGACGTGTCTATAGTTTTGATGACTGTACTTTTTGAACATGTTTCCAGGGAAATATCTATGTTACTATTTTAGGGGACTGTTTGTTTTAGCTTATGTTTTAAACGTGTGGAAGTTGTTATTGGCAGCAGTGGAAAGTACTAATTGAATTGACATTTATATAACATTTTGAAGTACTTGTATTTTATTCATTATTTCATTTTCTGCTACTTCTCTACTTTTCTGCTTTTTCTCTTTTCTAGATATTGTGCTTTTTACTCTACTGGAATTACTCAAAACAATGTGTTATTAGTTACTTTACAAGTTCTGATTATTTATACAAAATATTATCAACAAGTAAATTATTATATGATTTGATATATTAAGTCAGTGTTTCCCAATTTCTTGTTCTGGGAAGACCAACCATTGCAACCCAATGTCATAAGTGAGTTGCAATTAACAGAACAATATTTACATGCAGGCTCCCTCTTATGGCTCATGCAGCTGCAAATGTTGAATAAAAGTCTATAGTAGAAATTCTGCAAATATTTTTGATGATCCAAATGAAATGTCCTGCGACCAACCCAGTGTTTGGGAATGACTGCATTAATAAATGAATAAATCACACAGCAACATATAAATTAGGCATAGAGTAAGCTTTAAATCTTACTCTACGTTTCAATTATTTTTGTGCTTTTATTTTTGAAGGCCATGTAAAAACGTCCGGTTTTATCATGGCTAACGATAACATCCTTTCCAAAACTCCACAACCATTCCTGTATGCGTCGTGCGCGTTACGTGCATATTTGCAACTGATTGGTCCAATAAGATGGCACGTTGGTGAGCTCTAAGATTTTGGTTCCTCGTTTCAGCCAATCACCGCCAAGACCTTTAAACACCCGCTTGTGTGATTTCAAAACATGCTGTCTTGAGTGCTGAAATATGTTCTCTTATGTGGGAAAACCCGTTTTATTTGCAGGGTTTAGTCATGTAACTCCGAACTCTGACCCTTCCTGCAGCAACCATTATGGAAACAAAGCCATTTCAGTGACAAGGGTTGTATATTCGGATATCTCTCCCTTGCAAGGACAGTTTCAGCGCAATATAGTACTATTTTATTGACATGTGGGCAGTATTTTTAGAGCTGATGTTGCGTAACTCTAGAGGGTGAACCTTTACCCAATATTGTAAGCACATCTCGCAGAGCCATGTAAGGACTGAACTGCAGCTACCCATAGATTTAACCATAAATAACTTTGTTAATGCATACAAAACAAGAAAAGACATTTACAAAAGTCAAGTTTTGTAAACTCCACTTGGCCTCACTGTCCAATCCTCTTTCTTTTATTTTGAGTTGATATTACCTTCCATCACAAGAGTTTATTTATGGATTATCTGTACCAGATACACAACCTCTACCTACAGATATACATACACACACACACACACACACACACACACACACGCACGCACGCACGCACGCACGCACACACACATGTGTATATATATATATATATATATATATATATATATATATATATATATATATATATATATCATCCTTTTTTAAAAATGAAGTCCAGAGATGTCTGTCACTTTCGTATGAATCTCCCAGTCAGACAATTCATTAATTTTGCACAGTTATAACGCATGCCTCCATAAACACAAATTGTTGTTTTTACCTTCATGTTCACGCTATAAACAAACAAAATGCTAATTAGTTGCATGCCTGGCTTTCAATAACATTACGTTAAGACTCAAAGAGCACAGAGAAATTATTAGAAGGCACCTGACAAATGTTTCACATTTTATTTGAGTAAAAAACTCATACCCTCCATCAACTGGGCTTTTCTCTTTCTGCCCCTTACAAATGCTATTAAATCATCTAGTACAACTAAAATAGTAATTTACAGTATTTCACAAAATGTCACAAGGTAACAGCTGTATTTTATTTCATCAACACTAGAGACAATATCACACATAACACTGTAAAAGAGTAATAAAGTATAATTTCTGAGGATGATTTTTTTCCCACCTAATCTGTAATTTCTTAATCCTAAAAAACGAACCCCTTTGGCTTGGTGATGATTTTGAATTGAGCATAAGAACAGTATCATTATCAATGTGTAGTTGCATCATTCTTGCCCCACCTCAGCTTCATGCAGACTCCGTGCCCGTTCCAAAATGTTTGATTTTGTAGTTCCAGTAACCAACAACAACAACAACAACAACAACAACAACAACAACGGTGGTTAGTGGTGATCCCAAAGAGACTTCAACTTGTCTGATATGGTTTTAACTTTAAAAGCAACCTATATTGAAGTTACAGTTTACTTTAATAAAATCAAACAGACATTATTGTAAAACCCCAGATCCTGAAAGCGATCATTCCTGAACTCCGGGCTGATGTGCAGGATGTCGCCACCCAGTGTCAGGAGCAGCATACAGTAGGACTGACCTCCCACCTGCTGCGCGTGGAGCGTTTAGGCTGATGGGCTTTCAGGTATACCTGTGGGACGAGCGGGCCGGGGACCCATTCGACTGGGACAGAGATTCGCTGTAGTTGGGGCAACTGGTGTAGCACGGAGGGTTGTCAAATTCAGAAGGAGATCCAATACTGTTGCTGGATGAGTCATCTGTTGAGGGATCCTGCAAAACATGACAACTTTAGCTTAAATCCATCCAATCACTTATGAGCAACAGCCGATTGGGATTAGTCCTGACAATTTGTTTTGTATGATATTTTTGACTTCTAAATGCTCCACACCCTGATCTGTGTATCTGATTTACCTTAGATCATAATTAATGGTCTTGTGAAATACCTTCCTTTCGGATACATTTTAAACCAGTAAACCAGACAAACATATATTGGTGTTTGTGTCTTTTAATATCCAGCATTTAGTGGTGTTCGTTTTAAACCCTGATGAATAAAGTATTCCTAAAGAGGATGCATTCATTTTGTAAGCTAATTTATACGTTCTGTCCTTAGTTATGGTATGAAAGGCAATATATTGATTCATGTCTGTTTATTGTTCAAGAATTGAACGATTGTAATCTAATTTACGTCATAAATTATTATTATTACTTTTAATAGTGTTGCTTCAGATTTGTGTCTGGCAGTCTTTGAGTTACAGAATGTGATACGCTCAGAGTGATAAGAGAGATACCTTTTGCTGCAGGATGTAAAGTGAAGTTACAGCATGTACTCCATTATGCTCTGTCCTTTTTGGAAGCACATCAGCTGTGGCAAAGCATAAAACATTGGACTGTCATTTACACACATCGCCTAATTTCAGAATCGCTATCAATCCAATCTCATTCATATCAGCTGATCCATTTTTGTATTAACTGTCATCACAGGGCAATATGTATTCAGTATGATCATACTCTACCTGTTTGATTGATTGGTGAGTGATCAAAGTGGTCATAAGCGCTGGAAAGCGATGGATGTCGTCGCCTAACAAAGACAAGGGAATTTCAATGCATTTAATGTTATGCGATAATGTTTGTTTACTTGCACTCCAGTCTTGTCTTTTTAGGGTTGATTTAAAAGCTTGTTAGCAACAACTCCTACTTTTTGGAAGGCGTCCAGCAGGCACACACTGTCACCAAAGTGATGAGGAGGAATATGCCCCCAGTGGAAAGGATGATATAGAGGGAACTTCTTCCTGGCAGGATATGCAAAATTACAGATTCAGAGAAGATGAAAAACAAAAAAGTATTTTACAGAATATTATTGTTGACTATATATGAACAAAATCTGAGAATAAAGCTTCTTTTAGACATGCTAGCGGCATAAATCCAGCATACAGTTGTTTATAAAATATGTAAACATGAAATATCATAAAACGTTGGATACATTGGCTTCAAGTAACACTTCAAAACGTTTGCTTCACGTGTTTCACTGCGTTGAGCATGATGTGTTGAACTCTAGTTGTCTACTTACTGTAGACAGTCAGTCTGATTGGCTGGCTTGTCATATTGCCCACAGGATTCTCCACTGTGCAGCTGTAGATGTCATCATCTGCCATCAACACCCGTGAGATGGTCAAGAGCTTCTGGTCAGTTGACAACATGAACCTCGTCATGTTGTTCAGTGGCTTCCCGCCTTTGAACCACCTGTATGCAGTCCTGGTTCCATTGTCGTGCGAGCAGTTGAGGATGACGTTTTCGCTGCGCTCCAGTACTGAGGAAGCTTCCATGTGGATGTAGGGCTTGGATATCGACTCTGGATGAATGCAGCAGTAGATTGGATAGTTTTCAATATGTAAATAGAAACAAAAGAACAGGAAACATGCTGTCAAATGCAAGGGGTGCAGATAGACTCAAGCATATCTTAAAATGGGAAACATTTTGGCTCAGCACCCTCAGGCCAACTTTTATTCCAGGCCTTACAAGGAAATTGACTCCTCCCCTTTTCAATAACTTGTTTCTACATTTAGTTTCTATTAACACTATACTGTGGCTTTTTATGCCAACATTATACCTTTATTATTGTATCTGCCATTATCGTTGTTGTCTGAAAAGAAGTATTTTTCAGGGTGATCCATTCCGAGTAGTATCACATATTTATAGCGTTGCATATTATTGTCACATTGCCCTTAAGTATTTTCATTCTTTCCATTATGTGTGCATATATACAGTATATTTTAGCACATGCTTTTTTTTTTTTTTTACCTTTCGCCATTATTTATTATTTAATGAGTTAGTATCAAACCTTTTTGTGAGTATATTTCTGAGTTTGTTCAGTATGAGTTTGCACTAATTTTCACTATTTATTTCTTGTAAGTAGTCTCTCAGTTAACATGCCGTGGCACATGACCGCTTGATGAGGTTTAACTTGAACATCTGTCCTCATTCCCCTGAAAACACAACAGTTCTTATTTTCAGGTGAAAATATAGGTATATCACAATGCTACATAATGTTCAATTATGGTAATATATTTTTCAAATTGTTGACTTACAACAACATTGCGCATTAGTGTATTGTAGATGAATCTTAAGCGCCATGAAGTCTTGAAGCCATCAGATGACGGAGGATTGCATTCTCAGCAGTCGAGTAGGAGGAAATAGTTCTCCCTGACACAAATTGTCTCTTGTGCAACATTGTTGCTTCCTCCTACTCTTCTTAGTATACAGGTGACCTTCACACAGGCCTTTGTGAGCAGGGCGAATGCCTCTCTTCTACCATACAACGCGGTTGGAGAGGTTAAAGGTGAGCCTGAGCTAATACAAGAGGGGATTAGGATGTCATGTGTCTTCAGCGAGGTTAATGGACCAGCACTGCAACGTCTACCATAACTACTGACAGTACAGTAAAAAGAAATCCTCTTATCAGTTTACCCATACAAAATTAAAAAAGTCCCAGCTTTCTCCTGCATCCTGTCTTGGCTAAACTTGTTCTTGTCCTTTTTACTCACTGAGTAAAAAGTAAAATGGTGGTCTTACTTTCAGGAGAAAGACATTAAAGTAAAACACATCTCTGGAAGCTGCCATCATCCATACTCAACTCAACTGGGACTTAAATTGGACTTGAGTCTTCGTCAAAGACAGACATATGTTTTCTGGTTCACACTAAAATGAAATTGGTGTGATTTTTTGCCCTTACGTTAATTTCCCAAATCACACGACCAAGCTTGTTTTCTTACCATCCACAGTGAGCGTGATGCTACCCTCTCCTGTAAATGTGTCATCTGTAATGGAGATCTCCACGTCATAAGTTCCGTCGTCAGAGAGTCTGAGGTTGTGGAGAAGCAGAGTCCCATTTTCAAATACCAGGATGCGGTCACGATACTCAGGCCTCAGCGTCCCAATGATGTCAGTTCCAATCGACTGGACAACAGTGACAGACTTTTCCCGCTTGAGCTGCCACTTGATGACCGGCAGGTCGAGGCTGACGCTACTATAGCTGACAGACAGCAGGGCCTCCCCTCCTACTGTACCTCTGATAAGAGTGTTTGGGATGGTCATATTTACTGCCAGTACCCTACCTGCAGAGAAACACAGAGAGGTCAACAATTGATTATTTACAGTCCAGCTTAAAGAAAATAAATATATATATTCTAGGTGTTTATGTGCCCAAGTGCTATTAATATGTGTATAAATCATTATTGTATTGTTATTTCACAATAGACAAAGTGACACCAATCGTAATCTACCTACCATAGTCGTCTGAGATGTGTACAGCTGTTATATCAACAACTATTTACATTTTGACAACTTTAGATCATGTTGCTGAGAATCATACATCTGCAGAAATTATGTGGCATGTCCAGTTATGCAATATTCAACCTATATATATAAACCTCTGCATTGTTTTACATAAAAAAAATTTGATTCATGTAATGTCTGCACATGGTAAAAAATAACAAAACATAAATTGTCGGTCTTCAGTGTGATGCAGATTTCATCTCCTGCTATTAGTTTAGATGAGACACCCGCCCAGCACCCTAACCTCCTTGATTCTGACTTGCTACATAAAGGGCCCACAACGTCCTGCAGACACTGACTGTTAGATGGACATAAGTACGTTGTGTACAGTGCAATCATCAAATTTGAATATACATTTTAAGGATCCTGCTTTCTATTGCAATAGCTTTATGAGCAAACAACAGTTCTTGCGCACAGGCATGATGGGAATAACCTTTCACTCTACATGTTGGTTTTATTGTTGATGTATTTTAACTACAGTGAGCGATACAGTGGTTAGCCAAAGGCTTGTGTGGGCATCACGCCCCATCTCTGCTGTATACTGAATCCAGTCTGCATGGCGGATCTACATTGCCATGGGAACAGCTGTCAGTTGTTGGGATGGGCCAGCATGAGCCAACAAAAGTGGGGATTGTTTGTTCAAATTTCCTTCTTGGCAGTTCATGAAAAGAACACTGGGAGCAGTCCAGATGCCATGCTAGCTTTGCAGAAACAGAACAACTCAGTGACTCTACTGCTAGTCACAACAATAGCAGGACAGTGATGAGACACACAGCCACAGCTGAAAGTTACTGAATGTCTGAAAACACTGGTTCAGCCTGAAGGCACAATTACTGTATTACTTACAAAGGGTGAGCTCAGGAATTTAAAAGCACCCACGCAGTTTAATGCAACCCAATAGCCCAAACAACAAATACTACCTTTGTGATGGCCACAATGATCAGTTTTCAGATTCAGATGATACAATATTATGCATCGCACAGTAAAAATAACCACAAGCCTCTGGTCATAACATATTGCGTCAAACCCTCTACATGTTTCATTTACATTCATCATAAATATGAAACTTTAAAAACCAAATCCAGCCCGTTTTTGATATTTTCTTCCTGAATCCAGCTGATATTGTGAAAGAACAGCAGTAATACATAATAGTAAAAATGTGAGTGCTATGTTGCATAAGAAAGACCCTTTGATTGTTTCATCCAGCAAGTTGGTGTTGATTCATCATACTGCATTACTAAAATTATATCTGCTGCTTGTACCATAAAAAAAACAGACTTCAGTATTCAACTGTTTTTTCATTTGCTACAATGCAAACTAAGACAAACTTAAACCTTTCCAAAATGCATGAACTTGCAAGTGACCATTGCTCGGCAAACCTTACACAAATCCTACAGTAGAAAATGAGACGTACCTGAATTGAAGGAACCAAGCCACATGAGCATTAAAATCTGTGAAATTATTTTAGCTTTTGAAGGAGCCTCCTTCTCTGCCTTCATCTTGGGTCTCAATCTCTGTTTTCCTCCCTGACCACCAGCATGATCTGCGACTCCGGGCAGGACAGAGAACACAGTCCTTCATTCACGCTCTGCTGGGTACATGTTGTTCTCAAACGTCAATGTAGACGCAGGACAAAAGTGTTTGTGTCTGGATGTTCGTTTCGTTTGCTTAATGTTTTCATGCAACGATGACTGATATGTTAATGGACAGAACAATAGTCAGTGTTCATCACCTTTTCTGTATGAGTGTATCGTTGCCGTTGAAGCACACTTGATTTTGCTCATCCAGTGGTGAAGCTAGACTTGTAAAGTATATTTGAGTGCCTCCAGGGGATAATATAAAGGTGTATCTTTTAGGAAACATGAATGTATTATAAATATTATGTAATTGGCCCACACAGATTTTTTTCATTCCCATTTTCTGTCTGATTTTGTTTCAAATCATCCAGTATACGGTAAATACTGAACAATACAAATATACTGGAATTTAAAATGAAATAACAAAAACTTTTATCTACATGTGGATGAAACATGTATTAGTTATTTACATTGTTGAGAAATGCCTACTTGTGACTTTAAGAAGTCTGCATCATCAACAGCCACCAATGAGAGAAGGGTCTCATCGCTTAGCAACCGTGCCCAAACACAGCAGCCATGCTCTTTGAAAACAACACAATGTCCTCAAATGAAAGACGTTAGCTCACGTTAATTATTTATATTTGTTTACGGCTAACTGTTCCTTTCTGCGATGGCTGAAATCAGGATGTGTGAGCCATTTGAGCTCTTCAACCTCCTCAACCAGTGCAGCCGTGTATCAAAGCTGGCGGAGATCAACTACCTCTGTTTGATTGGTGAGAAATGGACTGCAGCTCGGCGTGAACACTTGATTTGAGCTGGATTTTCCTTGATTGCGTTAATTCAATTTTCCCCTGAGCTGTTTTGTACTTGTGTAATTGTTTGTCTCCGTTTTAGATGCCCGAGAAACCCACGACTACAGAATGAGTCACATCATTACAGCTAAAAATGCCAAAATGGTAGGGACGTCGTTGTATCCACAGTTTTGTGATTCATGCCTTTGTTCAAACAGTCTGGGTCTGATTAGTACAAGTGGGCATAATTGGGCAAAAGGTTGGTTGCTGTAGAATGTTGAAAGAAATAATTACTTCGTAAATGGTTCAAACAAGCATTGTTCATAGATTGTTTGAATTGAAAGCAGCATACTTTCCTCCCATCTTGGCTCAAATATATCAAAACCTTTTGTATGCCTCCTTCCAGGATTCAGAGAATAAATTTTTCCTGCCAGAGGCAGTGGAGGTTGACAGTTTGCAGCATGTGGTGGTGTATGACAGCAAGACAAGCGTTTTACAGGAACAAGGTAACTGGCCGGACATGTTTCTTCAAAGTAGCACTGGGGCGTCTGTATTTTCCATGAGCACCCTAAACCACTTTGGCATAACAAAGCTAGTAGTTCTCTTCAGGCAGTGCTTCCAATGTAAATTTCAGCCACACATGTGCAAATTGATGTTCATGACTTTTCTTCCTGACATGTGATTGCAGACAGGGCGGTTAAATGTGCCCAGGAACTGTCCAAAGCTAGCATCTGTCCGGTCCACATAGTGACAGGAGGCTTTCAGAGGTTCTCGGCTCTGTACCCTTTTTTACGGACTGCGAAAATCATCTACACCATCATAGTAAGACTTCATGGTGGACTATATAGATAATAGGAAACTCTTCTCATAGCCTCACACTGTTACGTATTCTAGTTTGGGGTTAGATGTCATGTGTTTTTAACAACAAGATGATGTTTTTTCTGTACTGTCCTTGATTAAAATACCATTATGAAGGCTATTTTTTTTTTACCCGGAAGTAAAAAGTAATGTTGCTTTTCATACAACAGTATGAAAAGTTGAATCCTGGTGGCTGAGTTAAGATATATATAATACAAAAATCACATACACTTCTATAAAAGAATCAATATCAATACCATCAAAAAACTGCAAACTGTGAATTTAACTTAAGTGACCAATCAGCTCAATAACATTGTGAACCTCACAAAGACAGCTGAGTCTTTTTTGTTCAATAGGCCTACATGTATTACAGCTCATATTGACACATATGTTGTCCTTTTACACTGTTAGTTTCATTGTTTTTGAACTTAATTTGTGATTGAATATCTTTTCTTGTCTTGTCTTTTTGCCATGTATGTGTGAGTGATCTACAGTACATGTTTGCATTCATTTTGATTTTAGTGTTTAAACGGGCAGTGCTCTCATATGACATGATCTCTTGAGGAGTTTTTAAATCCGATCACCTGTCATCATTACATTTTATACCAAAATAAAATATTTTAAACTTAAAATCTAAGTGCCTTAGATATGTTTCAGATCGCTGACTCATAAGGACTTGTTTTTGTTTTACTGTCCACTAATTTGTACTTAAACTTGCTTTAAAGAGCATCGGCTTTTTAACTTCATAATCACGAACACAGAGTCTCTTGCAGCACTCCCTATTTATTCTTCATGAATTCAAGATTGTTGGAATTAAACTTTAGTGGGGAAAATTCCCAACTGCAAATTTTCAATTAATGAAATTACCAAAGACACACAGATAACCTGTGATTTTGGGAGCTTTGCTTTGTTAGTGATACAGCCATGCTTATATACAGCAGTTTATAGTTTAACATATTTCTGGCGGGGCTCAGGAACTGGAAAACCTGAAGACCTATCCAGTGGAGATCCTGGCAACACTGCTCTATATGGGTGATGAGAAACACGGCATGGACTCCAGCATCCTCAAAGACCTGAAAGTCATTGCTGTCGTCAGCATCTCAGAGAGTAACACTCTGAAGTAAGATAGGATCGGATGTTTGAAGTATCATTACAGAACACTCTGAGTGTCATGGCTTTTACATTTGTTTTGAATTTCTTTTCGGACTAGATCCATTGAGGGGACCCAGACCATTACTCACGTCCCTGTGGCTGACTCAGTGGTGGCTGATTTATTTTCAAGCTTTGAATGGATTTGCAGCCTCATTGGTAAGTTGTGCTTCACTTAAATACATTCTTACAAGGATTTAGGGTTGTGTATATAATCGCAGGAAATCTGAAACAAGGTTTACTCACTTAAACTGCAATGACGAAAAATACAAACGTGTGTGAAATGCAGCAGGGTGTTTCAGTTAAGGTTGAACTCCTGCATGTGTTTTGTATTTCCAAGATCTCAAATTGTTATATAAACAGCATATCACTTACAACCTTCAGAAATGTTTTGTGACTTTAACTATGAAGATAGAGAGAGACGCATGTATGAGACTATATGCGTGTCATACACATGTATGACACGCATATTTTTGTACCAGCAAGCAATTTATTTTATGTTAGAATCTAAATGTATCAGATGAAAATGTGAATTTGTTTTTAATTAAGTTGGGGGAAAAAAATGCCACCTTAGATTCAAGGATTTAGGGAAAGGAACTTATTTTAGATTTAGCCATTGAAATTCCACATTAAATGAGATTGTTGTTTGTCATTACAACTGTGAAAAATACCGCTCTATAAAATTAACAATGTTGCTCTCAGACCCAGGGAATAAAAAACAACAGAGCATAAAACTACAATGCTTAGAACTGAAAATAAAATGCATTGTGGCACCTTAATTTAAATATTTTGTGGCGCTTATGAACACAACTTAATCAGGGCAGGGAAATAACTAAATAAATACATAACTAATATATATTTGCTAGATTTGTCATCAATGTAGTTGCTATTACTGTACATGGATGGATTGACTTAATAATTTAGAGGTTTTTGCTTCCATAAATAGCCATGTCCTCTTGATTTCAGGTTCCCACATCAAGGTGGGCTCTCGGGTCCTGATAGTTTCCAAGCACGGCAGAAGCCGCTGCAGTGCTGTCGCCATTGCCTTCTTAATGCTCCACCTCAAATGCACACTGGAGGCAAGTGGTGTTCATTTAGTTTTGGTATTAGTGTGTAAGTCCTATGCAACTTTTAGTCCTGGTTCCACTGTTATACTGAGACGGTAACAAGTACGTCAGCTATTATACTCTGCGACGACTGTGATCAAATGCATTTTGGGGCTTGTGTTCCAAAGCAGAATAAGAGGCAAAATGTTCGTCAAAGCCCCAACATGCAACCAGTCAGCATTTTGTTTCTTCACGGCATAAACATGAATGTAAAAACAACAATTTGTGTTTCTTATGGAGTCATGTGTTGTAAATGTGAAAATTTAACAAGAAACAGCATGTATAATGAGAAGGCTTTAGAGGTGTGTAAAGCTTGGCGAATTACAGAAATTGTGAAAGACGGATGTGTGCTCAGTATCAATCTTCTCAAAAGGACGGATTTGTTCAACGCACAAACATGAGTTTGCTCTTGATTACAGAAAGGGAGCATGTGCATATGAAATATTGAATAGAAAGTGTGTATTTGCAGTATATCATTTTGTTGGTGTAACTTTTTTTCAGGAGGCCTGGAAGTATGTGCTGAAATGTAAACCCAACGTAAGACCAAACGCAGGGTTTCTACAGCAGCTGTCTGACTGGGAGCTTCACACCATGGGAACGAAAGTGACAGACATCTCTGGACCTCATTTTTAACCAAGGATGATGTAACAGGTAGAGGTTGTCTATTTGATACATATAATCCATAAATAAACCCTCAGGATGGAAGGTATTATCAACTCAAAATAAAAGAAAGAAGATTGGACAGTGACACCTAGTGGGGTTATTTTGTACATAACTTTTGTAAACGTCTTTTCTTGTTTTGTAATCATAAACAAAGTTGTTTATGGAAACATCTATGATAGCTGCAGCAAAGTCCTCACATGGCTCTGCTAGAGGTGCTTACAATATTGGCTAGAGGTTCCCACTCTATAGAAGTGATGCTCTTATGGTGAAGATGGTCTCTGAAGGAGGAGGATGTCCGAAAAGATACATATTTTATTTTCGTGAATATTCTGTATGTCCATCAATTAATACTGACATCATTATTTATATATTTTCCACTACGCAGCTCACATTAGCAGGTACGTGGATAACAGGTAGCTGTTTTTAATGTTTGACTCTGCATTGTTGAGTATTTGGAAACAGACTGTAGGTATCAGTTACAGCCCTGAGGCACACGCTAAAAAAATGTGTGCTTTTGGCTCCCTTCGATAGCTCAGTTGGTAGAGCGGAGGACTGTAGGTTGATATTCCCTGTGGAAAATATGCAGGTATCCTTAGGTCGCTGGTTCAAATCCGGCTCGAAGGAGGACCTTATTGTAGGTTACTGTAAAGATGACAATTGTGCTACTGTCATTCAGGATGTAATGAACAGGACTTTTATTGAATTTTGCGTTAAGCGGCTACGTAGTTCACTTTCCCAAAAATGTAAAACCAGGTACGTGAAGAACAGGTGGCTGTTTGTCATGTTTGACTCTCTGCATTGTTGAGTCTTTCCAAACAAACTTTATAAGGTATCAGTTTCAGCCCTGAGGTACACGCTAAAAAAATGAGTGCTTCTGGCTCCCTTCGATAGCTCAGTTGGTAGAGCGGAGGACTGTAGGTTGATATTCCCTGTGGAAAATATGCAGGTATCCTTAGGTCGCTGGTTCAAATCCGGCTCGAAGGAGGAACTTATTGTAGGTTACTGTAAAGATGACAATTGTGCTACTATCATTGAGGGCGTAATGACAAATTTTATATTAAATTTTGCCGTAAGTGGCAACTTAGCAAATTTCCCGAAAATGTAAAACCAGGTACGTGGATAACAGGTGGCTGTTTGTCATGTTTGACTCTGCATTGTTGAGTCTTTCCAAACAAACTTTGTAAGGTATCAGTTTCAGCCTTGAGGCACACGCTAAAAAAATGTGTGCTTCTGGATCCCTTCGATAGCTCAGTTGGTAGAGCGGAGGACTGTAGGTTGATATTCCCTGTGGAAAATATGCAGGTATCCTTAGGTCGCTGGTTCAAATCCGGCTCGAAGGAGGAACTTATTGTAGGTTACTGTAAAGATGACAATTGTGCTACTGTCATTCAGGGCGTAATGAACAGGACTTTTATTGAATTTTGCATTAAGCGGCTACGTAGTTCACTTTCCCAAAAATGTAAAACCAGGTACGTGGATAACAGGTGGCTGTTTGTCATGTTTGACTCCCTGCATTGAAAACAAACTTTGTAAGGTATCAGTTTCAGCCTTGAGGCACACGCTAAAAAAATGTGTGTTTCTGGCTCCCTTCGATAGCTCAGTTGGTAGAGCGGAGGGCTGTAGGTTGATATTCCCTGTGGAAAATATGCAGGTATCCTTAGGTCGCTGGTTCAAATCCGGCTCGAAGGAGGAACTTATTGTAGGTTACTCTAAAGATGACAATTGTGCTACTATCATTGAGGGCGTAATGACAAATTTTATATTGAATTTTGCTGTAAGTGGCAACTTAGCAAATTTCCCAAAAATGTAAAACCAGGTACGTGGATAACAGGAAATAACAGGAAGACTCTCTGCATTGTTGAGTCTTTCCAAACAAACTTTGTAAGGTATCAGTTTCAGCCCTGAGGCACACGCTAAAAAAAGGTGTGCTTTTGGTTCCCTTCGATAGCTCAGTTGGTAGAGCGGAGGACTGTAGGTTGATATTCCCTGTGGAAAATATGCAGGTATCCTTAGGTCGCAGGTTCAAATCCGGCTCGAAGGAGGAACTTATTGTAGGTTACCGTAAAGATGACAATTGTGCTACTATCATTCAGGGCGTAATGAACAGGGATTTTATTGAATTTTGCGGTAAGCGGCTACGTAGTTCACTTTCCCAAAAATGTAAGACTAGGTACGTGGATAACAGGTGGCTGTTTGTCATGTTTGACTCTCTGCATTGTTGAGTCTTTCCAAACAAACTTTGTAAGGTATCAGTTTCAGCCTTGAGGCACACGCTAAAAAAATGAGTGCTTCTGGCTCCCTACGATAGCTCAATTGGTAGAGCGGAGGACTGTAGGTTGATATTCCCTGTGGAAGATATCCAGGTATCCTTAGGTCGCAGGTTCAAATCCGGCTCGAAGGAGGAACTTATTGTAGGTTACTGTAAAGATGACAATTGTGCTACTGTCATTCAGGGCGTAATGAACAGGACTTTTATTGAATTTTGCATTAAGCGGCTACGTAGTTCACTTTCCCAAAAATGTAAAACCAGGTACGTGGATAACAGGTGGCTGTTTGTCATGTTTGACTCCCTGCATTGCAAACAAACTTTGTAAGGTATCAGTTTCAGCCTTGAGGCACACGCTAAAAAAATGTGTGGTTTTGGCTCCCTTCGATAGCTCAGTTGGTAGAGCGGAGGACTGTAGGTTGATATTCCCTGTGGAAAATATGCAGGTATCCTTAGGTCGCTGGTTCAAATCCGGCTCGAAGGAGGAACTTATTGTAGGTTACTGTAAAGATGACAATTGTGCTACCATCATTCAGGGTGTAATGAACAGGGCTTTTATTGAATTTTGCATTAAGCGGCTACGTAGTTCACTTTCCCAAAAATGTAAGACTAGGTACGTGGATAACAGGTGGCTGTTTGTCATGTTTGACTCTCTGCATTGTTGAGTCTTTCCAAACAAACTTTGTAAGGTATCAGTTTCAGCCTTGAGGCACACGCTAAAAAAATGTGTGCTTCTGGATCCCTTCGATAGCTCAGTTGGTAGAGTGGAGGACTGTAGGTTGATATTCCCTGTGGAAAATATGCAGGTATCCTTAGGTCGCTGGTTCAAATCCGGCTCGAAGGAGGAACTTATTGTAGGTTACTGTAAAGATGACAATTGTGCTACTGTCATTCAGGGCGTAATGAACAGGACTTTTATTGAATTTTGCATTAAGCGGCTACGTAGTTCACTTTCCCAAAAATGTAAAACCAGGTACGTGGATAACAGGTGGCTGTTTGTCATGTTTGACTCCCTGCATTGAAAACAAACTTTGTAAGGTATCAGTTTCAGCCTTGAGGCACACGCTAAAAAAATGTGTGTTTCTGGCTCCCTTCGATAGCTCAGTTGGTAGAGCGGAGGGCTGTAGGTTGATATTCCCTGTGGAAAATATGCAGGTATCCTTAGGTCGCTGGTTCAAATCCGGCTCGAAGGAGGAACTTATTGTAGGTTACTCTAAAGATGACAATTGTGCTACTATCATTGAGGGCGTAATGACAAATTTTATATTGAATTTTGCTGTAAGTGGCAACTTAGCAAATTTCCCAAAAATGTAAAACCAGGTACGTGGATAACAGGAAATAACAGGAAGACTCTCTGCATTGTTGAGTCTTTCCAAACAAACTTTGTAAGGTATCAGTTTCAGCCCTGAGGCACACGCTAAAAAAAGGTGTGCTTTTGGTTCCCTTCGATAGCTCAGTTGGTAGAGCGGAGGACTGTAGGTTGATATTCCCTGTGGAAAATATGCAGGTATCCTTAGGTCGCAGGTTCAAATCCGGCTCGAAGGAGGAACTTATTGTAGGTTACTGTAAAGATGACAATTGTGCTACTGTCATTCAGGGCGTAATGAACAGGACTTTTATTGAATTTTGCATTAAGCGGCTACGTAGTTCACTTTCCCAAAAATGTAAAACCAGGTACGTGGATAACAGGTGGCTGTTTGTCATGTTTGACTCCCTGCATTGAAAACAAACTTTGTAAGGTATCAGTTTCAGCCTTGAGGCACACGCTAAAAAAATGAGTGCTTCTGGCTCCCTACGATAGCTCAATTGGTAGAGCGGAGGACTGTAGGTTGGTATTCCCTGTGGAAGATATCCAGGTATCCTTAGGTCGCAGGTTCAAATCCGGCTCGAAGGAGGAACTTATTGTAGGTTACTGTAAAGATGACAATTGTGCTACTGTCATTCAGGGCGTAATGAACAGGACTTTTATTGAATTTTGCATTAAGCGGCTACGTAGTTCACTTTCCCAAAAATGTAAAACCAGGTACGTGGATAACAGGTGGCTGTTTGTCATGTTTGACTCCCTGCATTGCAAACAAACTTTGTAAGGTATCAGTTTCAGCCTTGAGGCACACGCTAAAAAAATGTGTGGTTTTGGCTCCCTTCGATAGCTCAGTTGGTAGAGCGGAGGACTGTAGGTTGATATTCCCTGTGGAAAATATGCAGGTATCCTTAGGTCGCTGGTTCAAATCCGGCTCGAAGGAGGAACTTATTGTAGGTTACTGTAAAGATGACAATTGTGCTACCATCATTCAGGGTGTAATGAACAGGGCTTTTATAGAATTTTGCGTTAAGCGGCTACATAGTTCACTTTCCCAAAAATGTAAAACCTGGTACGTGGATAACAGGAAATAACAGGAAGACTCTCTGCATTGTTGAGTCTTTCCAAACAAACTTTATAAGGTATCAGTTTCAGCCCTGAAACACACGCTAAAAAAATGTGTGCTTTTGGCTCCCTTCGATAGCTCAGTTGGTAGAGCGGAGGACTGTAGGTTGATATTCCCTGTGGAAAATATGCAGGTATCCTTAGGTCGCTGGTTCAAATCCGGCTCGAAGGAGGAACTTATTGTAGGTTACTGTAAAGATGACAATTGTGCGACAATCATTCAGGGTGTAATGATCAGGATTTTAATTGAATTTTGCGGTAAGCGGCTACGTAGTTCACTTTCCCAAAAATGTAAGACTAGGTACGTGGATAACAGGTGGCTGTTTGTCATGTTTGACTCTCTGCATTGTTGAGTCTTTCCAAACAAACTTTGTAAGGTATCAGTTTCAGTTCTGAGGCACACGCTAAAAAAATGAGTGCTTCTGGCTCCCTTCGATAGCTCAGTTGGTAGAGCGGAGGACTGTAGGTTGATATTCCCCGTGGAAAATATCCAGGTATCCTTAGGTCGCTGGTTCAAATCCGGCTCGAAGGAGGAACTTATTGTAGGTTACTGTAAAGATGACAATTGTGCTACTATCATTGAGGGCGTAATGACAAAGTTTATATTAAATTTTGCCGTAAGTGGCAACTTAGCAAATTTCCCAAAAATGTAAAACCAGGTACGTGGATAACAGGTGGGTGTTTGTCATGTTTGACTCTCTGCATTGTTGAGTCTTTGTAAACAAACTTTATAAGGTATCAGTTTCAGCCCTTAAACACACGCTAAAAAAATGTGTGCTTTTGGCTCCCTTCGATAGCTCAGTTGGTAGAGCGGAGGACTGTAGGTTGATATTCCCTGTGGAAAATATGCAGGTATCCTTAGGTCGCTGATTCAAATCCGGCTCGAAGGAGGAACTTATTGTAGGTTACTGTAAAGATGACAATTGTGCTACCATCATTCAGGGTGTAATGAACAGGGCTTTTATTGAATTTTGCGTTAAGCGGCTACATAGTTCACTTTCCCAAAAATGTAAAACCTGGTACGTGGATAACAGGAAATAACAGGAAGACTCTCTGCATTGTTGAGTCTTTCCAAACAAACTTTGTAAGGTATCAGTTTCAGCCCTGAGGCACACGCTAAAAAAAGGTGTGCTTTAGGTTCCCTTTGATAGCTCAGTTGGTAGAGCGGAGGACTGTAGGTTGATATTCCCTGTGGAAAATATCCAGGTATCCTTAGGTCGCTGGTTCAAATCCGGCTCGAAGGAGGAACTTATTGTAGGTTACTGTAAAGATGACAATTGTGCGACAGTCATTCAGGGTGTAATGAACAGGATTTTAATTGAATTTTGCGGTAAGCGGCTACGTAGTTCACTTTCCCAAAAATGTAAAACCAGGGACGTGGATAACAGGTGGCTGTTTGTCATGTTTGACTCTCTGCATTGTTGAGTCTTTCCAAACAAACTTTGTAAGGTATCAGTTTCAGCCCTGAGGCACACGCTAAAAAAATCAGTGCTTCTGGCTCCCTTCGATAGCTCAGTTGGTAGAGCGGAGGACTGTAGGTTGATATTCCCCGTGGAAGATATCCAGGTATCCTTAGGTCGCTGGTTCAAATCCGGCTCGAAGGAGGAACTTATTGTAGGTTACTGTAAAGATGACAATTGTGCTACCATCATTCAGGGTGTAATGAACAGGGCTTTTATTGAATTTTGCGTTAAGCGGCTACATAGTTCACTTTCCCAAAAATGTAAAACCTGGTACGTGGATAACAGGAAATAACAGGAAGACTCTCTGCATTGTTGAGTCTTTCCAAACAAACTTTGTAAGGTATCAGTTTCATCCTTGAGGCACACGCTAAAAAAAGGTGTGCTTTTGGCTCCCTTCGATAGCTCAGTTGGTAGAGCGGAGGACTGTAGGTTGATATTCCCTGTGGAAAATATCCAGGTATCCTTTGGTCGCTGGTTCAAATCCGGCTTGAAGGATGTACTTATTGTAGGATACTGCAAAGATGACAATTGTCCTACTATCATTCAGGGTGTAATGAACAGGGCTTTTATTGAATTTTGCGGTAAGCGGCTACGTAGTTCACTTTCCCAAAAATGTAAAACCAGGGACGTGGATAACAGGTGGCTGTTTGTCATGTTTGACTCTCTGCATTGTTGAGTCTTTGTAAATAAACTTTGTAAGGTATCAGGTTCAGCCTTGAGGCACACGCTAAAAAAAGATGTGCTTTTGGTTCCCTTCGATAGCTCAGTTGGTAGAGCGGAGGACTGTAGGTTAATATTCCCTGTGGAAAATATGCAGGTATCCTTAGGTCGCTGGTTCAAATCCGGCTCGAAGGAGGAACTTACTGTAGGTTACTGTAAAGATGGTAGTTGTCCTACTGTCATTCAGGGTGTAATGAACAGGATTTTTATTGAATTTTGCGATAAGCGGCTACGTAGTTCACTTTCCCAAAAATGTAAGACTAGGTACGTGGATAACAGGAAGCTGTTTGTCATGTTTGACTCTCTGCATTGCAAACAAACTTTGTAAGGTATCAGTTTCAGCCTTGAGGCACACGCTAAAAAAATGAGTGCTTCTGGCTCCCTTCGATAGCTCAGTTGGTAGAGCGGAGGACTGTAGGTTGATATTCCCTGTGGAAAATATGCAGGTATCCTTAGGTCGCTGGTTCAAATCCGGCTCGAAGGAGGAACTTATTGTAGATTACTGTAAAGATGACAATAGTGCTATTATCATTCAGGGTGTAATGAACAGGGCTTTTATTGAATTTTGCGTTAAGCGGCTACATAGTTCACTTTCCCAAAAATGTAAAACCTGGTACGTGGATAACAGGAAATAACAGGAAGACTCTCTGCATTGTTGAGTCTTTCCAAACAAACTTTGTAAGGTATCAGTTTCAGCCTTGAGGCACACGCTAAAAAAATCAGTGCTTCTGGCTCCCTTCGATAGCTCAGTTGGTAGAGCGGAGGACTGTAGGTTGATATTCCCTGTGGAAAGTATGCAGGTATCCTTAGGTCGCTGGTTCAAATCCGGCTCGAAGGAGGAACTTATTGTAGATTACTGGAAAGATGACGATTGTGCTACTATCATTCAGGGCGTAATGAACGGGACTTTTATTGAATTTTGCGGTAAGCGGCTACGTAGTACATTTTCCAAAAAATGTAAAACCAGGGACGTGGATAACAGGTGGCTGTTCGTCATATTTGACTCTCTGCATTGTTGAGTCTTTGCAAACAAAATTTGTAAGGTATCAGTTTCAGCCCTGAAACACACGCTAAAAAAATGTGTGATTTTGGCTCCCTTCGATAGCTCAGTTGGTAGAGCGGAGGACTGTAGGTTGATATTCCCTGTGGAAAATATGCTGGTATCCTTAGGTCGCTGGTTCAAATCCGGCTCGAAGGAGGAACTTATTGTAGATTACTGTAAAGATGACAATAGTGCTATTATCATTCAGGGTGTAATGAACAGGGCTTTTATTGAATTTTGCGTTAAGCGGCTACATAGTTCACTTTCCCAAAAATGTAAAACCTGGTACGTGGATAACAGGAAATAACAGGAAGACTCTCTGCATTGTTGAGTCGTTCCAAACAAACTTTGTAAGGTATCAGTTTCAGCCTTGAGGCACACGCTAAAAAAATCAGTGCTTCTGGCTCCCTTCGATAGCTCAGTTGGTAGAGCGGAGGACTGTAGGTTGATATTCCCTGTGGAAAGTATGCAGGTATCCTTAGGTCGCTGGTTCAAATCCGGCTCGAAGGAGGATCTTATTGTAGGTTACTGTAAAGATGACAATAGTGCTACTGTCATTCAGGGCGTAATGACTGCTTTTATATAGAATTTTGCCGTAAGTGGCAACTAAGCAAATTTGCCAAAAATGTAAAACCAGGTACGTGGATAACAGGTGGCTGTTTGTCATGTTTGACTCTCTGCATTGCAAACAAACTTTGTAAGGTATCAGTTTCAGCCTTGAGGCACACGCTAAAAAAAGGTGTGCTTTTGGTTCCCTTCGATAGCTCAGTTGGTAGAGCGGAGGACTGTAGGTTGATATTCCCTGTGGAAAATATGCAGGTATCCTTAGGTCGCTTGTTCAAATCCGGCTCGAAGGAGGAACTTATTGTAGGTTACTGTAAAGATGACAATTGTGCGACAATCATTCAGGGTGTAATGAACAAGATTTTAATTGAATTTTGCGGTAAGCGGCTACGTAGTTCACTTTCCCAAAATTGTAAGACTAGGTACGTGGATAACAGGTGGCTGTTTGTCATGTTTGACTCTCTGCATTGTTGAGTCATTCCAAACAAACTTTGTAAGGTATCAGTTTCAGTTCTGAGGCACACGCTAAAAAAATGAGTGCTTCTGGCTCCCTTCGATAGCTCAGTTGGTAGAGCGGAGGACTGTAGGTTGATATTCCCTGTGGAAAATATGCTGGTATCCTTAGGTCGCTGGTTCAAATCCGGCTCGAAGGAGGAACTTATTGTAGGTTACTGTAAAGATGACAATTGTGCTACGGTCATTCGGGGCTTAATGACAAAGTTTATATAGAATTTTGCGGTAAGTGGCAACTTAGCAAATTTCCCAAAAATGTAAAACCAGGTACGTGGATAACAGGTGGCTGTTTGTCATGTTTGACTCTCTGCATTGTTGAGTCTTTCCAAACAAACTTTGTAAGGTATCAGTTTCATCCTTGAGGCACACGCTAAAAAAAGGTGCGCTTTTGGTTCCCTTCGATAGCTCAGTTGGTAGAGCGGAGGACTGTAGGTTGATATTCCCTGTGGAAAGTATGCAGGTATCCTTAGGTCGCTGGTTCAAATCCGGCTCGAAGGAGGAACTTATTGTAGGTTACTGTAAAGATGGTAGTTGTCCTACTGTCATTCAGGGTGTAATGAACAGGATTTTTATTGAATTTTGCGATAAGCGGCTACGTAGTTCACTTTCCCAAAAATGTAAGACTAGGTACGTGGATAACAGGAAGCTGTTTGTCATGTTTGACTCTCTGCATTGTTGAGTCTTTGCAAACAAAATTTGTAAGGTATCAGTTTCAGCCCTGAAACACACGCTAAAAAAATGTGTGATTTTGGCTCCCTTCGATAGCTCAGTTGGTAGAGCGGAGGACTGTAGGTTGATATTCCCTGTGGAAAATATGCTGGTATCCTTAGGTCGCTGGTTCAAATCCGGCTCGAAGGAGGAACTTATTGTAGATTACTGTAAAGATGACAATAGTGCTACTATCATTCAGGGTGTAATGAACAGGGCTTTTATTTAATTTTGCGGTAAGCGGCTACGTAGTTCACTTTCCCAAAAATGTAAAACCAGGTACGTGGATAACAGGAAATAACAGGAAGACTCTCTGCATTGTTGAGTCTTTCCAAACAAACTTTGTAAGGTATCAGTTTCATCCTTGAGCCACACGCTAAAAAAAGGTGTGCTTTTGGCTCCCTTCGATAGCTCAGTTGGTAGAGCGGAGGACTGTAGGTTGATATTCCCTGTGGAAAATATCCAGGTATCCTTAGGTCGCTGGTTCAAATCCGGCTTGAAGGATGTACTTATTGTAGGATACTGCAAAGATGACAATTGTCCTACTATCATTCAGGGTGTAATGAACAGGGCTTTTATTGAATTTTGCGGTAAGCGGCTACGTAGTTCACTTTCCCAAAAATGTAAAACCAGGTACGTGGATAACAGGTGGCTGTTTGTCATGTTTGACTCCCTGCATTGAAAACAAACTTTGTAAGGTATCAGTTTCAGCCTTGAGGCACACGCTAAAAAAAGATGTGCTTTTGGTTCCCTTCGATAGCTCAGTTGGTAGAGCGGAGGACTGTAGGTTAATATTCCCTGTGGAAAATATGCAGGTATCCTTAGGTCGCTGGTTCAAATCCGGCTCGAAGGAGGAACTTATTGTAGATTACTGGAAAGATGACAATTGTGCTACTATCATTCAGGGCGTAATGAACAGGGCTTTTATTGAATTTTGCGGTAAGCGGCTACGTAGTACATTTTCCAAAAAATGTAAAACCAGGTACGTGGATAACAGGAAGCTGTTTGTCATGTTTGACTCTCTGCGTTGTTGAATCTTTCCAAACAAACTTTGTAAGGTATCAGTTTCAGCCTTGAGGCACACGCTAAAAAAAGGTGTGCTTTTGGTTCCCTTCGATAGCTCAGGTGGTAGAGCGGAGGACTGTAGGTTGATATTCCCTGTGGAAAATATGCAGGTATCCTTAGGTCGCTGGTTCAAATCCGGCTCGAAGGAGGAGCTTATTGTAGGTTACTGTAAAGATGGTAGTTGTCCTACTGTCATTCAGGGTGTAATGAACAGGATTTTTATTGAATTTTGCGATAAGCGGCTACGTAGTTCACTTTCCCAAAAATGTAAGACTAGGTACGTGGATAACAGGAAGCTGTTTGTCATGTTTGACTCTCTGCTTTGCAAACAAACTTTGTAAGGTATCAGTTTCATCCTTGAGGCACACGCTAAAAAAATGTGTGCTTTTGGCTCCCTTCGATAGCTCAGTTGGTAGAGCACAGGGAATAGCAACTGTAGGTTGCTATTCCCTGTGGAAAATATGCAGGTATCCTTAGGTCGCTGGTTCAAATCTGGCTCGAAGGAGGAACTTATTGTAGGTTACTGTAACCTGCAGCATTATTTCAATGACAACATTTACCCAGGGACTTAAAAAGCAAATCAGCAATGTTATTCCAGTATACTACTATGATCCTATGGTTCTGAACGGTGGTTAGCTTGTCATTTTATTAAGCACAATGTTATTTGGCAATGCGCACCATGTGATGTTAAACTACAATTATTAAGTTATATTACTTTGCTGACCCACTAACCTCGCTTTTTAATACAGATGCAGGTCCCTGTTGATGTGTGCTAGTGGTTAAATTAATCTACCATTTTCACTTGCCATTCTTATCCTCAACTGTATTGTGACCCGTCTGTTTTGTCTGTACACCCACCCACACAGTGATGCATTATATGTTTGGCAGTTTAATGACATAAGATTTACTATTAGGTTACAGAATGTTGTTATGATAGCTCTTGCCATACATTGTGTTGCTGGCAAATCATTTGGATATATGCTTTGATTAAAAACATGAGATCCAGAACAGAGACATGAAGTTGGGAGATTAGATTTAAAATGTAGCAACGCCACATCGTAAATGAAAAATCCAATTCACAGTGGGTTTTCATGCACACCCATTAAGAAATATATATTTATACATTACCATGTAGGAAAATAGTATCACCAACACAACAACTTATTTTCTGTTGAATAGAGGCAAGGCTTTATTTCCTTTTTAGGGTAATACGAAACATTAAAATGTATTCGCTACATAAACTGCACCGTCACTTGATACACTGTACTAGCGCAACTCTTGGCCTATGTTCTACTAACACACACAAAGCCAACATCAGGGGGTTGTATTGACACTGGGATATTAAAACATAAATTTGGGAAATTTTGTTTGCGTGAATGCTTGGTCCTGTGAGATTGGTTAGGCTGACTTAGGTTTAGACTGGCTTGACAGCAATGGCATGGCGATAATAAAAACACTGGTATCAAAAAGAAGGTGAAAACATTTAAAGCACATTACAGAATTTAAGCTACTGCAACAATAAAGCCAGTTAAAAAGAAAACACACAGAGGTAGATGCACAATAAATAGGAATGACAAAGTAGGTGCAGAAAGCCTTGTACAACTATGTGGTTGCAGTAAACATGACAAAAGATTACATGTGAAATTAGCTAGCAAATACTCTTCAAACAAAGTGGCACCTGTGTGTTAACACATCATCAATAGTTTCTGTGGTTTGTGTAATTTAAAAAAAACTGCAGTGCGTTATTTTCAGACAGTAGCTTCTTGACTGTTGGCATTCCTCTACTTAATTAGCCTGCGGACACCTCGCTACAATTTGTTTATAATCGAGTACAAATTTGCCCTGTTATGTCAGAACAGGTCCTTTAAAGTTGCTTCACATAACATTTCATATTTCTTTCGCTTTTTGCATTTGCTTTTTGAATTTAACAGTTAAAACATCTAAAAAAAAAAAACAGAAAAACCCCAAAACATGCTTAAAAAAAGATGGGAATCTTCGGAAGACATTTATGTGCAGCTGAGGTGAAAAGCGGAGGAGTGTTAATAAAACAGTGCTCAAGGCTGATGGAAAGATGTTTGTCATAAAGACCTCTATAGGACCTGCTTTTGTGTTTGATCCCTTGTGATGTACATGCCTCAACTCTGCCAGATAGGCAAAAGCGTAAGTAATGTAATCGACAAATGGAAATGCCCGGATTTGGTGGTTACATTTCTGATGCTCTGACTTATTTCTGGTCTACATTTTCTTTTTCAAACAGTTTGGAATGTCAAGTGTTTCAATTACTGCACAATGTTACTTAAGGAGCAAAAGAAATGTATACCTAAACGCTGTGTAAATTGCAGGTAATCACATTAGATACAAGAAGCTGCGCGGTGTGCATAAAGTAATGACAGGAAAAACAGGAGTGCATATACTGCTCAATGTGATATACAATGATTGCTCATGAAAGCTATGACCTACGGGAGCCACGTTAGCAGCTTGTGACAATCACATTGTGGGTTTCTACCATAGACTGTGTATAAGGAGGATTCTACTCTTCGCAAACACTAAAAGTAATAGGAACCAAGCAACACTGGCATTCATCTGGAGGTGCAACTGAAGCAAAGTCAATATAAAAAATTAAGCAAATCCAAAAGGAATGTGAGAAAAGAAAATGGCTTCATGGGGAACTTGGGAGATACATGTTTCCACTCTTGAAAGTTTCACCATCAGTCACATCTTTACAACATTAAGACACTAAGTTAAGGATGGAATGGTAGACATGTTTTCTCTGGGAGGTAAAAATAGAAATGGGGACTTGAATAAGAGAATTTAATAATGCTTTCAACTGCCAAAATAAAAGAAACAACAGTGTTTGTCCTGTTAAACTTACACTCACTATACGTTTGATTGACATTTTTGCCTTGTTGATCACTTCAGAATAAAATCCCAATTATTTTGTCTCCTTCATTACTGTTTGGAATCCTTTGTTTTGGCAGTTAGCTGCAAATGGTAGAACATGATAAAACACTGCTATTTGTCATCAGGATAAAGCAGAGCTGCTGAGTAATGAAGCAGGTCAGGTCTTCAGCACCGAGTCATACGTCTGGTAGACGTACTGAGAAACCTCTGGGGCCCGGCACTTGAGAGACAGCTGAGGAAACAGAGACACAGAGAGCACACATTTGAACATAGGAGAAGCATTGTACTCAAAAATATGACAATCTATTATTATCTATGAACAGTATTTTGCCTTTTTAAGTTGATCTGTCTTTTTCAGTATTTCTTGAAACAGCTTCCTGTAGTTTTAAGGTTTTGCAGGATTGCACAATGGGATACTCAATCCAATGAAACTAATCCCTGTTCTGGATGATCATCTGGTGTGTGTGTGTGCAGCATAGAAACAACCAAGAAGACAGCTGAAGGAGGGTTTATAGTGTTTTACACAACATGGATTCAAAGCTTTGAACAATTAATTGATTAGTTTGGATAGAAGAAAAATAATCTGCAACTACTTTGATATTTGATTCATCGTTTAAGCCATTTTTCAAGAAGAGATTGCCAATAATTCTCTGTTTTTACCTTCTTAAAT
Organism: Clinocottus analis; assembly: GCF_023055335.1. NCBI lineage: Eukaryota > Metazoa > Chordata > Actinopteri > Perciformes > Cottidae > Clinocottus > Clinocottus analis. Next base: position 16,107,282 of record NW_027176207.1, on the reverse strand, counting down.
GTGAAGACCGTTTTGTTTATCTCTATTAAATCACAGTCAACTAAATATCTCTGGGTTTTGGACTGTTGGCAGGTCAAAACAAGACAGTGGAAGACGTCACTATGGACTTTGGGAAAGTTTGAATATTATGTTGTCATACTTTTTGTCATTTTATAAACCTAACAATCAAAAATTCAAAAACAGAATTGACAAAGTAATTGAAAATGAAATAAATCTTTGTTGCAAGCCTAAATTCTGGTTTCAAGTGAATCTACTTTAAATAAAAAAAACATTAAACACTAAACATTTGTATACGAATCATATTTCACTGTATCATTGAGACACACCAATAAATACAAGTACTTCACTTAACAACCACAAATCACTCAAATGTTTGTCCGGTTTCAACTGTGATGGAGTTCATAATAACAAAGACACTGTGGTTGGGTACTACTGTATGATTCCATGTCATTATAACTCACAACATACACAATGTGTGAAATAGCTATAAATGCATGAAATCAATGAGAATGACAAAAACAAAAATCTATAATTTCTTTGCGTTTTTTTCTTTCTTTTCTGACCAAACTGACCGGCAGTGGAATTACACAATAAACTTGTTGATGTCACCTGACCACAGCAACAACCACGATGCACAACTGAAAGCCCAATGGTGAAAGCTGATTGCAAATAGCAGAGTACTCTACCGTGTAGTTGGGGTTGCCGGGCTGAATGCGGAGCTCAGCCAAGATCCAGATGCCGTTGGTTAGCTTGAGGGACTGGTACAGCATGTCCTGGCCTTCTACGTTCCTCTTGGCTATGGTGAAGATGTTGTTACCCTGCAGCTTCCCTGATACTGTGTCTGCAAGAACAGAATCAAGGTCAAGTAATTAACACAATGAATGAATTACTGAACAAAGTGAAAGTACTTGAAACACACACCAGGCTGTAATCACTACTGGAACAGTAATCACTATAGGAACTAACACTAATGTTCAAACTGGCATTACAAACTGCTTTGTAAGGGGAATAGACGGTAAGGGTTTTTTAACAAACTATCACTGGCACTAAACCTGACCAGGTTTTCTACAACACTAGACCGTACTAAGAAAAACTACCATCCTGCTGCCGAGATAAAGGTGGCACAATTAAGACCGAGTTGGAAGAATCCTTCGGGTACAGAGGAAGAGGAAATGTCCCAGAAGAGGCATGTGGGTGGAGAAAAAAAATACAGAGAGATGGGTGAGGTCTTTCGACGAGTTGTGGGTGGTAAAAGAGCCGGTAGGCTATCAGTTCAGACATGATTGCCGAGGACATTTTAAGTCCTAAAGCGAAAAAGTTTATTTCTCTCAAATGTTGTTCACAAAGTTGTTTAAATCCTTGTTTGTGAACATTTGTCAAAATCATCCTTCACCACAACCGGTCAGGATCCTGATCAAACAGCATGATTCTTACTCGGGTGTGGAAAATCACAATTAGTGCATTAGAAACAACGTTAAGCAACTAAGGGCAACGTATGCCAACTTTATCCATAAACTAAGCCTACCTGCATTGAGGTGGCACTCCTTTATCTGGTACTGTAGCTCATTCTCATTAGGGATGTCTTTCCAGGTCGCCAGGAACACCTGTCGCTCTGAAGAAGAGAGAAAAATAAGAAATATGTCAGAATTAATAATAAATTAAACTGAGAGTTGATTTTCACACTTAAAAATGCAACATATTATTAGATGGTTGATACATACAAAAGTAAATAGTGATATTTATATTTAATGGTTGTGGAAGATGTTGTTGTGCTAAGAGAAGTGATGATGTTTTAGAAAGTTGCGATTGACAATCATACCCATTTTCCCATCCTCAACAAAGAATATGTTGAGCGGGATCAGTACGCTGAAGTAGAAGACGTCGATGTTGTTCTTCACAGCCACCTGGGCACAAGTAAATACAAAATATTTTGTGTAACACAAGACGTTTACCGTCAATTCCCTGAAAAAGAACACACTCATAGTACTCCTTGTGCTTGTTATGCACGGCTGAAATGTGCTGTGTTTCATATTTTTGTCATTCATTAATGTAACATCAAAAATTACACAAAAAATCTTGAAGACAGACACGAGAATACAACAGAAAACGTGTCGTCAGACGAGTTGTGCGAGGGACTAAACAGATTGCACTGCTTTTCAAATGGTCAGTGAGAGTTTACGTACCTGGAGATTATTGAGTGGGTCCATCTTCATGACAGGCCCAATGGTGTTGATAGGCAGAGAGACCTCAATAGTCTGGCTAGGCATCAGCGGAGTGTGAACGGGCAGAGGACTGGTCGGAATCATCCCAAAACTACATGTCGGACATTAACAAAATTCAAACATTCAGTACCTTTTTTCAGTTATAAAATACACACTTAGCAGCCAATGTACGTGGTACACCAAGTTAAAGTTGAAGCAGCCCAATACACCAGCTCTACTCTTTCAGAAAGATGGTATTTGATTGAGGTAATATTGTATTTCAACACAACTTTTCCTGTGCATCATCACACCGACCTGTTCTTGTTGAACTGGACAGCGAAGTCGGTCATGTGTTGCAGGGCCTTGTTGGTGAAGGTCATGTCCATGTACATGTGGCCCTGGCGGCGGGAGAAGGTTCCAGAGATCTCCAGCCCCTTGGCCTTCACTGCGGGCAGCCAAATCTGGTAGGAAGGTACCAGGGTAATCAAATATATAGATGGTTTATACACAGGTGTTCAAAAGTTTGGAATCACTTGCTATAAAATCTTAATTGATGGATGAGACGACTACTCTACACTTAAATAGGCTGTCATGCTTTTAGTTTGTATAGAGTCCTCTCGACAAATAGACATTATTTTAGTATGAAGGGTTCGTGAAGAACAAAAATGCTGTACTCGGCTCAAACTAACTGACAACTGAAAGGGCAGAAAGGCAAAGATCACTCTGAGCAACAGTTCAAAAAGAAAAGAAGAAATCACCAGTCATCGGTAAAAGAAACCGAAAGCTTAGCATTAAAATGTGTGCAGAGTTTAATCAGGAAGTGGTTCTTGTTTGAGTGTAAAGCGCACAATAATATAACAAGCTGTGTTGCTTTGGCGAAATAAATTATTTACAATAGAAATAGAAGGTTAGTCTATGATAGCATAACTTCAGCTGAACATACTATGGAAAAGACTCAACATACTGCAGAGAACCCAAAGAAAAATGGACAAACGTAATAAGAGAGAAATAAACGTGTTAACAGCGCACATCATCAAAAAAGGCAACTTGAGTGGCATATCGCCTTACCCATCTATATGAATAATCAAGCTCTAAACATTGAATGAAAACTGTTACCAGCATCAAAATATCTAGTTGTTGCACAATCGGTTGTCACAATTGATATTGTAATGGCAAACTAAAGTTTAGTTTTAGGAAAAAAAACCATTAGAAAGCAACAGATGTTTCAGTTTAACGATTTACTGTGTTCACTGGAGAATTACAGCCGAATGCGTCTGTGGTCGCTTATATTAACTTAAGCGGTTGGCATAGATAACTCAGATTATTATGTATTTAAAGTGGATTGTATGTTTTTTATGTATTGGAAAACAAATTCATAACACTGCAACACTGGGATAACAACTAAATGAAATCTGAATGATTGCTTTTAAACCACATGCAAGTACACTGCCTCACCGAGGAGGGTTTTGAGATACTTTGTCGTCTTTGTGTTTTATTGGGAGCGATGCGCCTGTAATTGACTGGATATGTGTTATTCATGATTTAACTTAATTCTGAGGTTGTGTGAACTCACTGTTTTTGGAGCTGAATGGCCTCCAGTGGTGATGGCCATGCCTGTGGAGAGCTCAAACAAGTCGTTAAGGCCACTGCTGACAGCTTGAGGAGCCGGTGTAGGAGACGGAGCAAAAGTACTGGGGACAGATGAAGGGATGAAATTCTGTCCCACCTAAAATAAAAAATAAAAAACACACACAACAAATACACAATCTATGTAACCATCATTTTGGAAAGCATCACTGGCAACTTGACAATTAACAACCTGTGCTAATGGCTTCAAAGAGCTAAACCCACCTGGTATTGCATTAAAATTAGCAATATGACAACATGACTAGTATAATATTATATGTTTGTTTATACCCTCTTATTTAATAAATTTCTCAGTCTTGTTATGTTCCACTCGGCAGCGGCTGCTGAGTCAAGTGGGACATCTTGTGGTCAGATTCGGTACACCAAGCGCAAATGAAGATAGAGGGATAATTTTCCCAGGTTAGAAAATTGGCTAAAACTTGCTTAACATCTGCGCGGTCTTCTAAATCAGTGGTTCTCAACCTAAGAGTCGTACAGATGGTTATGGAGAAAAAAAAAAAGAAACATAGGACAGATACAATATTTAAATCACACTTCCAGGGATATGATTCACCTCAGGATAGATTTTATAGTGTTCCGTTTGAAAAGGTTGAGAACCACTGTTAGAACTGACAAAGAAAAAGAAGCCGACTTGGTAAAAATGTATAGAAATTACATTCAGCGAGCATGCAGCATGCAGACAGGCAGACTGCCAAACAGAAGGGCTTGACTTACTGCTGGACTTCCCCCAACACCTCCGCCCAGGTCTCCCCCCAGCTACAGGAGAGAAGAGAGGCCCCCAAAGACAGCATCCAACCATCAGACAGACCAAACACACAAACAAAGACAGAGACAGAGACTTTCTTAGCAACCGCAACCCATTAAGACGAGGCCTCACTTTCTGCATGGTATGTTAGATATTAAGATCTGCAAGAAGATTATCAAGGGGTCCAGTTAGTCCAGTGGCTTGCAGAAGAGGAAAAGTGACCAACAACACCAAGGCTCAATGTAGCTCTATGTTGGAAAAACAATGTTCAGGACAAATTTATTCCAGATTTTAAAACATTTCAAAAACATTGAAGTGACATATTTCAAAGCAAAGATCATAAAGCAATTTAAATTAAAAGCATACTTACATGAACATTATGATCACATGAAAAATAGTTCAATTGAAAATCATAAGAAATTAACTGTTATAAAAGAGAAAAAGTCAATATTTTGGCCTTTACCTTTCGAAGGGATAAAAAGATGTGTTAAAACTTCAGTTTATGTGTGGGGAGAGGCTGCAATAAGGCCTTTTCTCATCTCTGTTTTATGAACGAACTATCCGGGCAGGTGCGAATGGAGTCTTTTTTTTTCTTCTTTTTTTTAATGTGCGCATGTATTCAAGCTCACCAAACTGTCCAGGCCTCCTCCCAGAAGGTCCACCGCCCCCATCTGCATGGAAGAGACCTGGGGCACATTGACTGGAGGGCCCAGGTCCAGGTTCAGCAGGTCACCCAGCAAGTCACCCTGGCTGGGGATCACACTGGGCTGCTCCATGGTAGGTGCAGGCCCGCTGCTCACTGGGCTCTCACCAGTATCAATGCTGTCATGGGACAAAACAGTACGACTGGTAAGGGACAGAAAGTCAAAGGTTTGACATGAATTGGTAATGAGTTTGAAATTATAAAGATATTTAGGAATACAACTACAAAAGTGTCTATTTTATGGTATCTTTAAACGTTGCATTCAACACTATTCTGCAAAGCACTACAGGTTGTTAGCACTAGTAACTAACTAACTGACAATTATGACTTTACATTATCAAAGTTCTATTGCAGAAAGAAGTTCCTCATAAAAACACAAGGAGACACGCCAAGTTCAATCACACTGTGGTCACGAAGTGAAACTACAGATGTGCATTTTGTTGATCACACAAACTTAATCCCTAAAGAGAACACTTTTCTAAAGAGCCAGATGCCGCTGGTTACGTCTACAGTCAATCCTGCTGAGGACAATGAGCATGCAGATGAGCTTCCATGAGGTGTTTTTTTTTGTTGACAATTTAAGAAGAAACTATTTGGTTGTGCAAACTGTTGCATTAGCTGTGCGAGCGGCGGCCCTCAAACGATGTTTCAGATAAAGAAGCCTGATGTGGAGATCAGCGGAAACAATGTTGGTAATAAAATGAACATTCCTGCATGTTCCTTGCAAAATCTGCGGCATCGCGTTGCGGGATATAAGACTGCACTCCATTGTGAGCAGCTCAAGGCACAGCTGTGTAATAATCATGCTGTTATAGTCAGCATCTTGATGTGCTACAGGTGGATTGATTATTGTGACAAAGAAGAAGTGTTCGGTCGCAGACTTTAACTAATTTGTGACCTCAATTTAAAGGTTACGTCTTTTGTGAATAGATCTTTTCATATTTAAATAATTTCTGCCAATTTAATATCAATAACATATGAAGCAATATCTTTGTTTGGTGTTAGACAATGTCTTGCTTTCCAGAACAGTTTGTGAAGTATACAATGCACTTTGAAATAGGGACTAGAGTGTTGTGGGTTTATCATATATTTTGGTGAATTATGTGCAATCCATTCCCAACTTGATGCCGTATTTTATGCCATAACTAAAGACAAGCCATGCAACGTCGCTCAAGAGCTTAAAAATGTTATATGTTGCCCTTTTGTGTGACATTTACTACTTTTGTAATAGACCGCATGACTGCATCCATAATTAATGAGGAAGCTGATGACGAAAGCAAGAAAAAGACTTTTCAATTGACCTGCTGTGCTGCACAGGAAGGTGCTTCCGGTGGACTCCGTGGCTGCCCTCAACGAAGGCGCTGGGCGGTTTGTGATAGACGGAGGCCAAGGAGCCAATGTGGCAGATGAGCTCATCCAGGAGGGTGGGCTCGATCAGGTCCGTCTCCTCTGAGATCAGGGGCTTTTCTGACAACACCACCTCCTTCGCAGTCACAGGGTCGGTGGACAACAAGCGCCAATAAATGTAGCCCCTGTCACGCAGGTCAGGGTTGTCGGAGTCCTGCAGAGGAGCAGAGAGTTCAATATGCGTGCTGTAAAATGAGGACTACAGATTATGAGCGGTGGAAAAAACTAAAACACAGATATTGACGTTTACGGGGCTGTTTAACAGCAAAAAAAAAAACATTATCCAGCAGTTAATAACTAAATAATCAAACTGGTGTCAACATGCATTTCTCCCAAATAACAGACAACGCTCACCTGAGTGGCCAGGCTGAGGACCTGCTGCACCAACTCCTGAGTCTCCGATGGCTTCTTCAGGAACAGCTTAACAATAGCAGTCAGCAGAGTGAGCTGGACCTGTAAATCAAAGCACACACAGTTACATTACTATGATTTTCATCCACAACACATTCAGGAAAACTATGAGGATACAGTGGATGCAGTTTCCTGTATAATGAGGTATTATTAATATGTTATGATCATTATACTATGATTAAACGTCATCCATTATCATTACGATAACTATTTGATTGGGTATGCTTGCTTTCACCTCCAATAAAATGGCTTACATAATCTGTCTGAACTGCTGGCTTGTTAATGAGGACACGATTGTGAAAAGTGACAAAAATGATGTCCACATCTTTGAAATTAACACCAAAAGTTGAATAAACTGTTATATTGGATAAACTCCCTCAACAGGGCTCTCAAATATCATTTTCATTATCCGTGTTAAACATTCACCTCTACAACGTTGTAATCTCACAATCTGTGTCTGTGCTGAACTTGACGTCGGCAGCCGTTCAAGATCAAGTACGTAAATGATTCAAGTGGACTTTGGTTAAATGCTCGTCGAGTGAATGGACCCACCTGGGTGCTCTCATCATGGAAGCCCTCGAGGAAGCTCTCCAGCAATTCATCAGCGTTATCGATCCTCTCGGCATACTCGCCAACAATCCAGATCATGGCAGCACGAGCGTCCGGCTCATCCAGAGAGTCCAGATTCTCACACAGAGTAGCAATGATGCTTTCATACCTGGAGAGCACCAGCATCTCAATGGTTAGAGTTAAACTTTACTGTTGGTGGTCATCATGTTTCGAAAAGTGATGGTCAAAACTGTCAATCGACATAATATAAAAAAACATGTACATAAGACTGCATCCAGCTTGTAATGGCTGGACATGTGTGAGCTACACAGTCCTGGATGGACGATGTCCGACAAACTTAAGTTTGTGTGAAGGACTTCTTATTTGTGGAGCAGTTCTCAGGGATTCAGAGGGAAACATACTTGTTTGGGTACTTGCGGAAGATATCCCTGATGACTACAATAGCCTCCTGAACCACGTAGTTGACCTTGGTCTGGATCAGGTCCAGCAGGGTGCTGACACAGCGCTCAGCTGATTGCTGGAGAGGAACAGGACAGATGCATCATGTCACCATGACTTTGGGAGAAAAAGGTCACCTTATAACACGACTCATCATTGAATTTGTTTGCAGTGGCCACAAGTATTGTTGCATGCAAATAAGAAGAAGTGGGAGAATGACTATCAATAAACTCAAGTGGATTATGAAAGTTGAAGCTAAAATCTATGTTAAACTACAGATGAAATGATTAAGAGTAGACTAGATGCTTCATTTGTTGCTGGTCTCGATTACATCTCGGCAGACGTTTTGACATTTCATAGTAAAAGTAAACGCAGTGTATTCAATAACATTAACAATAGCTGCATTCCACTTGGAGATGGCCCGGTATTGTGCATACTGGCTCACTGGAACAGCTTTTCCACCTGTGCATTACCCATTGTGTGTGAAAATGTCTGCTGAGAAAATGATTTGTAGTATTGATCTCTCCATCTGATAAAAGTCTTCAAATTTCAAAAAGGTGCAGTTCCCACAAGCATAAACGATTGATATATAATTGAGACATAGCCTTAAAGCCACGTCTACTTGCATTAGACAGTCAAACATATCCCCATCAAAGAGACACATAAATAAGTTAATGAATTATGAATGTATTATCATTTGGTTCTACGATTAGTGAGTGAGATATTGTCAGCTGTATTAAGATATTACTACTGTCACAATGCACTGTTACAATTCTGAAGTGAATTGAGATTATTGTGCTGCGTTGCACATGAGAAGACTCCGGCGATGACGTCAGCATCAAGCATTTCTTACCTCCACTTTGATGGCACAGCGTCCAATGGCTCGTACAGCCTTGCGCACAAAGTCAACGTCCACCTCTGTGGCGTATTCCTTCAGTTCAGCCAGGACCTGAAAGTGTCAAAGATCAAAAGTGTAACATCCATCTGTGTACGCCACACTTATCGAAAAGCTTTATTTAGTTGGGATTCACTTTTATTGGTTTTGTTCCAATTTGATGGTTTTAGCAAAAAGCCAGGTTATCTTTCTCACAAATCGTCCACGTAGTTTCATAAAAAGGTACCTGAGCAATGTTGGCCTGCGAGGCCAAGCGGATCATGATGTCCAGTTTCTCTAGTTTCACATAGATAGGGTCGTTGTACTTGACAAAGAACACCTTGATCTCCTGCTTCAGGATCTCAGGCCTGCACACAAAGCAACATATTACTCATTAGACTGTGGGAAAAAACCCCAGTCCAAAACAAACAAGAGAAATTTAAGTGTATTGGCCTTATATGTTTTCAAAATTACATTTGAAAAATATATATAATCCATTTCTATTTGAGGACTAGATTATTTTTGTTTTTTTAATGGAGCACCTACTAGCTCTTACTATGAAGGCCTTCACACACAAATGTGTAGTGCAGAAGAATAAAACCACGACCTTGTGCCTGCCGTTTGTGGTCACGCACCTTTTCTGAACAATGAGGTTGATGTTCCTCAGAGCCACGTACTGGACCTCGGGCTCTCCAGAGAGCAACGTGACCAGCGGTGGGGATAACTTCTTCAGCAAGGTGTTGTAGTAATCGGAGTCCTTGGGCAGCAGCTCCAGGAACTTCATCAGCACCTTGACAGCTGACAGCACCACTGCTGAGTTTGCATGAGACAGCCGGGGAGTGACGCGCTCACAGATGCTTTGAAAGTGAAGGAAGGATGGAAAGGTGAGGGTCAAAAAGGGAAACAAAGGTTGTTTTTTTTAAAGGAGAGAGGTGTTGTGATTGTGTTGAACTTATGTCTGCTGTTACACAGTTTTGACTTTTTAATCTTAATCTATTACATTATAATTTAAAAAAAACAACATATTTTAGAAGTGACTGAAACATCAGCCATCCGACTGCTCAGGATATTGTAATAAATACATTTTACCCCACAACCCAAAAGGGTACAATTAGAGATTGTCTCTTGGATCATCAATAGTTGCTGTATAAGTCAGCAGAAGCCTACATTTCATACTTTAGCTTGAGTGATAGCTACCTTTGGGCTTCGCGCTCATCCTTGGGGTTGTAGTTGGACAAGCAGTCCAGGATGAAGATCTGTCCCCACTCAGTGCACTCATTGAGGGCCGTCAGCAGCTTGTTGATGTTCTGGGGATTGAGGTCCAGCAGGTTGCTGTTGGGGTGAGACTCACTGATCTCAGACAGGGCGGCAACCGCGTTGGCCACAACCTAAAGGACAGAGGTGTTTTGTGATATTAACGTTTCACCAACAACTTCACTCTAAATTGACACATCTTGAAAGTTTACAAGTAGCACTGCTCATCCCTATAACCCCAAAAAACTCAGGCAAAGTCAAACATTTCATCGAACACAATCTATGCAGCTTCAGAGTAGCAAAGTCGGTAAATTTGCTGTTAATTAAAACTCACAAAACACTTTTAATTAGCTTTTTGCTTCAATACAACTTCAGCTGCATAGATATTACATCTCTGTGAATCAGTTTGCTGGGCTTCTGTTGCATCATGTCCATTTTTATTGAAGCCAACAGAAGGTAGTGGCAAACAAGTGACACTTAAAAGAATTCAAGCTCAGAAAAATTCAAATTCAACTGTTTGAGCTGAACCCCGTTCTTCCACTGGTTGTGTTGAAGGGAGGACAACAAATACATAGATAACAAACTCTTGAGGTCACAACCTGAGAAAATAAGGCCCAGGTGGAAAGAACAGCCACCTACCATGGGATTTGAGTCAGCAATGAGATCCCTCAGGGAGTCCAGGAAGCCCTGGTCCTCCACCATCTGGGCATTGATGTCATGAAGTTTAGCCACACAAACAGCAGCCGTCTTCCTCACGTATGGGTCCTCATCCTTCAGGCATTTCCTCAGCGGCTCACACAGATACTCTGTGATCTTGTCCACCCGGATGCAGCCCATGGTGCGAACGGCCAGAGCCCGGATCAGAGGGTTGGGATCCTCACAGTCCTGGAGGACGAGACAAGAAAGGCAGTTGTGGTTTCACTGACGAAAAGAGAGACAAAAGTGAAATTTCATAACTTTCTATGACAAAGTCAGAAAAATTCTAAGACCATAAATATATCCTTTGTGTATTCAACAAACTCAAAAAGGAACGGAAAACTAAAACAAAACAACAAAAGAGGCAATATAATGGTAAAATAATGAAAACCATTCAAATGTTCCATGTATAGAAAATCATTTTAGAGATGAATTTGTATTATTCAGATGTAAAATAAGTTAGTTATGTAAAAGCCCTATAATTTTGCATTCAGAGTATAAATAAAAATGTTGAATAAAATATAGTTATGCAAAATAACTACAAGTTGGGGATTTTAGATTTTTTTAGATCACATTTCTAAAACGTCCAAAAAGTTTAAGTGAATTGACTTTAAGTATTTTGTTCAAGGAGTCAGGTGGAAAGTCTTCTTTCGTTCCGTCAACATAATATAAAATGTTATTATAATAGGAGACAAACTGACAAACACTTTATACATGTCTTGTCTTAGCAGCTCTGAGCTGTGGAAACTTTGTATCGGGGAACTATGGAAGTCACAGTCACTAGAGCAGCTCCATTTGAAAATGAATTTGTTCAAAAACGCTGTCTCAAGTGGATACATCTGAAAAGGCGGCTCTCTCTTCTGAGAGTGAACATGGATTAATCTGTCATGGTGTAAATTAAGCGACAGTTTCAGATCCCACGGCAGTATTATGTGCAGTGAAGGAAACAAGTATATTTGTGGACTTGCCTTGACGAAGCTGTTGACGGCCATGATGGCCATGTCCGGCTGGCTCTTGGCATAGTTCATTAAGTAGAGATAGACCAACTTCTTCAGTTCCAGGTTGTCGGTCTGCATGCAGTTCACCACATCTGGAAACAAAGAACTGACAGCAAAGCGAGAGGCCTCAGTCAGACATTACAGTACAAGACAGTCAAAGCTGTTAATATAATATAATATAATATAATATATATATATATATATATATATATATATATAAAAATACATATAATTTTCTGAGCAGTGTCATTGAAAATGTAGTTCCAGAACTCTTCTTCATAGTAGCCGTTACGTCCAACAGTTTCCCTTTGGCTTCGTGCTGGAAGCAGATGTACCTGGCTGCAGCCTGCTCATCACTTTCGCTCAACATTCATGCTAATTCCTTTGCATGCTGATTATTGTTAAGATTATGTAAGAGTGTTGTCAAGGGACTGTTATAGTACGCTAGCAGCACACGCAATTAGCGATGAGCAAAAGAGATTCAACAGGCTAATGAAGGGTAACAGCTATCATTAACGGTAGGTTAAGTAATTGCTTGTATTGCGGCTCAGGTAGACGTTAAAAGATGATGATTAGATTGTCAGTGAAGTGGTACTCCTTGTCTTTAAGATAAACTCATGCTGTGTTTTGATTTGCTTGGTATACGACCCTGGGTTGATAAATGACACGGACCAGACCGTTTGAATTTAAAAAAATACCTGACATCCTTGCCGACAGTCATGGCAGCAATGACCTTCTTCACTGCCTCTTTTCTCTTCTCCTTTTTCTCATTGTTCAGCTCTGCCTTCAGTTCAAAGATCTCCCCTGTGAGATGGATCACAACACATCACAAACATTGGCAGCAGCACAGTTTGAATTTAATGTCAAAGAAATCAGATGGTTTCTGACTGATGACGAGTTCAGCACCACTTGCTTCCTTACTCACCTTTTTTGTTTGTTGTGAAATATTTGGAGTCCGTCATGATTGTGGTCTTTTAAGTCTGTACAGAAGAAATACACTGCATTATGCCATCAGCAAGATATGCATCACTGATTCCCCTTAACCATCCCCAAATTACCTCTTCACATATAATAAGTACCTTTATGAATCCAATGACAATTTTCTCTACCTCTTTGATCTGGCGTGTGATTATGTGATGTAGGGAAAACTAGTTCCACTTCATTTTGTTTACATACTGCCTGCAACATGATCTGATTTGGCTAAAATGGCTTTTTTATTTACATTCATAGTAAAAGCTGATTAAAATTGGCTTCAGACTGGACATCAATACTAGTATTTTGCCTTTTCCAGTGCATTAATGTTCTAATATAGATGACTGTGTATTTGCATGGTATTTCTTCCTGTATATTTGACATCTCTATTTTATTAATTATTCCCTAGCTCTGAAGATTGCAGGCTCCTTCCATGAAAACTGAAATCATACCATTTACTTTTCAATTTCTTATTGACACTTCATCATAATTGCAAAGGAAATACATAAGGATAAAAATTACTCGAAGATACGCGATTATCTTGATACTTAAGTGACAATATATCTTATTGTGATTTTAGAAATATTGTGACCACATATTGCAAAATTGGGCAATTCATTAATTTTGTTCAACTGCAAATTATGGACTTTGTCAACATCTGTTTGTATAAGATACAAGATAACGTTTTTTTCTTGGTTCATCTCACAATGGGTCAGTCAGTTAAGGAGACCGACTGACCAACACTGTATTAAAACTTGCAGAACACGGCCGCCAAGTGCATTATGAACCATTTCAAATTCTGGGTTGAAACAGTCAACTCACAAGTTTCAAGCTACCTCAGGAAGCAACGTCAGCACTGTTTATTGGCAGCTTGATGACATGGCTGTCCATGGTAAAATCCCAACGCACAGAACCACATAACAGTGGAGCTGTAGAAGCAACATATCTGCAGAGATGAAGCATGCCGCACTATGTGGCAGTGTGACAACAAATTTGTATTTGGCAGATAACAAGAGTTCTCTTCCCTTAAGTGTGGTGGAAAGGGAATACTGATATGGGGCTGTTATAGTGTGGGCGAAGTTCCAAAGAAAGAAAACCTTCTGACTGGCCTGCATCAACCTCAGTAACACTAGAGCTCAGTGGGAGCAAGTGATCCCTGGCAGCTTTCCAGAAGAGTGGAAACTGTTATTATATCTCCATATAAATGGCCTTGGTTTGAATGAGATAACCAAATCTTACCGTATCGGTAAGATGTCCAGGTGTTCACCAGTTGTGGAATGTAAACACGTGCATTTACTAAAGCGTACTTGTAGTTAAGCACAAGTTTGAGGTACATGTACTTGACTTGAATATTTCCATTTCATGCTACTTTATACTTCTATTCCACTTCATTGTGAAGGCATAGATTGTACTTTTCACTATTAGATAATGATACCAGTTGCAAGATTACTGATACTACTTACACATCATTGCATCAACAATTATAATCCAGTGACATAAAATAAAGTATATTATTCTGAAATGGTCCATTCTGCATAACGAGTAGCCTTCTTTTACTTTTGCTTATTTCCATGCGAATACTTTTCCAACGTAATGACAGACTTTCAATGCAGGGCAGAGTATGTCCAGTGTGCTATTGACACTTTTTCTCAAGTTATACGGTTCACTCCCCCCCCCCCACCCCCCCCCCCCCCACCACCACTGGTGTCCACATACTTTTGGACAACAAGCTCAGCGTCGCGTCAACGTCAGGTTGTTGATATTTGCACATTCGTTCTGGCAAGTGGGCAAGAAACCGCGCACAACACGGACGATGAAAACACGTACTAGTGTTTTAGTACCGTTGTTATATTAGCGACACGTCAATGTGTCGGTTCTGTCACAGGTCCGAACTATCGTTAACTTGTAAACGTAATTTAGTCCCTCATAGCTTTAGCATTAACCGTAACGTAACGTCAATGTCACCCAACCACCTCCCCCCATTGTTACATTCATGTTAAACCCCTATATCAGTCGTGACTTTTCCCATAACGCACCGGGCGTGGCACCGGTCCACTACGGGTTGACCTCTCTGCAGCTGCAAGGCAGCGAACGTTAACGCGACAATTAACTCAAACCTCGGTATTTTGCTAACGTTAGCGGTTAGCGTTAAACCATTGGCGCTAACGCTTCCTCTGGACAAGCGGCGCTAAATTAGCGAACGCCACGGGCCCGGAAGACTGTACTGTCCGCGGCATCGTTGTGGGGGAAAGCGAACTCCCATTCGGGTGACTCGTCACGTTAGGAGCATTAAATCTGACATCGACACCCGAAAGTGAACAGCGGCCCAGTTTCCATTGCTACTTGCTGACAGGGAGCTTTGTTATCAACGTTAACGTACGTGATATGCAGCCCGGTCGACCGATCGTCCCAAAAATCACACACAAAATAGCAACACCGTTATAGAAAGATTGAGCCGTGGAAATAATTCAGATACCTGATTGGGTTTATGTCAAATGTGGGCGCAAGACGCAGGTTAGTCCCTTCCTTTGCCAGGTTGAGGAAGATGGAGAATCGGGACGGGGATGGTATGTTCACTGTCATCAGAAACGGGAAAACTTCCCTCTTATTAAATTGATCCTCTAATTCGATCGATCCAATGCTGTATAGACGATGGTTCTTCAATTGTCTATGGTTTGGACTTGTGCATCGGGAGAATGCTTTATTGATATAAGCTTACGCAAAGGACCGGGCAACAAAGATGATATTGACATCGGCAATAATCGACTGCATGTGCACGATGAGGACAGATCGATCAGGTCCATTGTCATCTGCATTCACATGGAAATTAAATCTCTCCAAGAACTGTATGCAAATTGAATTTTTTTTGTACTTAAATACAACGTGTTTTAGACGTTACTGTTTATAGCATGGTAAATGCCCACAGTATTGAACGCAGCACGAGAGGATAGTCTTGGTTGGGATCAGAAAGATGTCCTTACTGACAGTGGGAACTAGAAGAATGTGTATAGCCACAGTGAATTATATGTTAAACCCTGCTTGTTTTTATTTTTCCATTTCATTTAACTATGTTATGCAGGAGCATTGGCTTGACCAACTTCTGTTTTTGTGTGTAGTTCTGGGGACATCCGGGAGTATTTGATTAATTGGACCCAGTGCTCTAACTGGAGAATGAAGATGCAAGAGTTCCGCAAGCAATAACATCTTAAAATCCACCTGAAACAACAGGAAGCCAGTGGAGGGAGGCCAGTAGGAGTGATACGTGATCCTGTTTCCTTTTCCCAGCAGGATGACGAGGAGCTGCACTTTGAACAAACTGCAGAGATGACTGCTCCACACCCACAAACATTTACAGTCGTTTGACCAAGAGGTAATAAAATCAATAATAACTCTTTCGGATATTTAGAGATAGGCCTTTACTTTGGCTAAAAGTCTTAATTTGAACTCATTTGTTTATTAAATTTGAAAATGTAAGATTTTTAACAAAAAGTCAATGTGTGATGCACTAATGTGTGATGCACTAATGTGTTCGCATTACAAGTGTTACAGCTGGTAAAGGTGAAGCTAATTTCAACTACTTTATATACTGCTGGGTAGCTTAATCGAACGCTACATGTAGCACTTGATCGTATTTGTATTAAAATTCTGAATCCGCAAAGTAAAGCTATCAAAAGATTGTGGTGAAGTGAAAAGCACAATAATTTCCTCTAAGACCTAGTGGAGTAGAAGTATAAAGTGACTTAAGGACAGGCTGTTGCGACTAAGTACTTAATATATATAAAAAAAGTATACATTTTGACTGAATGTGGTTCTAATGTTTGGAATAAAGAATGAAAAACATACAACCCAAATCTAAAATAGTATTTTATTTTCTGTTACATTACTTTTCACAAGTATCACTGTCTATAACTCTGAAAAAGAAACTCTTTACTCAAATCTTAGATAAACCATGACTGTACAAACAATACAATGTAAGGTGATAAAAAAAAGACTTAGTAGGCATATTGGCTTTTTTCCTTACTCATTAGCACATGTATCCTTATTATCTAAGTTATTACCCCTCCCCACAGATTTCTTTACAAAGAATAAATAGCAATACGACACCTTTTTCTTCTCTCTTGACTCGTTACAGTACATTATAGTCCCATCAGCAAAACACAGTAAACGTGCAATATCTTAAACAGTAACTCTTCGTCGCTGGTAATATGGCTACATTTCTACATAGTAGATATCAACCATTTGGATATTTTTATGTATTTGATAAAATGACAGTTCTTCACTGTTAGATCACCTATGCCGAGGATTCGAGTTGGGAGGTGGTGTGTACGAGGTCTCTGGGAAGACTTTCTCGGGCCTCTTGCATCTTTTTCCTGGCCCGCTGGAAGGCCTCTGGCAGAGAAAAAAAATGTGTTGAAAAATAGTAAATCTACGCTGTATAAAAACATTAAAACACATTGTGAATAGATGAAGACAAGCTATATTTGCTTGTACAAGTTTGTCTTTTTAATTTCAAAAAAATTAGGTGTAAAGCAAAAGTGTTTCTGTTAACCATGCTGTTTGTCACACAATCTAGCCTTCAAACTGATCTTCCAGATCCTAAATAAGTAATTCTTATTGAATGTCTTTACCAAGGATGGTGCAAACAGCTCCTTGCTGACTAAATCCTCCCAGCTGGTCAAAAACTTTCTGCCTCCTCTTCTTCAACATGGTGGCATCAACAAATGCCCTGAAATGTAAATAACAATGACACACTGAATCACACAAAACAGCAACTGCACAGAAAGTTAACATGTAATCGTATGATAAATGATGATGAATGAAATATGTCAAAGACTGTCTGTACACAAACAAAGACCAACGTTTAGAATGATTGTGACACCCATACTGACATAGTCAAGGTGTACTTACCTAGCTTGCTGGATGCAGTGCAGATTAAAGGTAACACTTCCTGTGGTTTCAGTGCAAAAGCCAAAGCGACTCAGCCTCTCTCCCTACAGTCACATATGGACGTATTAAGGTTAAGCAGTGACGCAAACGGAAACAAGTGCAACTATTCAACATCAGGGGCATCAAACATGACTATACCTTGAGTTTTATTCTTGATGGTTTACTGTATTTATTTTTGTTCATTAAGAATAGTTAGTTGGATTGAATCTCACTATCAAAATACAGTTTGAAGCACAAATGTGTCCTCACTCCCAGATGACTATTTACGCAAACTGTGCAGACAGCTGGAGAAAAACTACGCAACTATTCAATGTATAGAAACATAGAATCCAAATGAGTCTGTGTGGGTTTGAGTGACAGGCGGCAAAAGAAGAAGAAAAAAATGCTGTTCCCAACTGGTCCACATTTACTCTCCACCTCTCAAGAGCTTCCACAGAGGTTTGAGCCTACCTTGAAGGTCCCTGGTATTCTGACATAGCTGTGGTCTTCAAGCTCCGGAGAACCTCCGATAAAGAAGCGCCTCAGTGCAGAGACCGTCCCCGTCTGAAGGGGCCTCCACGTGTGGCATGTTATCGAATGTTTTCCTGGCAAACACAAAACATGAAATGTGGGGAAATCATACTAAAGACTACAGGTAAATTACGGGCACATTCTTTGTTTGTGAGAGAATAAAAGATTAGGGCAGCATTTCAATTTCTAACCCCAACAGATAACTTTACACTTCAAAATGTAAAATTGTCTTTTTTAATTGGAGCTGCAACAAAAGTAAATATTTCAGTAATTATTCAGTCGATAATGTCAAACTTTTGAGTAAATGTCAGAGATTTCTGCATTTGGTTATTGTTCAACTATTTCTTGACGACTAAAAAAACCGACAACTAATCAGCAGATTAATGAACAATGAAAAGCGCTCTTTGGTACCGCCCTAATTTTAACCCAACAACTTTGCAGTGTACACAGCATACCAGGCATGGCAGGAAACAGCAGATAGCCATAGCCTTCAGTTCGAAAGCGCTGCCAGGAGTCCAGAGAAAGAACCTTGAAGTAGATCACCGGCCATTGGGGAATCGTCTCTGAGACAAGGAGAAAACTCATGTATATATACTGAAATGAATTACATTACTGTATCATCCACATTCACAAAATCACTGACGTCTAACTAATGCATGAGCCAAATTCCTTCAACACAATATCCAATGTTGGATACTGACCCTCACGCTCCTTTTCACTCATGTAGAAAGCCTCCAAGCTGAAGGGGTAACTGAAGAAAGCTACATTTTCCTGTTGGCAGAAAGAATATTCAAGAGTTGAACAAATCTCAGCTGCCCGGCCTTAAAGCTGTTCACCATTCGCTCGTGGAGTATACACACCTTCCCCAATGTTTTAGCCCGGCACGTCTGCGTTACTCCCGAGAGAGACTGAAATGGCAAACTGGACCAATCTTAAACAAACAAGATATATAAGTGGGAAATTAAATTTAGTTTAACTGATTTAAAAAAGGTTTCAACATAGCCAAGTATCGCAATGTAAATAGTGTCATATATCATATATGACTTACTGTTCGGCAGTTCCATAAAGAAGTGGATGTATAAGTTATCGTATTCAAAGCCTTTGGCTGAGACTGGGAAGAAAAAGGAGATTTAAATACCAAAGACAGGCATTTTAGAAATACAGAGTAAATATATACAGTGGTGATGGCAGCTTTCCTTCTCACCTATCTCTCCATTCATCAGGTAACGCAGAATACCTATAGGGGGCTAAAGGATAAACACACAGTAAGTAAAAAATAAAAGAAATTAGGTTTTAAATGTGAATCACTGTAACCATAAGATGTTCTTGAGCATGCAGTCATTATGAGAACAAAAACATCAGGCTGAGGGGTCTAGTAGTAGACAAGATTAGCTGTGGAAAGACAGACTTACCATTTCAAAGTCTTGTCCAACAAGGCTATTGAGGTACTCCTTGTGCCGTACGTACAGCTAGAGTCAGAGAAAAAGTGGATGTGTCCACATCAAGAGACATATTTGACTCTATAATCAGTTATATGAACACAACCATTAAAAGCTAAACTCCTCAATTCAGCTTTTGTCTTTAAAGAAACATGATGGAGATGAACTCACGTCTTTGTACATGTTCTGCTCTCTCTCCTTTTCCTCTGGTTGCATGGTGGTGCACACATTCTCAAGAGTGAGGCGCCAAACTTCTCTCTTCTCCCCCGTAGTCACTATCCTGCACAACACACACACACACACAAACATGCACGCACACGCACGCACACACACACACACACACCTTTATCCTTAATAAACATAGTTTGGTTTTCTTTATGTCATCAGAATCCTTGAAATAATTGCTGAGCTATTTCAGTCACTTTAACTTATACAATCCATCTTTACTAGAGCCACAAACAGTCTCCTGTCATGTTGGTAACTTGCCTGTAAGGCTCTTTGCCTTTGTTGAAGTCAGGTTTGATAATGACTGTTCCACTGCCATCTGTTTTTATGGTTACCAGCAAATATTCATTCTCTTTCTGGCCCAGCCTGAGAAAGCAAATACACAGAGAGAAAATCACAACGAAACCGCACCACATTCACAGATGACTTTATTTGTCAATGAAACCTGCAAATAGCAACGGTTTCTTGTATTCGTACACAATTTCTGAGCCGCAAGACTTTTGTCCGAAGGGGCAAAATGTGTTTGTTCCAAACAATACAGATCAGATCGCAGGTTAACACCATTTGGAAAAATGTCAATTACACTAATGGATGGGTCGGTATTCTCAATGCTGCAAGTCGAAACCCTCAAGAGTCAACAAACTGGGAAGGCGGTCTTTACCTGTCAGGAGCGGCCAGGTCTCCCATGATGTGCATGGTCTGCATGGCATTATTCACCACATGACTGCTCTTCACGAACTCTGCTGTGGGCTCCCAGTTGACGATCTTTGACTTAGGGACACTACAATCCCTGCAAAATACGACAGACCATCCTATCACATGACTGTAAGGTACATTAAGACATTACAAGTACTGTCTTTGAGGATTAATAAGCGTCATAGATAGAACGCTTTTTACAAGTGGAGACTCTGATTACAAGCATTTTAAGAAAAGGAAAAACTGAATTTCCCTGTGAAAGACCATCTGGGTTATAAATCCTTTTGAATCAGTGAGCTACCGCTTCACTTACATGGTGCGTCTGTCCTGCCGTCTGTGTCTCACGCTGGCCATCCTTTCAGCCAGGAATGTGGGGCTGGATTCGGTTGTGGTTAAATCAGTGGAGTGGTGCTTTCAAGATAAAAAACAAACTACTTACAGGAATCCATTATTTGTTTGTGTGTAACTAAACTGCAAGGGGTCAAACAAGTTAATCTTATACAAATGTCGGAGTTATTACAACTATAAAGGTCCTCAATAAAATGAAAACCACCCAAATAAATAAAATAAAATCCTTATTTAGTGCAAGCCATTGTCTTTTTAAAGTGATGTAAGGAACCAATGGGTTCACGCAGACATATCAAATATCCCACACTTAAAAAAAATATTTGATAGAAAATGTGAGTGAAAATATTCCAAAATGATATGAAAGATATCTGAAAAGTATTCATAATATGTGAAAGAAATACATGTAAATGTGCTAAAAACAATTAAAAATATATAACGCTGTAACATGAGTTATTGGATGATTGTGTTAAAATATGTACAGTATAACCTACCAGTTGCTGGAGTGGAAGACAGCTGGTGTAGCGGTCATGATCAGTGTATGTGAAGATCCTGTGATTACGTCGGCCTTTGACCTTGTTCAGGGCCTTCACTTCTATGTGGTACTGATGGTCCAAAGGAGTCTGACAAGCTGCCTCAAACTGGAAAAGCTCCATCTCATACTGGGACCACAGACAGAGAGGCATAAAGGTGAGGAGGTGGGACATTGAGTAATATAAGCAAGATTAGCATTTACTTTTGACCTTTAACTTGTTTTGAATCATTATTATATGCTGAGGATACTTAACACTCAATTGTGCTACCTGACTGAAGAGTTTCTCCTGCCAGCCTATTATCAACTCCTCTTCATTATCACCTGGTGACGGAGTAACAGAAATGCTTAGTTATTTAGGTGGAGGACACATCTACCCTAAAACAAGGTTCAATACAAGTTATACACATTATGTTACATTCAAGTCACACAGTCAAGACATACTGTGTTTTGAATAAGATCAAGCAACGGAGGCAAGTCAAAATAAAGTGTTATTGTGGACAAGTGGTCTGACCAGACAGACCATCAATTGCACCATCAGTCTTTCTCCCAGAATATATATATTTGCACCTGTCTGGTCTTGTGAGGTGAGGGTTTCCAGTTCAATGTCTCCTTGTTCTTGCTGGGACAGAACTTGCTGCTCCAGGTGCTTAGAGAGGGCTGATGTGGAGGTCACCCTCTCTAAACGCACTCTAAAAGGGGGGAAGGAGTGGGGAGACAAAGAGATATCGTGAAATACAGTGTCCTGAAGCTGGTATAACTCACCATCATTTTACATGATGTTTTTGGATTACTACTACTTCTGCTGCATTATTGTAGATGTTGCATTTTACTGCTGAATATTTTTAAGGTTGTGCTAAATATGAACTACAACAGATTCTGTTGGGAAGTGTAATCAACAGCAATGCATCTATAAAATCATCATGTGTGATATCTCGAAAATGTCAACTTTTCATGAGCTCTGTAAAACATAGTTTATTTATTATTATTTATTTACACAAAATTTATTGTAAGGAGTGGCGATATAAAGACTAATAACCAAAATATATATCAAGAAGATCACAAGACTGGAGTGTTAAGGTTACACATCATGAACGCAGTATTACAAGTGTTTCGGTTTTTTAAGCGACCCTGTTACCTGGAGACTTTCAGCCGAACGCGTCAGTGGTTGTCGTAGTTACTACGGCTGTTGAAAACAGGAACGTAGTTAGCTGTCCTTTACATGTCGTAACCATGACAACCACAAACGCGTTCGCCTGAAAGGTATTCAGTTAACATGGTCGCTTGATGAACCTAAACACCGGCTTCCACTTAATAGCAGCGACCATCAACATGAAGATTGACACAAACGAGTTTTTGCAGGTGAGCCAACGTTTCTTACCGTATTCTCAAGTTCTTGACAGCATCCCGGGACCTATACACGGCTTCACCGGTATCTGTGTTCCAAGTGTCTGCCATTAAGCTGATATTTAGCCCGTAAACATGAGAGACACGCCAATGGTTTGATTTTAGCGAAGCAGGTTGCTAAGCTAAAATGTTTGTTAAAGCACACAACTACTTTTCTTTTTGTGTTTGTATTGTTCGTACACACAACCACATAATATGTATTAGCTTATTTGCAGAGTTTGCACACGTAAACGACAAAAACAACGGTTAAGAAACCATCACCTTCTTCTTCTCCTTCTTTTCTTTTTCTTCTTCTTTAACTTAGCGGCGGACTAGAAACCAATATTTAAGGTGCATGCTGCCACCTACTGCATGCTGCCACCAACTGCACCTCTGTCGTCATAGCTTTATGACATTTTTATTCATTTAAATTGCTAATAATCGTAAGCATGCTATGAATATGTGCTGTATATATGTGTCAAACCCTTTCTCCTTTGTCTTTTCCCCCTCTCCCTGTCTCTCTTTCAGTCCAAGAACCACAGGCGTATTCAAATGAGACAGCACCCTCATACTGCACCTTGAGTCCCAACTCCCTGGGTTCAACAAGCCTTTCCAGAAACTTTTCGAAACAAGTTAACAATATCTACCTCCGATTCCTGAGGTACATATGAATCTATCCTAAGTCACATTCATTTGCTTAATTTACTCAGAAACATTCATCATTAAATATGGAAAAGAAAAGCACATGGAATCAGAGAAATTGAAGCAGAAATTACACAGATTTATTCATCAAACATTGAATTGTTGCCGTCGAAGCTGGTTTTGACAAAAACAAGTAAATAGATGATTTGAAATTACCTCTTATTTTGTGAGAAAATACCCTAAAATACGTTTAAATAATGGAGTAAAACGTACAAATAAATACCCACAATTGTACATATGTATTTTTTGCAATGTCATGGTAAAGCGATAGTTGCAGCAAAGCACTGTCACAATTATACATGTACAATTTCATAAATTGTCAACAAGATGCCAAAGTACATTAGTACAACTAATTTAATTTAATTTATTTTAATTTAATTTAATTTAATTTAAAATAAATACAATAAAGCACACACTTTTATTGTATAATTACAAACATATAGCATAGGCAATGCATGCCATTCATATTTACTGCATTCATCTTACACACTTTACCAGGTGACGAGGTTTTTATATTGGACCTGGGATTGGTCCTACGTAAATTACGTGACAACCAACTTCCGCTGATGCGACACTAGGCGGAGGAGGATTCGGTCGCCGTCACCTCGGAACCAATCAGGCCACCTGGCGGGTTATGGCTTGTTGTTGTGCCGATCTGTCTCACTTTCGTCTACCGTTATAACGGTACCGCGTTATCGCAGTATGGCGTCGTTTGTGACCGAGGTGCTCGCCAGCTCCGGCAAACTGGAGAAGGAGGACCTGTCCAGTAAAATTAGCAAAATGTCGCGCAAGGTGGAAGATACGAAGGTAATCGACCAGCTAGCATAGCATTAGCTGCGTCAAGCTAAAGGAAAGTTTTGAATCAACGTCAGCAGTTGCTTCAAAACTCCTCTGATGTTTTGACCTTCGATTGCTCGGAGAAAATAACTCGTAGTTGCAAGTGAATATGGAAGCTAGTCCTTCCCCTAGCTGCTACTATCTAGCTAACTTAATAGTTTAATTTAGTGCACTTTCATGAGCACGCGTTTTAGCATATGCGGTGGAGATGTCGAACTACGTGGCTCTATTATGTTCAGCTAAACTTTGATTTGAATCGAAGAGAAAATAACAGTTAGCATTACTCGTGTAACAGTCAATTTTATATTTCAGACTCAAGATCTAGACTACCAGGTGTAACGTTACTGTACTGCAGTAGTTACCTTACATATTTGAGGTTAGGTACTTGTAACCTTAGTTTGTTTAAGTCCTCGCTTTTCATGCTTTAACTTCTGACTTAGAAATCCTTTTTCATGGTTAATCTGGCAGCTTTAATTACTTTACAAACTATATATATTCATAATGTCCAATATTCAAACTGCTATAAAAACAGTTCTTTAAACTTGTAAATGAAAATCACAACGCAGTCTTGTTCAGGGGGACCTCTGCTATGCACATGTAAATGGCCATGAGATTTTATTTTTTACCTTATATTGCATTTTATATTACATTATTGCAAGTGGAATATCCATTATTGAATCCACCTAATTTAGCTGTGGTTTATCATTGTTAAAGTTATATTTTTCCTCTATTTTCTGTTGTTGAGGCCTGGGTTTCCCAATGTAAACACTGTTGTTCAATAAACTGAATCAATCATAATATTTAGCATGAAAGCATACATTCATTCATAAAAATGGCAGTATAATGACTGTATGTTCTCTTACTATTCAGGCTTTTGTACAGACTAATTTCTTTCAGAGTTATATTTACATCATGTACTGTTTTATAGGTTAATTAGAGTCCTGATATACTTTCAGCTATTCACTAATGTTTGGAAACAGTCTGCAAACACAAATGCTCTCAGCTTGAAAGAAAATAACTATCTTGCTGCAATTTATCTTTTAACTCTGTTTGCTTCATGTTTGTTTTTTTGTAATAGGAAGAAGTATGTGACATGATGAACAAGAGGTATAGTGAATTCCTCCCGAGTCTTCAAGGTTCTGAGGAGCTGATGGTACAGGTTGATAAGGTCTCCAAAGAAATGGATGGCCTTAAAAACTGCATTGAGACTGAGGTATGTCAGACACTGTTTTACACTATAGCCAGATTGAATTGAAGAGCAGAACAAGCCCCGCAGTTTACTCGAGGTGGATTTACAGGATGGCTTTCAACCGCTGTTTGTGGACACAGGTGCAGCAGAACGTCCATGTGGCTGTGGCTGAGTATGCAAAACTGAAGCAGCAGCTTGAGAAAAATACCATCGTCATAACAATGCTTGGGCATCTAAAAGAGGTACAACATGCGTGACAATTTCTTAAGTAAAATAAGATTTGATATGCAGTCAATTTAATCTGATCAAAGGAATAGTAGTTAGAATATAGTTTCCTGATGGCTCTGGTAGCCAAGTTGTGACTATTATTTTTCTAATAATTTATTTCTCTAATGAACGCATAAGACTTATTAAGAGCATTGTCCCGGTAGGGCTTTGTGTTAGCCATTTATTAATTACAAGTTTAGCTCTCAGAATTACATGAGCAGAGAAATAGTGGTGTGTCGAGCATCCATAATTTACCTGTTTGAATGTTTCTGGGGCTGTAATATCTTCTGTGTGATTCAGTTTCACAGTGCAATGAAAGAGTTCAACAAAGCTTTGCTGGAAAAGAAGTATGTTGACGCAGCCAACCAGTTGGAAAGGGTAAGAGCTGCTTGCATCACGTCTACACATTGGTACCTCCACTCTGTACTCTGACTGATTTTGATCATTCTGTATGTACTCGATCAGCTACCACTTATCAACCTGAAAGTACAACAACATCACTTATAACCTGGCAAACAACAAAGTATGTTTTCCCAGTTGTGTGTAGCTTATTTTTGACAAGAAAATGTTGTGACTGCACTAGTTTTGTGACATTATTCATTAGGAGTGGCCAGGTGAGCCTGCTGAAAAATGGTTTTAGTGCCTAGTTTAAGACATGACTAATGGAAGCCCTGATTTTCAACTTTTTGGAACTCCTCGACAGATGAATCCCAGATAGCTAGCATGCTTAATATCTTTTTATTTACGATATTGGGCTATATAAATATAATTAACTTGACAATATCCTCATTGATACTGTTTTTTATTTTATTTTCCAGGCAAGGGCCAGTGTGGATTCACTGAAGGACTGGAAGACCTCCCAGCTGCTGCTGCTCAGTGCTCTCAGCTCAGAGTTGACGGTGCAGAGAGAAAACTTAATTTACCACCTGGGAGACGAATGGAAGCGCCTCGTCATCTGGAGATTACCGTCCTCAAAGGGTCAGACATTCTGTTTTTTACATGTTACTTGTCATTCAGATTATTGTGTAGACTGCAATACAATATTTACTGGCTCTCACTCAATTATTGCTTGTTTTGTCTCAAATAATCTCCCGATCAGCTTGTACAAAAGTGATACATTTTATAAATGACTCTTTGACTAGTTAGCATTTCTTGTTTTGCTAATTTAAAAAACATTACATCAAACCCATGTGAGCATCAGTAGTGACAGTTTGATGTGTACACCAGAGCCTGCAGGTCCGAAGTCTTACCTGAAAGTGGAGCTGAACCTGAGCCATGCGTGCAATAAGGACAGTGAAGCGAAGCCACCTGCTCTGCTGTGCTGTGTCCTGCAAGCTCTGGCCATCCAGGGAGACCTTCAGCACAAGATCAAACTCTTCAGTAAGAGTATTCTTAACTATGCTGTAACCTATTGAAAAAGTGTTTTCATACCTTCTAGACACTTTGTTGCAGTTAATTTGCTCTTTGCACCACTTTTTGTTTTTGTTTTAGATAATTGTGACATCAACATATGTATAGAGTGGGAGATGTTAACGTTATAAACTGTAACTCATCAGTGCTCTCTGGTGGAACCGTTTTTAAGCACAATGCATCCAAAGTCAGAACCTGCCCAGTGCTGATTACTGTTGTTGTTGTTGTTCAGGTCAGGTGCTGTTGAAGACCATGTTGAAGCCTTTGGTGATGTACCCGTCGCTGTCGGTGGTGGTGACAGAACAGCCGGGTGAGGGAACCATCATGGCCTTGCAGTGTTTGAAGGAGAGCCACGATGAGAAATCCACCCCCTCACAAGTCTACAGCAAACTGCTCCTGGTGCTCAAGACACTGCACTCACACCTACTAGGTATAGTACGGCCAGGTCTATGTAGAAATTATATTTATTCCTCAATGTCACTGTTTTTAATTATTTTTATTTTCCAGATGTGTCCATTGGCGATAGAAAGCTTTCAGCTATCTTGGGAGAGCTGATTTGGGAGGAAATTTCCCAGTGCATCATCCATGAGTGTCTGCTGTACTCCATCCCCACCAACAACAGCCAGCTGGAGAAATACAACACTGTATGTACATAACAGCTGTTTGTTTAGTAAAATGATGTTGTAACATAGTAATTACATTTTAAAAAATTTAAATGTTTTTCTATTGATTGTATTTGAAGGTGATTAAGGAAACGGAGGAGTTTGAGAAGTCTCTCAAGGAGATGGAGTATCTGCAGGGCGACTCCACCGAGCTGCTCAAATATGCCAGGGATGTCAACTGCCACTTTGCCAGCAAGAAGTGCAAGGACGTCATTGTGGCGGCCCGCAAACTCATGACCTCCAAGATGCACAACACAGTCAAAGTATGCAAGAGCGAAAGCTTAATGTTGACATTAATTAACTGGAGACTGGATATAGATTCAGTTGCTGTAGCCTGCAATTAAAACCAGGAACACTTATACATTCATATAGTTTTCTTAACAAATTTTCTAGGCACTCGTTAGTGGGTTATTTCTCGCAGGTGTACGTTACACGGATCATGTTGCTTAGGTTGCATTTTTGTTATTTATTGGTTTATGCTCTTGCATCGTCTGACAAGCTATTTTGTACTTCTGTTGCTAAACTTTTCTTTGTCTTATCAGATACATTTTCTTTCTAATCTTCTTCTGTTAGATCACACCAGACTACAAGCTGCGTCTGCCTAAGCTGCCTGCTCCAGCTTCAGAGCTGAAGGCGAAGCAAGAGACCACAAAGGACGACATGACAATGGAGAACCCAAAGCAGCTGTCTGCGTGGAGTCTGTCTCTGCCGTCCTGTCGCATCAGCGAGTCAGTGCAGCAGCTGATGGAGCTGGCCCTCAACACCCTGTGTGAAGCCGTTGGAAGCTCCACACAGTGGTATGTTTCAATGCTTGGAGACCTGACTGTCTTCTGTAATAGTCCAATGTTTCAAATTGAACAAAAAACAGGTCCCCTCTGAGTAATTTTCTTTCCTGTAAAGGGTTGTCATCTTGTAGAGACTCATTGTCTCACAGCACTGCTGATCATTAAACAGCACCGCAAAGCTACAAACGTAAATACAGCTGCAGCGTATTGTCAGGAGGGCAGAGACCTACTTGTTGACAAAAAATACATCAAAAAGACGTATGAACATCCCACTCAAAACTTGGTGAAAAATTGTCCAAATTGAAGCACCAGAGTCGAGCTTCACTGGATCCTGCAACATCCATAATGCATCCTTTTTTATAGATTTTTTTTATTTACACCACCAGGTGGGAAGGTCTGAGGCTCATATCAAGTCTTTTTTCTTTTCAGTGCATTACAACTCTTCTTTACCGTGAGAAACATCTTCCAACTGTTCTACGACGTCGTCCCGACATACCACAAGTAAGGATCTTTCCATCGTTTATCATAAAGTATGAAATCAAACACATTTCTCCTGAAGGTGTGATTGGTTGACTTCTTTTTCTCTGCTACCCCACACAGGGAGAACCTGCTCAAGTTCCCTCACCTGGCTGCCATCCAGCATAACAACTGCATGTACTTGGCCCACCACCTGCTCACCCTGGGCCACCATTTCAGAGCTCGCCTGCCACAGCCCCTCAGTGAGGGCGTTGCAACATTTGTTGACATGGTGCCTGGATTCAGGAAACTTGGTAAACAAATGGTTTAACTCATGTTGACCAGATTGCCATGGAATTGAATGCAGAAATTAATCTCCAAAATCATTGTTCTCAGACAATGATGGTCCACTGACAACGAGAACCATTTCTTTTTTCCACAATCGAGCCAAAATTGTATTTATTTATTTATTTATGTATTGCTGAGCTCACTTTTCTCATTTTCTTCCAGGGGCCCAGTGCTTCTTGGCACAGATGAACGTTCAGAGAGTCGAGCTGTTGGAGAGACTTTCCACCGCTCACAATTTCTGCAACCTGGATTATGAAGACAACTACATTGCAGCTAGCAAAGCAGTAAGACAGGTGAGAGGAAAGACCTTGAACAATAAACATAGCTGTGTTTCAATGAGTGTCTCATCATCATTAAAAAAAAAAAGAAGTGTTTCAGCTCTCCAATTTGTGAGGTTGCATTGTATTTTAACGTTCTGGGTGTGATAGGCTCATTTCATATTTTCATTCATGCACTGCTTCTCCCTCACACGGTCATCATCTGTCTGCTTGATTGTAGGTCATCCATCAGCTGAAGCAGTTGGGCACAGTGTGGCAGGATGTCCTTCCAGTCAGCATCTATTGTAAGGCCATGGGCAACCTCCTCAACACAGCCATCACAGAAGTCATCGCCAGAATCATGATGCTGGAGGTTTGTTTTTTAAAAAGAAAAGAAAAGTTCTCAGTTTTTTATTTTTTTTTATTTTTTATTTTATTTTGGAAGCATGATCAAGTGTATACTCGCAGCGTTACACAATAGATGATCAACAATGATTTTATTTCTGCAGGATATCTCCTCCGAGGACGGCGAGCACCTCCACACTCTGTGTCAAACCATCATTGAGGAGGGGCCGCTGGTCTTCATCCCTCTGGCCGAGGAGAACAAGAACAAGAAGTATCAGGAGGAAGTGCCTCTGTATGTGAGGAAGTGGAGTACCTTCAAGGAACTGGTCATTGTGCTGCGGGCCAACCTGCAGGAGATAGTCGACAGGTCGGAAGGAAATTTGACAATTCATTTTTAATAGGTTATAGTAAATGTTGGCATAGTCGGGAGTTATTTTGCTTGTCTTTACATATTGTATTCGTTCATATTCAGGCCTTTTCTGCTCAATTGCCTCCAGATTCACAACTTTAATTAATTATAATAAATGAGTAATCTCCCGGTATGCCACTTGTTCTGTTTTATAGTTACATTTGCTTTTAAGTTGTTTTTTTTTCCCTTCGAGCCTTAGAGTTACACTGTGCGACTTTAAAATAATGCCACCCTGACTTTTTAGGCCTTAGGATCATTTAAACTCCAAAAAGCACCACCATAGAAAAAACTAGTTTTTTCACACTTTGTGCGAGTGCCTCTTCAGTATTGGACGAAGTGCTTCTGGTTACCACATACTGTATTTGTCCTCTAACGTGTGTGATTGTGCTGATTGTTCTGATTCCTCTCCACAGGTGGGCTGACGCTAAAGGTCCGCTGGCGTTGGAGTTCTCCAGTTTGGAGGTGAAGAATCTGATCCGAGCCTTGTTTCAGAATACAGAGAGGAGAGCTGGAGCTTTGACCAAAATCAAATAGACACTTGGAGGAAAAGAAGATACAACAGCACTTTTTCCTGTGAGGAAAATATGAGTTATGCCTGTATTCAATTCCGTTGTCTGTTGCATTAATGTGTGCATTTCCATGAGTGGTTGAACAGTTTGTCAGAGAAACAGTTACCCTGTCTGATGGAGGTATAAGCTTTTTTTTAATCAATTCGTGGGATATGTTCCTTCTCAGCATTCAGACTGCTATTAGTCCTGCTGAGATTACACGGAGGCTTCTTTACATCAGCGACCTCAGTCATATAGCTTTGAGGGTTTACCATGACAAAGCCAACCGAGGTTGCGTAACCCGCAATCTACCATCTGTTAACATGTGGTGTCATTTCCAGCGTTAACTTTGCTGCACATTGTTAATCAACCTCATCTGTAGCTCGTCTCACTTTTTCTGTACTGATGTAAATTCAGGAGAAAGAGTTTGTGTGAACCTTAACGCCTCTAAACAGCCACTTGGTTTTGACAAAGATGCCCTTGACCTCGCATCTCTAGCCATTAAACTGAACTCTTTTGTTATGTATTTATTACTTGTCCAAATAAACCAAAAGAGTCAACTTTTCAGAATCTTTTCCAACTTTTGTTTTTATTTAATATGCTGATAATATGTTATTTGGAAGAAATTGTAACTACCTATACTTTTGTCAGTAAATTCTTAATCTTCATGCACAAATCTTTATGTTTTAAGGCATCTTTGACCTTGTCTTTGCACCACTAGTAGGCCAACATTACCCCTTAAACAAAAGGGACACTAATCTAAGGGGAAGAGCACATTCATGCTCCTCAGAAATTGGATGCTTTTTGAGGAAAAGAAACCTTTGCGCTTCCCAGGACGAACATCAACTTATACACATGATCGCAATCAAACAAGGAGATTGATGATTTTAAACTTGGTCTATTTTAATAAAGTTTAATTTTACACTTTATAATGGTAATTTCACTGTCTGGAGCTGCAGCAGCCCCAACATGCATTGTTTTGAGTTGATCTCTGTCAGTATTTGCTCTGTGAATGACGCCGGGGGAGGAGACAAACAGCTGGAATCGTCGCATCAGCACCTCCTCACTCACTTCATGCCTCCTTCATCAGATCAAACCTCATGACTCGCACAAGGAGGTTGAGTTCTGCCAGCAGCTGTATTCATCTTAAAATATACACTACAGGTATGTCATTATTTTCTCTTTTTATAGGCATATATTTAGCAGATAAATCTGTGCTAGAAAATTTGGGGAAAAAACAAGGATATTAAAAATTTTGTTTATTTTAAAGATTGCATATGTAAACTTGTTTGTATTTCCACTGTACATATGTTAACAGTTACAGTAACCAACAGTATTTTAACATGAAAATACTAGATTTTTTGCTGTGTCGATTAGGAGTATATATTTCAACATTTGTATAATTGTAGCCATTTACGTATCAAGTATATACATTAAGTTCTGTATATGTTATTAAGATGATTCACTGGTATATTATATGTATTTTTGGTATTGTATTTTACGGGTTTGGAATTTCGAATTTTGCGCCACATTTCTTTTCCTTATTGAATCTTTGGTTGATTGTTTTCTCCATTAAGTAATTGCTTGTTTAGTTTATGAAACATCAGAAAATATTGACAAAAAAAAAAATCAAATTTCCCACTTTGTATGAATGTGAATGGATGAATGAGATGTTGTGGAAAAGTGGTTTGAGTGGTCGACTAGAACACTAGTTTAAGACTTGAAAAGCGCTATAAAAGTTTACTAAATACTATTATAACTCCAGCAGTTATTGTTTCTTAGTTTTAGCCCCTCTATTTTTCTCAAAGGCGTTTTTAATTAAAGGTAATTTCAGTTTCTTCCTGCTGTACAGAGGAGCCTGTTGTGTGTTTTATGTCTTTTGTCTGCATTTGTTTACACATTAAACACTTGTGTTTATGTATGGTTAAAACATTCCATTCATGTCGATACGGTAGACCTTTTCTCTTTTCTGAGTATAGATTGAAATCCTGTCCATCTGATTGGCTGCACCACATAGCTCGATCCCATGTGTGGTTTTGATTCAGAACTTTTACCATTTGTGTATGTTTGTTATTGTTGTGATAAGGTAATCGCAACACTGTTTAAACAGAGACAAACAAATTTACCGCAGTACAATACAGCTGGGCAATTCTTTCTCTAAGCCTTCTGGCAAATTCTTGTAATCTTTTTCAAATCCATCGTGTTCCTTAGTGTTTCTCCGATTAATTTTGAGGATTAGTGATAATCCCTTCGTGTGCAATACATTGGAGCAGTGAGTGAGACACTGGTCAGCCCACTTCAGACAGATGAGACCTTGTGTTTTGCTGATGAGGAAGTAAAGCAACACTTGCTTTTGGCACGTCATCAAACATCATCACAGCAAAGGCTCATCTATAAGCGTATCTAGGGTGATCTCAGGGATTTGTTGATGAAAAAAAAAAAGTTGAAATAAAGATAATGAATTGGCGGTTGAGGAATGAATGAAATCTCAAATCCTCTTGACTGCTGTCACCAATTTCTGAATGATCATTATTGTGTTCTTAATCATTTCCACAAAACCTTGTTTAGATGTATCGAAGCAGCACTGACAAGAGAGCTTTAGTTGCCTGTTTAGAAGTGAAAATGTACGTTATTCGCCTTAATTGTTTTGCTTAAACAGACGAAAAATCTGAAGATAAATCGACATCTGGAGGACCTCAGCAATGATCTCCACTATGATGTGCAGCAGAGAGACGCTACAGAACTTTCAGTGCAACAGTCACATCAGGAGCCCCGTCAGGATCGAGCCTCGCAGGAACTCCATCCCCCCAACCCAGACTCTCACTGCAAAACATCTGATGGCATACATGCCGCGACCACTGTCAGAATCCATCCATTACACTCCTTGCACTTACAAAGTACAGCTTTCTATAGTCATATGATGTCCCACTGCATTCAATAATGTGTTTGACTTACTTCACTTAGATCTTTCCCCTTTACTGTGCAGAAAGATGTATCTGCTGATTTCACATTCATCTGCTGGAAAAGAAACGTGTCTTTGTGCTCACCTGAAACCTGTTGATGCACAAGAAGGTTTTGAATGAGTTTGGAAACCACACACTGTGGTCCAGTACGCAGCTTAAGAAAAAAGGAGTTTGTGTGATTTGTTTTATTTGATATGTTAATTCAATTTTTTTCCCTCTGAAATATCATACCAGACACAGATGCTCCAGTCCTCACTTTTAGATCAGATCATGGCCCCTGATCCTTTTGGATCCATAAAAGATACACTGGAGGTGTCCTCCAGTTTCATCACGTGTTTCTACAGCCACAATTCTCTGCTGCGTTCTGGAGGATGCTTTAGATTAGGACAATAGGGCAAATCTTAAAAATCTACTCCTCAGTTATTAAGTGTTTTTGTCCTTTAGTATTTTGTGAATATTCTGCATTGTCTTCCTTCATTTCAGGCTACAGCTAAGTCCACTGTTGCTTCCATGATGAGCACTAAAAGACCCTCTCTCATTCACAACTTAAACTACGCTAAGTGCTCCTCACTCCCACCATCCCAGGAGGCCTCTCCCTCCCTGAGATCCTGTAGCCAGTCGTCTCATGTTCTGACTTCATCTGAGCAAGAGCCCCAACCGCACGCTATCCAAGCGGCTCCTCTGGAACCAGTAGAGGAAATGTCAAAAACTCAGCGTTTTCAGCGCAGCAAAGGCCTCAAGCGTTTCAGCTCTAGGTGGCCATCAAGCAGCTCCACAAACAGCGTCAACTTCCCAGTGTCTGCAATCGAGAAGATGCATGGTGCAAAGAGTCACAAGAAGCGCTGCAAGCTCCTGGGTGACGAGCACTCACCGCACGTCACTGCCAGCAATCTGCGCCAACGTTACATCACCAAGGATGGCAAGTGCAGGGTCAATCTGGGACCCTGCGACAAGAGTCGCTTTATCTCGGATATCTTCACCACCTTAGTGGACCTCAAGTTTTGCTGGTTCCTTCTTGTCTTCACTATGTGTTACATTCTCACATGGGTGGCCTTTGGTGGAATCTACTTCTTGGGTGCCTGGTTGCGTGACGACATTGCACATGTTCACGACCCACAATGGAAGGCATGTTTCCAAAATGTTGACAGTTTCCTCGCGGCCCTGCTGTTGTCATTGGAGAGTCAGAGGACCATTGGGTACGGCTCCCGGATGGTGACAGCCAACTGTTCCGAGGGTACGATGCTCCTGATGGTCCAGTCCATCCTTGGCTCCATTATCGATGCGCTGATGGTGGGCTGCATGTTTGTTAAAATCTCCCGGCCACAACAGAGAGCCCAGACGCTGATCTTCAGCAAGCATTGTGTCATATGTGAGCGTGACGAGAAGCTGTGCATGCTCTTCCGCATTGGTGATCTGAGAGTGAGCCACATGGTGGATGCCAAAATCCGAGCCAAGCTGATCAAATCCAGGCAGACCAAGGAGGGCGAGTTCATCCCGCTGGAGCAGTCGGAAATCAACCTGGGCTACGACACCGGAGGGGACAGGTTGCTCCTGGTGGAACCCCAGACCATCACCCACGTCATCAATGAAAGCAGCCCCTTCTGGGAGTTTGGGTCCGAGCGTCTGAAGAGGGAGACCTTTGAGATCATTGTCATCCTGGAGGGCATCGTGGAAGCATCAGGTTTGTAGAAGTGTTTTAAGTCACATGTTGTCCTCCAACTGAAGTTGGATGGAAAGACCACGGCCTGCTGCTGGAACTTTAGGATACAGATGTGTTCTACCTACTCTTGACTCTCTCTAATCACTGATGTGTTTCAGTTTCACTAAACACACAACACACCTGCTGTCCTTCACATAGCTGTGTTCCTGCATGACTTGCTGCTATATGTAACTAAGGGTAATTTGTGCAACGCTATCAGTCAGACTCTCTATTGAGGGACTATTTTACACGCAGGCAATGGTCTGACAAGCACAGGCAGTAAATAAAAATGTCATTTACATAAGCGTAAATATTTAGTTCAGATCCTGCACAACTGAAATTTCCCTTATCTCGCGCAGAAATGAGGAATTGCTATGGCTCAGAGAGATGTCAACTCCTGTATTGCATACGTTGTATTCTGAGCAATCAATCACCGGGAAACTTAACAGCAGAAGGCGTCTTGACGTTGCTGCTAAGAGGAAGTACTTTGGCATGTTTGACTGGTTGAGAAGCTGTGAACCGTGTAAACCAATGTAAGCCAGAGCTAACTTGACTGGTATCCGGTACTGGTATCTTATATCATAAACAAAACATGCTACATCATGTCATATTGCTTACTACTTCCTACATTACATTGTGTGTAGGATCTCATATAGCCAGTAGCTGTGGTGGTGGTTTTAAGACCAGACAACAAACCCAGTGGTTATTGCCCGCCATAACTTTAATATTTGACATTTAGCAGACCCTCTGATGCTTTGTTGTGTTGCAGGTATGACGTGCCAGGCGAGGACGTCCTATACGGAGGATGAGGTCCTCTGGGGCCACCGCTTTGAGTCATGCATTTCCTTGGAGAAAGGAGCTTTTCGTGTTGACTGCAGTGCATTTGACAAAACCTTTGAAGTCCAAATGTCCTCACTCAGCGCAAGAGACAGCAAACCAACAAGAGGTTGTGATTTAGAAAATGTTGTATGAAATAATAATTATTGGGTCTGTACATTAAAGTGTCAATCTCAAAAATGTTCCTTTAGATTCATGTCTGTTAAGTCAGTAAGTGATTGAGCTCATGTCTAACTGATGAAAGTATTGCAATATTCATATGTGCAGTATTATCTGCGCCGATAGTCCCTGGAATAAATGCTGTTTTTACAGTTTTTCTCCTTTTTATACAAACAAAAATTGTAACCAATTCTAAAAACTTGAAGCTTATATATAAATACTCCAGACTGTTCAACTCTACAGTTTAATTGTTTTAATGTGGATACAAATTCTAAATCAACAAGGACTGAAATCTTTAGGATTGTCCATTTAACAAAGCACATAAGTGACTTGAAGTGATATTCCCTAATACATTATAACAATCATACTACATAAGTATTAATCTCAGGGCAGTCATAATTTATGTTGCTCTGTCGTGTGTATAATACGGTTTGCACTGTGTTTTTAATGTTAGACTATGATATATTTTATGTTGTGTTTAATTAAAAATAAACATTCTGTTGAACCTAATTGTCTATGATCATTTCTGGGCAAATTAAAAAGTTGTTGGCTTTTTCTGCACCTTTCAACATCAGTTTGTTCAACTCCATGGCCTTCATTCAGCAAATAAAATGGTGGTTGTAATCAGTAGAATTTTCCCTGTCACCGCTTTTTTAAGTCATGTATCATAATTTAATGATTATCACTGAAATGCAGAATTGCATTGCTACTGTCAGATAATTCGATCATGTGTTGTTGTTTTTTTTGCAAATAACTAAAGCTGTTAGATACATGTAGAGGAGTCAACGTATAAAGTAGCATAAAATGAAAACTCTCAAACAAATAACCAATACTTTATTCTCAAAAAAAAGGAATATGCTCAGAAAAAATCAGCAGTGCCTTATTTTTTTTGTCTGAAGAAGCTAAGTTTGATGTTGACTTTGTTTTATAGACACTCTCATTTCTCAACCGAATTGTATCTTGTTTTTAACTCATAACTTGATTACTCATAACTACTTTATGATTTATTTTTCTGTTATATGTTGTATGCCCGTGCCTTTAAAAAAAACGCCTTATCTGTCATTACTGTTTTCACTGCTGCACAACTGATGACCAATAATGTTCTACTTTAATGGATTTGAAATGTTTCTTCAGTAAATTGCATAACAGCTCTATACCATTGTTAGTAATGTTTTTTTCGAGCAATGACAGATGCTAATCTGAAGGGCCACATCATTTCTCATGTCATTTTTCAATAAAAAATATCAAACATGTAACTGCCCATAAACTAAGAAATCACAAACAAAACAAATATTATGATTAAGTTTGGCAGGAGTCATTCTTATTGCCACTCCTATTGAACCAATTCGCGCTTTAAAACCTCATTCCAATCTGTCTCACTGTCTTTTTAAAATAATGTATCTTCACTGTGATTCAACTCCCGCTCGATATGTGGCACCGTAGCCCCAACCCGTCGATCGCCCCTAAAACCACAGAAGAAGAATTCGAGCCAGAAGAGCACATGATGGGATATGAGAATCCTCCGGCGGCGCGCTGCCGCCATGTCACCTAGAGAGAAACATTTAGCGATTTTCCTAGCTCTAGGCGTAGTTATTTTCGGTCTTTATTTCATTCCAACATTTCTTTTTGTGACTTTAATTCTCGTAGTGTTTTGTATTGTGTGTTATTATCTCAGCGGAGAACGGTTTCCCGCCAGGTTAGGCCTCAAGCCGCGAGCTGGGGTGAACCTCCCGTCCGTACTCTGGCGCTGGTTGGGGGGTTGGAGTGGGACCGGCGTGTCGGTGGCCGCACGGGCGGGAACGAAGAGCGGTAGGAACAAAACCGGACTGCGGGACGCAGGGGGAAGCTTCAGAGAAAGGCTCGTTGAAACTGGGATTTATCGGAGGGAAACCTTGGCAAGTGACTCTTTTCTCTTCAGCCCTCGGGATTTACTCATGGGGAGCTACATCGGGAAACCCGAGAGTCCAATCGCCGACTCGGCGAGGCCGAGAGCCGGAAGAAATCCCCGAGAACTGCTGCGTGAAAAACTGTCCCGACCCAACCATGCTGTTTATACCCCAAACAGGAGGCTGTCTTTTGCTGCGTAAGTCCAGAAGATACAGTTCAATTTCTTGGCGGTTTTCTTTAACGTTAATTATTAACGTTAAGGGTACTTTTACGCTACAAGTATCATTGTCAGCTCAAACGTTGACTCAAATAAGCAAACATGTAGATAGTAGCGGCACCTATAAAGAATATTGGATCGAGACAGAGCAAATTCAAGACAATAGCAATATTGTAAATGTGAACTAGAATAAAGGGCTTCTAATTCCTAAAGTAGACATTTGTGGAATCACACAAATATGTTTGAAGGTGTGTTATTGCTTGTGTTATTTCAGGTATCATGCATCTACTCTTGCATTATATTGTTTATTCTTTTTTTAGGGAGCCGCCCGGCACAATGGGCAGATTCAACATCACCCCCCAGCGTCACTATCCCTTGCAGCAGCAAGGTGTCTCGTCAGTTGGAGTCCTACCTCCTGTCAAGTGGGATGGCTTCAGGAAGAAAAACATCCTCAGCCCCCGTAACTCCACAGCTGTCCTCAGCCCGGTTACTGTGAAGATCGCCCGGCCGGACCACCACAGCTCCCTCAGGTCTTTACATTCATTGAGCCTGCTATCATACCAGTATTTTTATGATTGTTGTCCATTGACAAATGAACAACATACTGTGCATTGTACTTCACATCACATAACTGTGTACCATTTTCAAAGTATGCTTTCAGAACGTTGTTTCCATATCCTGCCTTTAAGCTCTCAGAACTTAGCTGACACTTTGTCAGCTAAGTTCCGATTTGTTGGTTGTGTTGCTGTGGCTCTGCTGTTTGAGTGTTAACTCTGACCAGAGCTTTTTTGTTCACTTTTGTTTTTAGTTTGGACAATCTGAGTTGTGCAGGGCTCCCCAGGGCGCCTGTGGACCCCTGCTCCAGAGAAAGTGTGCTCAAAGTGCTGAAGGAAAGCCGCAAGAGAGAAGTGGAGGATGAGGACAAAAGCTTTACAATTGAGCAGAAAAGCAAAAGAAGGTACGAAGCTGAAAGAAGACGCTGGTGTTATCAAACTGATTACCTTCTCACAGTATCAATGACATCAGTCCGGTTAGCAAGGCTACAGGAAAGTAGTCAGCGTTTGTGTCATCACCCTCACTGCACATTGCACATTGTAGTCATCCCACAAGAGTTTCCCCCATTGCTCTTCTTGACCTGGGATGATGTAACCAGCATTTTAACATTGGGTGGAAATGTAGTTCACCGCACTAGTCTGAATAAAGCTGCAGTAGCACATGATTTAACATACAGAAAGAGAGAGAAGTGTGTTGTTATAAATGCATCATCATCATCATCTCTTCCTCACAGATTAAGTAAGATTGGTGTTATCAGCAATGACATCCTGTGAAAGAAAAGAAAAAGTAGAAGATTCTTATTAGATATGTTTAACAACAATTAAAAAGAGTTTATCCTATAAAAAAGTCTCTATAAGTGTTGTTGCTATGTCTAAATGAAGCTTGAGGCAACATTAATGTTAAGGAACATACAGTATGAATGACCACCAATGTAACAGACCGATGAAGCCCGCAATGTTACATCTTGCAT
The DNA here is from genome assembly GCF_023055335.1 of Clinocottus analis. Lineage (NCBI taxonomy): Eukaryota > Metazoa > Chordata > Actinopteri > Perciformes > Cottidae > Clinocottus > Clinocottus analis. The sequence goes on along the minus strand of NW_027176207.1, from coordinate 16,066,784 downwards.
GTAACATTACAGGCTTACATTTTTCTGCTTTCCTGTTATAACACACATCAATATATTCCAACTAAGTGCTCTTCTGGACCTTGTTCGCACATTCAGTCAGTTGGAGTTTAATGCTCGTTTGTAATCCTTTCCCCAGGCGTAATGACAGCGGTGGAAGTGCACACTCTGCTGTTGAGTCTCTTCTACCCAACGGGGTACCGTCACAGCTGGTCGCTAAGTGAGTTTAACTTTTATGAAGCGACTGCAGTTTTACCGCTGTTAAGCACAGTAAGAAATATAGTCTGACTGTAGGTGGAAATGCTTTTCTTTCCTTCCCATCCTCCAGGCCAGGAAATATGAAAAGAGGGATAACCTCACTGGCGGAAGACTCCATCATGAAGAGGTCCCGCACATCCTCCATCAGCTCTGGCAGTGGGGTCCATACCCTGAGAGGAACCCCAGGCACGAGGAGAAACCCTATCCAGAGCTCCTACAGTTCTTCAATAGGACTCAGCCAGGTAACAAGTTCATGCTGCATTACAGTGAACATAGCCCTGCACAGATAGTCGATTTGTTAAGCTTCATCTCCATGTTTACATTTGCAGTGGAAGAAACGCTCAGCACCCAGCTCTACTCTCTCCAGTCCCGGATCATCTCGCTCTCAGACTCCAGAGGGAGCCTCCAAAAGACTTAGGTATGGCTCGGCTGGTTTCCTGTTGGTCAGGTTTTAATTTAATATTACTGTTTGTAACCTGTGGTTTTATTTTCCAGAGAGGACGACGGGCTGTCTCCGAGCTCCGCATCCTCAGCGAGGCTAGACCAGACAGCCTCAGACAAGACACCTCTTACTTGTATGTCCCATTTATCTCTAATACAAACAAATGACTTCCTCGTGCTTAAAAGTGCAGCTCTTCAGCAGATTATGCAGGATTGTTAATATTATTGACAGAAGATTTTAGTTAACAGTTAAAGCTGTATGACGGTACTTTGCTCAGTGGCAGTTAAAGACTACTTTATTTGAACTGAAGTAATTTATTCATATTTGGACGTTTTTCATCGTATGTTTTATAATTAAATTGTTAAATGTATACAAAATTAAATGTATACAATTTTCTTCTGAGGGAGTATCCACCTTCCACTGTCACAAAATTTGGTTGGTAACCAGCCTTGTTATATTTATCTTTAAATATAAATCCAGTATCGTGACAACACGTGACGTTAACTACTTCATGCATGTAGATACTGAGCTCACATATCAGATCAGTGCATCTCTTACCAAAGCTGATTTGGTTTGTTTGGAAGTAGACACTAACTTATGTCTTTTAAGTTGGATTTAGTTTCATTGTCATTTTTATTCTGCATGTTGCAGCCAAACTGACTCCAGTCCCCAAGGTCCCAGTCACTACCTCAACAGACTCTACTGGTAGTGGTGGAAAGAGAAAACGCAAGATCCAGCTGGTGTCCAGCAACCGGGATGATCACATCTCTCTGGTAAGGAGAGTTTCATCAGACTTCTTGTTGCCCTCCAGAATTTCTTGTTTTTATAGTGTTGTTACAGTTTCCTAGATTTCTTATTCTTAACTGCTGGTGTTTGCTGTTTTGCAGCCCCCGCCTCCAGAGCTGGGCTACATTATCACTGTGAAAGACATAGATGAAGAGAAAAGAGCTGCTCTCAGCAAGATCCAGAAGGTCTTGGAGACGCCCGGTGAGTGGAAGCAGCCACAAAAATACACCATTTAACTCATTATCTACCCATCTAACTATCATACAGACTCAAACACTGGAAAATGATAGGCTGGCATGAATTGGTCTTTCTGTGCCCACAATAACTCAACTCAAAAGTGTAATTTATTTATTTTTGCAACTGTGTAATAAAATAATTATTCCTAATAGTAAAGCATTTTTTCACTTCTGCTTGTTTAAAGGACCACATATCAATTTGTTTGTACTGGTGTCAGGCCTGTTAGACTAGACAAGACTTATGTGGCTGCAAGCCACCAGCCTGACTGACCTCCCTGTTAATTTGTCCTTGTTCAGCCTCAGAGCCTGAGAAGTCTGCCTCTCCCCCAGTCACCAATACCACCCAGCTCGGCACCTCTTTCAGCTCCACCAACACCACCACCTTGAGCAGCCTTCTAGGAGCTCCTCTGTCCACAGCCTCCAGCTCTGCCATCCCAGTCATCAACCTAGATCCCAGTCCAGGTCGCAGCGTCAGCACGTCACCTGCAGCCTCCAACCCTCTGCTGGAGGCTCTGAAGATGAAGATCAATATTCCTTCTATCTCCACATCTGCTGCCAACACAGCTACAGGTACAATCACTGGGCTGAAGTTCTGATGTCATCTATGAAATATGAACAGCCTCTTGAAAGTCACTTTTTAGGCGATGTGACTTTCTTTCTTTCTAACCTTAAAATAAAGCTCAAAACTACTTAGCGATATTTTTTTCCTTATATTATAAATTATATAGCAGGTTAAAAAGGCTGGACACCAATAATACAACAAACATTTTGACTTTGTCCTATACATGACATGTACTGTTTGATTCTGACCTTTTTTTTAGTGTCCGCATCAACCACACCGATACAATCCAGTGGCTTAACCCTGAAAGCTCCGACAACCATGGTTACCCCACAGCTCCCTCCTGCCTCCCAGTCCCAGTCCTCCTCTGCCGGTGTGGAGCAGCCCTCTGCCTTTTCTCATGTCCTTGGTCAGGTCTCCAAGGCTTCCAGCAGCACTCCACCTGTTGCAGGAACAGGCCTATTTGGATTGACAAGTCAGATCAGCACCCCCGCTGCTTCTTCAGCTTCTTACCCGGTCACTGCTACTGCGACTGCTCCAGCCAGCAGCTCAGCGTCAGTTATTAATGCCAACCCTCTGCTGGCTTCAGGGTTCAAGCCCATTTTTTCCGTCACCACTAACTCCACCTCGGCAGCTACATCAGCCACTGAGAGCAAACCCCCTGCCCAAAATTTCAAGCCCATCTTTGGAGTTGCCCCTGCAGGTGCTGGCTTTGGAACGCCTCCACCCTACACAACTACAAACCCGGCTTCTACAGTTTCTTTAACATCCTCTATGTTTGGTGGATCTACAAGCAGCACCATGGTTACCCCATCTGGTTTCCCTGGCATGACCAATGTGCCCACTTGCACAGCCTCCACTGGCTCCATCACCACCGCACAGCCTGCGGTCCAGTCAGCTGCGAAATCCCTCTTTGGAAACTGGTCAGCACCATCCACAACAAGTACCAGCTCAGCCCCAGTGCAGGCCCCTAATACAGGGAGCACATTTCAGTTTGGAACTGCTAGCACCACGACAGCTGCTCCCGCTGCTGCTGCTGTTACCACAACCTCTAGCAACGGCGCCTTCGCTTTTGGTGCCACACAGCCAGACCCTCAAGCAACAAACCAGAAGGTATTTGGCTTTGGCCAGGCAGCCCCCAGCCAGAACACAACCACTGCTTCATTTGGAGGTTTTGCCATGACCAACACGGCCGCCACCGCGGCTGCTGCTGCCACCACCCAGTCCAATTTTACCTTTGGAAAGTCGTCGTTTCAACCACCGGCAGCTCAGTCAACCTTTGGCTCATCGGCGGCACCAGCAGTGCAGTCAACCTTTGGTTCCTCAGCGGCACCGGCAGCGCAGATGACCTTTGGCTCCTCTACGCCAGCGCAGATGACCTTCGGCTCCTCGGCGGCACCGGCAGCGCAGTCGACCTTCGGCTCCTCGGCGGCACCGGCAGCGCAGTCGACCTTTGGCTCCTCGGCGGCACCCGCAACGCAGTCGACCTTTGGCTCCTCGGCGGCACCCGCAACGCAGTCGACCTTTGGCTCCTCTGCGACGCCGGCTGCGCAGATGACATTCGGCTCCTCGGCGGCAACGCAGCCAACCTTCGGCTCCACGGTGGCAAAGGCAGCACAGTCGACCTTTGGCTCCTCGGTGACACCAGCAACTCAGCCGACCTTCGGCTCCTCGGTGGCAAAGGCAGCGCAGTCGACTTTTGGCTCCTCGGCCGCACCGGCAGTGCAGTCGACCTTCGGATCCTCGGCGGCAACCTCAAATCCGTTCACCTTTGGAGGCGGCGGGGCCGCCTCATCCACACCTGCTTCTAACACCGCCCCTCCTCCTTTCCCTTTTGGGTCAACTGCTGTCACTGCAGCAACTAGCTTTGGGACCCCAGCTAAATCAGCATTTGGAGCCAGCTCCACTGGTTTTGCTTTCGGTGGCACCACTGCTCCGTCAGCTGCACCAAGCTTTGGTGCAGCAACCCAGACTCAATCCACCTTTGGATTTGGCAGTGCTGCTCCTCAGCAGGCTCCCTCCGGCCCTGCTCAGCCAACACCCAGTGGATTTAACTTTAGTGCTAGTATGCCATGCGCCCAGTTTGGTACCCCAGTCTCTAATAATCCTGCACCGCAGATGGGAAGCTTCAACTTTGGGGCTGCTGCTACAGACAAACCTGTTTTTGGTAAGTTCTATTTTGTTGCTTGTTTATATTTTCAACCTCAGTGAGATTTTTTAGAAGCAAAATCAGTGAGAAACACAAGTTTGGCTTTCGTAATTACTAAAACTTAAGAGTGTCATCTGCAGACAGACTAACATTCTGAGGCATCAAAGTTCACTATTTACACAAAAACTGTAAGTGATGACTTGCTCTCTGATTTTCAGAAACAACATTTGATTATTAATTGCGCATAGGATCGAATCTAGGTCTGTCTTAGATTTTTGGTTTAGTTTAATTCGGCATAGATTTTCAAAGTTCTAAAGATGGCACAATTTTCTGGCGAACACCTGGCAACTATTCACTGACGTTTTTAATATGAAACGTAATTGGCAGTTCAGCAACCTGGTCTTCTTAGTGAGTGTCACTTTAAGACAGAACAAGAAAAGCAGAGAAAGATATGAGAGCACACAGCTTTTTAACATTAATATTTAGAAAACACTAATCTTATGACTCAATGAGGTTATGGAAATTATATGAATGATAATGACATTTTATTCAAAACTAACAATAAAAGGGAATTTAATACCCATCCTCATCCACAATGCTGTATAGGCAGAGGTTTGCTACCTTATGTTTTAGTGTCTGTGACTTGTTTGTCTAGTCTATTTCTAACCTCTTGATCAAAAAGATATTTGGATATTGCTTTAAGGACCAGTGTTCATTTGTTTCTGTCCCAGTAGAATTTAATGGTGTATCCACATTTATTTTTGTTTTATTAAAGGTATGTACTTCTTTCTGTGCAGGGACGTCTACCCCATCTTTTGGCCAGAGTGCTGCTGCTGCTTCAGGTCCAATTCCCTTTGGAAGCCCTGGAACTCCGGTCCAAAACTTCAACTCTGTTCCTTTTGGTAAGTCAATAAGGCTTTTTTGATTTTGATGAAACAATCACTCTTTCAGTGTAACCAATGTGTTAATAAGCCGTGCAGCCCAAAGTTTATGACTGCGGTTTGTACAAACGGACACATTCCTGCTTTTTTTCTCTCGGTTGTATCTGATCAGTAACTAACTAAAATACAGAGCGTGTTTCGGGTGAATCGCTTGGAAAAAAAAACAGTCTTAGTTAAAGAAGTCAACTAGAAACTGAAATTTATGTTGAAATATTATTAGTAAAAAGAAATGTAAATTTCGATTGTTAGAAATGAAATGTCCTGTTTTGTTTTTACCCACAGGGTCTCCAGCGGCGCCCTCTTTCTCTATTGGAGCCGGATCAAAGCCAGCTGGATCTCGCCAGAGGCTGCAGGCACGGAGGCTACACAACAGGAAGAAGTAACCTGCTACATGAGTCCAGCGCCGCTTTCAGAGTGCTTCAGCCGTGGATGCTGTCGCTGCTGTGGTTAATCCAGCGAACATCGCTCTGTTATAAAACCAACACCCCCAACAACCAGGCCGACACAATGCCCTCTGCTTCCTTGCCCTCCTCCAGTGGGGCGTGCTTGTCCGAAAAAAAACATTGTTTGCAGAGGAGTTAGAAAAAGCACACCGGCTATTTGAGTTAATGCTGCCTGGATGACTACATGACCCAGTGAGGGAATGTAGCAGTGAGCAGACAGAATCCATAGCAATGTACTATACTTGAAGAGAGAAAAGACAATTCAATAGTTTGATTTTGAACAAAAGCATATCCAAAGTTCTTTTTTTCCTTTATAGTATGTGGACACTCTCTTTGGTTCGTCTTAAGGAGAAAGTTGAGTCAGGCAAAGACATTTATTTTTTTACGTGAAGCGCTCACTGGTTTGTATGTTACAGAATATTTTGAGTGCATTATCTGAATGAGTTTGAATAGGGTGACGCGCACTGTTTGATTCAAATAAGGTACACAACACTGCAGTGTAAATGTAAAGTTATGAGACGTTTGATTTTTAAATTATTTTTTTAATTGGCTCTCTGACCCTGTAAATGTGTTTCTGCACTTGAAAGGGTGACTTAGTAAATGTCTTAATGTAGTTAGTGCAGACCCTTGTGTTTTTTTTTCTTCATACTTTGTCATTGCAAGCATTCCCAGAGTCCTCTCATGGATGGCCTTCTTTTTTTTTGACAGTGATGGCCAACACTGATGTAATTACCAGGTCAGTATGTGATTAGGATGACTACTCTTAACTTGTGCTGACTAAACCAAAGCCAATTCTTCAACTTCATGTCTGTGAAAATAATTTGTGATCTTCATCGCCTCTTGAAATCCTGAGACGTTTGTTTGTGCCAGACTACCTCTCTTTACGCAAGGCACTGGATCTGTGTTACTTCACTGAAAAAGAAATCTGAGCAATCAACTTCAATTTTTAACTACTGTTATTACAGATGTACCTTTTTAATAAATATAGTGAGTTTTGAAAAAGCCTGCAAAGCAACACATTATCTCCACTTTTGGAATATCTCTATAATAGATGACACAACCATAACATAATTTACAAAAAAAATAGTCTTAATTACACAAATTCTCACTGATCCAGGGATTTCTTTGTCGTCCCTAATGTCGCACACTTGCACCACGAGTTGAAGAATATTGTCAAACAATTATGTCAGTAAACACATTGTCGGCCGTCAAAGTTATTTTATCAAAATGATATCTGTTCTTAAAATTCACCTTGTGAAAAGTGAGATGTGCAGTGAGCTCTGATGCAGTTTTTTATGGTCAGTTTTTAATGAATAAAAACATGATTTTTTTTTTTGGACATGGATGTTCAAACAAAAACACAAATTAAATCTTCACGATTCTATTCTTCTATTTTTCTTCCATTATAACATGACTTATATTTACCAACCATCCTACATGCTAATATTAACACTATTTTTTTAATATAGTTTAATATTGTTAAATACAGAGGTAAAAGTGCAATATGTCTGTTATACAAACAAAAATCAAACTAAGACTTTAAAATGCAGTTAATTAACTTAAAGAAAGGTAAGTATTTCAATAATTGTTTTGTTTTCTGAGATTTCTGGAGATGTTTTACAATCATCAAAAAGGTTTGTGAGCAGCTTTTTGAGTCTTCAGTGAGGACCGTTAACTAAACTGAAGCATCTGTTTATTTTAGTACACAGCACACAGGCTTTTTTTAAATAATTAAGTTTGGCACTTTTCCTTTGAACAAATGACTTTAAAAAAAAAGTTCTTAGAATTGTTATTTAATCTGGAGTTGGGCTCATTTCACCACGTTACAACAGCTTACCACTTTTGTTTTTTGAAAAATAAACTTAAATGCTATGTCTAAAACTGTTCAAGGTAGAGTTTATATCGCACAACGAGGCACTTTTTGTTATCTGCATAAAACATAAACACCTTCAAAACCAAGTGCAGCAGAAAGTAATTGTAAAAGGACATTCAAATGCATTTGTCATTAAAGAGCCAAGAGAATAGAAGAAAAAAATAAATTAGTGAGGTATAAAATGCAAGAGTAAAACCCCTCCGTGCAATGTAAGCACTTCCTGATGGTGCTTAAAAACAAAACGCTACTTCCCAATGTTTAGTTTTAATTCATGGGACAGAATGCGAACCTGTCCTACATAACCTGAGATGAGGGTCATAAAGTAGAAGATCATGAATAAATTATTCAGTGTTTTATAAACCAACAGTACTATTTTGAAGTTGTTTTGTTTGTCAGACAAGAAGCCAGTGTATAGACTTCAGCACTGGAGTGACGTGCTCTACTTTCTTGGTCTTGGTGAGGACTCGAGCGGCAGCGTTCTGAATCAACTGCAAGTGACTAAAACACTTTTATCTTCTACTGAAGATAAAGGACATGACCTCCAAAACCGTTGGTTATTTAATCCGAGATATGGTTTCAGGTGATAGACTAAACTGACTTTATAATTGTCTTCATGTGGAAATTCCGGTCTGGTTCCATGACTGCACCAACATATTTGACCTACTGTGTGGTTTTAACATTTACACTTGAAGCTGATTTTAATCATTGCTTTTTGGCCCCCAAAACAATCTCAGTTTTGTCTTTATTTAATGCTATTAATTGGGGTAATGCAATTGTGAAGGGATCAATGATGCAGTTGCAAACGTAAGGTAATTAAAAGGTAAAAACAATGGTTACTGTAGATATGACATAGAAATATAAGATACATATGTTTACAATTATTACATTGTGCACAAGGCTAAAGTGCTATAGAAATGTATTTATTACATTGACAGCAGTGTAGTTCTAGCATAAAGGTGGACATTAAATCAATCAGGTACTGCTACATTCTGGTAGATATATGTACTCAATAAAGAAGATGACTTATTCCCCCCTTCTTAAAGAAATAGGTTTAGCAAAGATACAATTTTGTCTTGTTTTGTGCTCATGGAGGGTTCCAATCCTCCAGTCCGTCACGTGGCGGTAAATGCGGCTGCCTTGGTTTGCCGGTAGACATTTAAATCGACGAAGAAGAAAACACGTCGCCACCGACGCAGGCGCAGTGCCGCAGTTGCAAATAGTAGCCAAGTTAGACGTTAGCAGTTTAAAATACGTGGCATAAAACTTTAGACATGGAAGTAGCCGCTCTGTTCGCCGTAACCCTGTTACTGGGAGCATTGGTTGTGCTGGTTGCATTAGCGGTGGGCAGACGGAAAGAAGAAATAAGGGAGGAAATAGAGCAGGCGGCGGAATTTGCCGGTAAGAGACACTCTATCGTTAGCTAATGTAGCGGTAACTGTAGCCGACGCGGTGAGTCACCAACTCTGAATCTCACTAACTGTGTGGTGTTTGACACCTTGACACACGCACAAATACACAAATGTCCACACACACTCGTGCATTCATTCATAGCGAGTGTGAACATCGGGAGGTGTAACGTCACGCAAGCACGCGGACTTATGAAGCGAGAAACTAAAGCAACTTTAAGCGACAGTCACCTGTCGTCGGCCAATTGGCGAAGGTTACACTGACGGACCAATAGGATGTCTGTTTTTTGTCTGGTTATTAACTATTAATTATTTTAACGTGGATTGAAATTGTATTTTTAGTTACTTGTTTTTGACCGCTCTGAGCTTCACAAGTTTGGAGAAAATCCATCTTTACAGACAGTTGGTTTTGTACTTGGTAAACAAAACGCTGCACAATAGTTCAACCCGATTGACAATGAAAAGGGCAGAAAGAACATAGATCCCTCTGAGCAACAGTTCAATAAGAGTATCACCATACATTTGGAAAATAAAGATATCACCATGCATTAAGAAAATATACTGGAAGCTTAGCCTTATAATGTAAGAAGATCTAAATAGAAACAGCTTCCTGTTTCAGTGCATGTGTGTAAAATTGTGCAGTCTGGAATTAAAAGGCAAGGTGTTGCTTAAGCAGCAAGGTTAGTGACTGATGTCATCATTATTACTTCTTCCGAGGCTTGTTACTAGGTACTACAAGATCCAAAATCCATGTCATCGCAATGTCCATCACCTCCTGTGTGTCAGAAACCTTCAACAACATTGACACAATTTAGTTCAGTTCCGTAATCTTGTTAATTTTAACGTTTTTGTGTAATCTCACCCTGTGTTTTGTGTCTTTTAGCTATAGGCGGCGTTGCGAAGGGCCCTGCATCCAAGAAACCAAAGCAGGAGAAGCAGCGCAGCCGTAAGGATAAACCTTCACAGCACACTTTTAGTCATCAGTTGTTGGCAGCCTCACTGAAGGTAAAGTGATGCACACAGTGACGCTGTCACACACGCATGCACACAAAAATATGTTGTTTTCCTTCAGGCTCCTTCTTCAAAGTCATTCTTTTAAAGCATGTGTATTTGTGTTGATGTACTTTTCAGAGCCACAGTGCAAATGTGACGTGCCTAGATTTCAGTAGTAATGGGAAATACCTGGCGTCATGCGCTGAAGACCGCACCGTCCGCATCTGGAGCACCAAAGACTTCCTTGATCGGGAACATAAATGCTTAAGGGCCAATGTGGATCTGGATTACGCCACACTGGTCCGCTTCAGCCCAGACTCCAGGTCTCCCCCTCTCTCTCTCTTACCGTACTTGTGCAGACCGTCCTTGGCATAACGCATTCCTTATCTAACTTCAAACTTCCTCTAATCATCAGAGCCACAAGCCTAAGCTTAACCAACGTCAACTGTTTTGATTGTTTGTCTTGATTTTTTGGGATTATTTCTTACAAAATTGACAACCACTCTCGAAATCAGGATTTTGTGTGTCGGCCTGCGACTTTCGAGTGCAGACTCTGTTTTAATACCCCCCAGTGATATAGATAAATCCAGATCAGAATTCTGAGTTTGTTAAGCAGAAATGGTGTTGGTCCAATTTTAGGTGCATTTTAGATAACCCCACCACCTCCTTCACTGACTGTCACCTTTATCACTGCAGGGCGTTTATCACTTGGTTGGCCAATGGAGATACAATCAGAATCTTCAAAATGATCAAAAAGGAGGATGGCACATTTTCCTTTAAAGCTTCTTCTGAGGACTTCCCACAAAAACACAAGGCCCCTATCCTCAACATTGGCATTGCAGAGACAGGTACATGCAACATGTTTTCAAAGGACAGATTGGCTTTGGGGGATTTCTTGAGGTGAGAAGTACCATAATCGGTGCATCGAGATGTTCAACAAGAGGATGGAACATGTATACGTCACTAATTCCCTATTGACATGTAACAGCACATCAGTGAGCTAGTGCTTGAATGAAAATTACTTGTATTCCTACTACACAAGTCTAAAATGTGTATTGCCAAGATGACCTTATTCTGAGTTTCCTCTTTACAGGCAAGTTCATAATGACCGCCTCTACTGACACCAGCATTTACATCTGGGACCTGAAAGGAGACGTACTGGCCTCTATTAACACCAACCAGATAACTAATTCTTATGCTGCGGTCTCCCCATGTGGCAGGTCAGTCCTCAGTTGCAGATCTCTTCAAAGTAATACTTTGTAAAGCTCTGTTGGTTGTTCTCTTCAAGTATTGTGTAGAACGTAATCAGATCTTCTAATGCCATCAGTTGCTCACTTTAACATACTTTTGTTTTCGGAGGTACTCAAGACTTTATTAACTTTTCTTTACATTTTGTTTTACTTTAAAACTGAATTACATTTACTTTTTGAGTCATTGCCATCAGCAGACATGATTCATGAACATATTATGCCATTCCTTTTGGTTTGAGAATAGTTGGGATTGATACATACCAAAAGAGTTGTGAAATAGTCACAACTGTTTTGGTGTGAACACAGCATTATTGTGTGTGCGTCTCTGTGCTCTCAGGTTTGTAGCGTCGTGTGGCTTCACTCCTGATGTGAAGGTGTGGGAGGTTTGCTTCGGGAAAGGAGGAGAGTTCAAAGAGGTGGCGCGAGCTTTTGACCTGAAGGGTCACTCGGCGGGAGTTCATGCGTTCGCCTTCTCCAATGACTCTCGCAGGTAATGAAGGCTTTTCTGATTACAATACAAAGATGAGTCGCACTGTTGTGACCATGGAGGAATAGTTCAGTATTTTTGGAAAACCTCTATTTGCTTTCTTTCTAGTGATCACTTATATATGTACACTAAATATGACATTAGAGCCAGTTGATGAATAACTTTGTCTGGGAACGGGGACCAAGAATCTCTATCCTCAGTATCTCTTTTTTTTCATATACAACGTGTATCCTTTCCTTTTACTCATCAGAATGGTGACCGTCTCAAAAGACGGTACGTGGAAGCTGTGGAACACAGATGTGGAATACAAAAAGCAGCAGGACCCCTACCTCCTGAAGACAGTCCCTTGTGTTTCGTCTGAAGGCAGCCTGGTGGCCTTGTCTCCAGATGGCCGGGTGGTGGCCATCAGTGACGGCTGTAATGTGGCCATGTACAGCGCCGCCACCGGCCAGCTGGAGGAGGAGCTGCACGGCGTTCACAGCGAGGAGATCAACGACCTTAGATTTGACATTAACGGGCGCTTCTTGGTGTGCAGCGGCGACAAGGCCATCCGAGTGTTTCACAACACCCCGGGCTACCGGGCAGCTATCAGAGACATGCAGGACATGCTGAAGAAGGCCCAGAACGAGGCCATGAAGCAGAGACTGCAGCAGCAGATCAGGGACGCTCAGAGCTCCCTGGACACTGTGCTGGCTGCTCCAGTCGACTAGAAGAGACCCAGGAAACTTCTTTCTGATCGGGATTGTGTCTGACTCTGACTGCTAATCTTTTTTGCAACCTCAACTCACCCTCTGCCGCTCAATGATCAGGTTCGGGAATGATTTGCATGCCGTTTTAATAAAGATGATCTTTTTATGGAGAAAAAAAAAACAGCTGTTCAGTTATTTTTGTCCTGGTTCCTTTTTAAATAAGTTTGTTCTCTCCTGTTTCATTTCAAAAAAAAGTTTTTGGGATGTAATGATAGAGGAGAGCACAGAGAAACTTTCAGCAGAGATATATATATATATATAGTTTCTCACAGGTTAAAACGTTATTTTCTTTTTCATTATTTTTCTCAAAATCTAATCTTTTTAACAATGGAGCATCATAGATCAAATTCTATTCATCTGAATATATGGTATTTAGTACTATTAGTACTTTTCTTTTATCATTTAGGACCCTTTACACATTAATTAAAAAAAAGTCCATCTCTGCCATCTAGAGGCTGTAATTCTTGCATGAAAAGAAACATTCACCAATAAACTCGTACAATAAACAATAAAACCACGTATATTAAAGTACCATTAAAGGAAGACTTGATGTACTGGATTTAAGTACACTTCTGGGCTACTTTTTTTAAATTTTACTTATTTAATATGTTGATTTTTCCTCCTTTTTATTTCACCCGCCGATAGATTTTTTTTTACGATACTACAGTTGTATATCATGCGATGCAGTATTATACTGCTTAGTACATACCCAGGAGTACACGAACAATATCAAATTGGCTCTACACTGACACATTACAACAATTAAATGCTCTTTATGTATTTGTTTGTAATAAGAGCATATGTTATTCTATAACACACTGTGAAACGAGGCTTTTACGTTTAAACAAGTACATTTTTTGTGATTTTATTTTGAATTCAGGACTTTTTCTTCAAAAATGTGTTCAATAAACTTTTGGTGTATTACTATCATCATCGTCATCGTTATAATGATTATCATTGTCCTAGTTTTCTGTAACGCTTCTGTTTTGCTGTTTTGCATTGTTCAATAAAGCTTTTTCCGAGATTGCAAAAAAAAAATGGGTTGACCCGGAAGTGGTAGCCGCGCAGTGAGACGCACGTGTTTTCCTGTTGCAGCTGCATGGGCTGAGGTTGAGGCGTTGTGAGGACATGTCTACAGAGATGGTGGCGCTCTCAGTGACAGTACCGGAGCCGGTCAAACCGGCCGGAATCCTGCAGCAGAACCGGGTCTTCCTCGACTTCTTCTGGGACTTGGCCAAACCGGATCAGGAGGTCCGACTCAAGGCGGTGGAAAACCTTATTCTGTACCTGAAAACCAACAACAAGGTGAGGCAGACCACCGAGGAGCTGCGCGTGAGCCCAGCGTGGCCATCCTCTGAAGTTAGGCTATTAACATCAGTAGTTAGTACTAACTACTTACTGTTGTACTACAGTGTAGAAATACACCATGGCGAGTAGCTAAGTCCCGCGTTCAGACTTACTAGGTAAAAGAAAAAAGTGGTAGCATCACCTCAAACTAAACGTACTTGACAAATATGTATGTATGTATGTATGTATGTATGTATGTATGTATGTATGTATGATCAAAAGTATCAAAATATTACTACACACATGTTGCAGCTAGTAAAGCTAGAGCCCATTTTCATTACTTTATAAACTGCTGACTAGTTTAACGTATAATAACACTATAATTTCTTAGTTAATTTGCATTTTTCTATAAATAATCTGAGAACTGACAAATGGCAAACATAGTACATTTGTCTCAGATGGGGTGGAGTAGTAACATTACAAGTACTTCATAATTGTACTTAAGTGTGAGTAAGTGCATTTGGTTATATTCAGCCACAATACTATATCCATCCAAAATACACGTGAGTATTTTAATGTTGTAGTTTGTCTATGTAAAGCCATTTTTTTTACTACTGGGTAGATTAGTTGTTTTTAGTACTATTTAATGTATGAACATATTTATGTGTTTTTTTTAATGTAACTGTAGTTGAGCCCCAAGTAAGATAACATTTTGTATAGATGAGAAATTAGCAGAAAATATAAATGTTAAAGCAAAGTACATAGATGTCAAAATTCTTCTTAAGTACAGTATTTCAATTCCTCATTTGCTAGTAACTACAACTGTGAAACAGAAGTATAACATTTACCTGTGACATGTGACTACGACGTGACAAAATTAAAATACTCCTTCGCTATATGTTGTTTTATAACATAGCCTGGAAGTTATTCTATAAACCATCTGAACCATGTTTCGTATCTGTGTGCTGCAGGCGGATGAGTTGGATTACACCTGTAAAAGGCTCGTTGATGGACTGGCTCACACTCGAGAGGCGGCGAGACCTGGATTCAGCCTGGCTCTGGGTCAGGTGAGGGACGACTACCAAAACCAGTTTAATTCATCTGCCTAAAATTATGTTTCAGGCTGACTTGTATTTTCAGATATCTGAAATCTGTGTGAAATAATCTCAAATCAAAGCTCCACTTAGTGTATTTTTCAGCACTTTCACCCACGACTCCTGAATCTTTATCTCATCTGTAGGCAGAAACGCCGTAAGTTGTTTCCAGTCGTTGTGCTAAGCTAAGCTAACAGGATGGCTGTAGCTTCAGATTTACTTCGCAGACACGAGAGGAATTAATTATTTTATATAACTCAACAATGATGTTAATATGCATGTTCCACAAAATATAGAACCATTCCTGCAGACGCATGAATTCCTCATGTCCCAATCAATATAAGTCACTGACTGTGATTTAGTTAACACTTAATTAGTTACAAATATTGTACATTCCCAGTAACTTCATACATTAAAAGTATGATATGTAACTTTTCAGAAATAATAAAATGTCTATAAACTAATAGTACTCAATGTGTACATGCATCACCCGAATAAATCGTTTCCAGTAATTTCCAAACCCAGAGTAAAGTGTTATTTCAATCAAAAATCCAGCATCTCTCTACTTTCTGACTGGTATTAGAAAACTTGCAGCATCTGGAAACATAATTTTCTATACAAAACTCTAGTTCAGTACACATGTATTGGAACATGTATTGGCTTAGTGTAACATGAGTTTTTGTTTTTCAGGTCTTAACTGCATTTGAAGACATCTCTTTGCAGAGCGTACTGGACAAAATCAATGTAAAGCATAATTTGCAGACGGTGAAAAAGGTGAGTGCTTTAATTTGTACTGTGGGCTCCAAAAGCTTCATGAATGGGCTCTTAATGTTGAGGTCTTTACTTTGTTTTTTCAGAAACTTTTAAGAAATGCTATGTTTGGGAACTTGTTTGGCGTCCTCGCCCTTCATCAGTCCAGCCGCATCTCTAAAGTAAGTAGTCTTCTTTTTAATGGAAATTTTCAGATTGTTTCGTTTGCTGGATGAAAAGGGAGGGTTCATGGCTGAACCAATACGAACATGTTTTGTGGAACAATTAATCTCGAGCTGCGGACTCTAATGCGGGACATTTGTTATGGTCTCTAAACTCTTGTCTTGTGCTTCTGCAGGAGCCGCAGGTGGTGTTGGGATGTGTTCAGCTCCTGCAGAGCCTCACCCAACACAGACAACACTTGAAGGACCTGCCCACTAAGACCATGACGGACATCCTCAGTGAGGTGATACATGGCTTTGTTCTTTGTCACTACAATTAACTTCTAACTGGGTTATGAAACTCAGTTTAATACTGATGCCTCAGTTTGACTTACTTAAATTACCTTCTGTGATTTGGTTCTTCATCACTGCAAACTAAAAGAACACATCCGCCCGTTCTTCTCTCAAAAACTGATATGTGTATCTGGTCCATCAGATCCCAGAGGAGGTGTTTGAGGAGGTTCTGCTGAGTGCCCTGCAAACTGACCTGGCATCAGCCTTCAACACCCCGGAGCAGCTGCAGCTGCTGCTGGTGGCACTGCAGCGCTTCCCACAAACACTCAGACCCAAGAAACTCAAGAAGCTGCTGGGCTCCTCGACCATCATCAACGCAGACAACATCCCCAAGTACGAACATTGTTTTGTGTGTTTTTTTCTTTCTTTCGTGCTGTGTTCATGTAAATCACATTTTGAGTTTAATCATACTTGTGTTTTCATGTTATTCATGCACTATTGGCCAGAGAGGAGTGGCTTAACTCCATGTAGATGCATACAACATTGTCTCTTTCCACCATTTCTTTCTGTCGTCAACCAAAATTAGCCCTTTTGCTGCTTTGTACTTGTTCTTTACCGTTTATATTGTTTTTTTAAATTTTACTATGCATCTCTTGTGTGCACTGCTGCTGTAATCCTGCAATCCCCCCACTGCGGGTCTAATAGAGGAATATCTTATCTTATGGAAGTCCCACATGCATGGGAAAAGCAAAGGCTTTTGTCTCTGGGTTCTCAACTTCATTCAGAGGCAAATCTAAGTAAGGTGTGATGTTGTCTGACAGGTTGACGGAGGTGTTGAAAATGGCGGCGCGCTCGACGAAGAAGGAGTGTGTTCTCCCATCGGTGGCCCAGGACCTCCTGAAGCTCTCCCTGAAGGAAGACAGCTTCCAGCTCTTCTGGAATAACGCCATCATCAACGGCATGTTAAAGGACCAGTCAGGGCCAGCTCAGTGAGTGCAACAAGAGACTTAGCACATTAATCCTAATACCCGGTGCCATTCTCAACTACAGAGAATATCGGCTGCCTGCGTTTCCTTCAACAGGCCCACCTGAGGATGACATTCTTCTAACATGTTACCTTGTTCTTGCCCTGTTTGTGTCCAGATACCTGAGCTTCCGTCTGCTGGGCAGCGCCCTGCCTCTTCTGTCGACCGCCCAGCTGAAGGAAGTGTTGTCTGGAGAGGTGATGATCCAGTACGGGGAGCATGTGGTGTCTTCTCAGGTCAGTGGGCTCAGGGACGATGTCGAACAGTTTTAAATTGAGGCGAACATGCAACAAATTGGGATTTTATTATGTGATCGAATGTCACATAACGAATGTGAAATCCTAAGAAAATACAAGTTGATCTCGCCATACTCAATAATATTGTCCTTGGAGGCAGACAGAACCAGCCATTTATTTTATGTTCACTAGTTAATATAAACTTAAAATGTCCTATGTTTGTGTGTTTTCAAGCAGTAATCCCGCTAGTACTGCTAGAAAAATGTTAAGCGACTGTGAATGAAACTTAACACTCCAGTATTTTGACATTAAAAGATATTGCAATACCTGTTGACGGGAAGGCAAATGCAGTGGTTAAGGTAAATTGTAAAAATAGATTTAAAAAAATGTAATTAACGCAGCTAAGGAAATTCCTTCTCCAAGACAATCCTAATTAAAGGTGTTGCAACCTTCCCTTCACAGGATGTCTTTTTAAATAGCTTTGACGATAATAGCGCAAGGTCGGGAGTACACAAAATTATTATTATCAGAAGTAATTGTACAAACTCATTATTTCTGGTGAAAAAACTGAACTCTGAGCAGCAGGTGGTGAATATAAATAATTCAACCATAAAGTAATAAATGACGACTAATATGAATCTCGTCCCTCATTTTTCCCTTCCAGAAACCGGACCGCTTCAAGCTGGCCCCGGAGATGGAAACATACGTGTCGGACTTCTTGCAGGCCTGTCAGGACTCTGACAAACAGCTGGCAGTGATGGTGGCCTTCTCCTCGCTGTCCAACCAGGGATGCCCAGTGGTGCCGCCGGTGTGGAGGGTGGTGCAGCACCTCCAGCCCGCGGCTCTGCAGCAGTACGTGGAGTGGCTGAAGAACATGTTCCTGCAGCCTCAACAAGACAAGCTGCTGGAGTTCAGCACTCGCAAGAAGAAGGACAACCGAGAAGGAAAGGAACAGTGAGTGTATTTGACTATTGTGTAGTTTAGCAGCGTGTTTATCTGCCTGGATGGGAACTGGGTGTAACTGTTGCTTTCCTGTCCTTCAGGAAGGAGAACTCCATCATCCGCCTGAGGAGGTGGATTGTTTCTCGGCTCTCCGCGATCATTGACAACCACCAAGTGAAGAAGGAGGAGGATCTCATCATGGGTGTGGCCAGGTGAGACCTGCCACTAATTGAGCAAAGTCAAGGTATGTGTGTTGGAGGAAGAAAAGGCCATCAGCTGGTTTCATTTCTTTTCCAGGTTTGTCTTTTTCCACGCGTTCTTCAGTGCCAAGAAGGCCTCGCCCAGCATCGAAGAGACGATGGGGACGCTGTCCGCCCCACTGGATGATAAAACCAAAGAAGTGCTTGCCGGTTCTTCCTTCGGGTGAGAGATGAAATACTCTATTCTGTTCCTGGACAGCTGTCTATGTATAGATATAGATAAGTTAGACTGCAAATTGACCACATCTTACGAATAATGACAAAAGAGTCTTGTCAAGGGTTCCCTTGGAACCAGGTCTCGGTCTGGTTGTTCGGGCCTTACCAAAGTTCCATCAACAGCTTTCACACCAGCCCAAAAGATCTGGACTAAATGGAGAGATGCACTAGATATGGTTTTAACCAAACAGTTTAGGTGTGAAAAGCACCAACATTAATATGTCACTGATGCCAGTTTTCTGATGGTGTGAACGGTATCATTCACACCATCAAACCAGTTGACATGGGGTGACAGAGTCTTCTCCATAGCGGCCTCCTCCCTCTGGATCTCTCTCCCCGAACGCATCCGAGACGGCACTGACCTTTCTTTATTCAAATCTCAAATCAATACCCACCTTTTCAGAACTGCTTTTAATGTGTCATTGTGTGTTCTATGTTTTTATTGTCGAGCTCTTTTATGAAATCGCTATATAAATGAAACGTATTGTTATTACAAAATGAATAAGAAGCCGTCATGCATTGGGTAACCGATTGCGGAGCAAAAAGTCCGTCCATGTGACTTGTGGTGTCACTGCTGCCTCACTGACTTTCTGTCTGTCCGCCCTGCTGCAGACTCCTCATGTCCATGCACCACCTGCCTCTGGCCGAGGACCTGGCCGAAGGCGCGGCAGTCAACCAAAAGAGGGTGGTGGGCGTCAGAGCCGACGGCACCATGTGGATCTACCACCTGGTCCAGTACGCTCAACTGCTGCTTAGCCAGCCCAAGTTGGTCAACCAGCCCCTCACCCCTGAGCAGAGACAGGCCTGGGACAGGTAGGATCACAACATCGGGATGTAGTTTAATTCTCCCAGAATATTACTGCCACCCTCATGAATGTAGTCACACAGGTTCATGAACAATTGAGTTTATTACAACTTGGATCTTATTTAGTTCTTTAGCCTATAGAACAACACAGAACTCATGAAAGTCATTTCTGTCTCGTGCTACTTAAGAGAGTAACGTGTTTGATAGCTCCGGCTCTACACGTGTGTTCTTGCAGCATGCTGGAGTCGGTGGCAAACCTGAAGAAAAAAGCAAAGAAAGGCCCGACAGCAGGGAATGGAGCGTTCCAGCAGCTCTTCCTCTTAGTCGGCATGCACCTCTTCAAGGTACGGCATACTACCAGAGCGCTATAGCACTACTGTTGCTATTGCAGCCTGAATGATGTACCGTCGGTAATTGCTGAGCATCAAAACACTGTTCGCTGACACAAATACGTTCTCCTCGAAGGCCCCAGAAGAGCTGCTGGACATCATGAGGGACCTGCAGAGCTGCGTGGACATGGCTTTGGAGAAGAAGGCCAAGAAGAAGAAGAAGAAACAAGGTGAGTCCTCATGCACGATGGTGATGCAGCAGCTGCCTGTCACATTTTTTGGGGTATAAGATTTCTTATATACATGCCATTTTGCTATATTTGCTTCTGTTTTGGTTGAAAGCAGCTTTAGGTTGCATGGTATAAATTCAATTTTGACTGAGTTTTGCGCTCTCATGTATGTTTTGTAATACAAATCTTAATGAGTTGCTGTATACTTAGTTACATTCCAGCACTAGTTTATAGCTTATAAGGTTGTCACGATACCAAAATTATGACTTTGATACAATACCTGCCATGAATATCGCGATACTGATACTTACGATACAATACCAGAATTTGATACGATACCATAAATACGATACCATAAATACGATACTTGACTGGTATATTTATTTATAATAGTACTAAATAAAACGTCTGTATGGTTTTTTACCAGCTTGTTTCTGCCCAGCTTTTTTAACACTTGACAAATGACATTAATTAATTAAAGTATTAGCAGACAGCAAGATATTAATGAAAACTACATGGTGCCATCATAACATTGATTATACCAAATGACTAGTTTTTTCCATATGTATGAGCAATTGTAGAGTTACATAATTTGATTTTTTTTCCTGAACTAAAACTAATTAGTTCAAGATCCACCCTCAGGCTCCATCAGCATGTCACCATTTTGCTTCAATTGTGTTTCATTTGGTACACTTTTGTGTGCATTCAGAGAGAGAGAGAGAGAGAGAGAGAGAGAGGGAGAGGGAGAGGGAGAGGGAGAGGGAGAGAGGGAGAGGGAGGGAGAGGGAGTGTTTTAAGGAAGCGCGCCATTTTGAGAAAGTATCGATACTTAAAATATGCAAAATCGTATAGTTTTTAACGTACGGGTACCGCGGTACCTTTTTAGTATCGGTATACCGTGCAAGGTTAATAGCTTGTTGAACAATTACAAATACTGCTTTGAAGTGTACGACTGTGCTTTTGCTTTTTCCTTGGGTGCAGCCACCGAGCAGGAGGAGGAGCCCGAGTGGGTGGAGGTGATGGTGGACATCCTTCTGTCACTGCTGTCCCAGTCGAGTCGACACATCAGACATGTCTGCAAAACGGTCTTCTCCTCCATCTGCCCCCATGTCACTGCAGCAGCCCTCACCTCCATCTTAGAAGTGAGTAGCGCCTGTGAGCTCAACACCTGACGTCGTCAATGTTTGTAAAAGTGTTTTTGGAAGACTGTTTTGCATAATTTTGCAAATGTCTTGTTTGCTAAAAGTGGAAGCTTTTTAAGTGATTTGTAATGCGTTTAGGTCCTGGACCCAGAGAAGGATGACGAGGAGGGCGGTGCTGTGGTCGTCACTGACGACAACAAAGCCCCGAAGAAGAACTCAAATGAGGAAGATGATGATGATGATGAGGCGATGGAGGTCAGTTCCTCTTTTCTTTCTTTTTTTTAATACTAATTTATAAAATACATTTGCAATCCTAAAATGTGTGGTTATGGCTCTGAAAGGATGACAAATCCGACGGATCAGATGATGACTCTGATGATGGTGATGAAGCAATGGAAGAGGATGAGGAAGATGATGAAGAAGAAGAAGAGGAGGAGGAGGAGGTGGTGGGAGACGTGGATCAAAGTTTCCGTGTGGAGGTGATGAAGGTCTTGCAGAATCAGAATGCTCTGGTGAGATTTTTTAGTTTTTAAGTCTTTGGCATAAATGTTTTGTTTTTTAGAGATATACAAATATATATATATTTATATAAATAATTGTTTGCTATTCTCACAATGCCAGATAAAATGAGTCTCGTCCTCATCTTTTATGTCGAGACGTTTTTAAATGATATCAGATCCCAGTTTACGTTGTGTTCAAATCCTTTCTCGTGTCGTGTATATTCAGGCCACAGAGGAGGACGGCAGCAGTGACGAAGATCTGGACGACGAGGCCATGTTGAAGCTGGACAAGGGCCTGGCGGCGCTGTTCTCGGAGCAAAAGAAAAAGAGCCAGGCCAAGAAGGATCAAAAGACAAAAATACAGAAAGAGAAGATGCTGGTCCGAGACTTTAAGATCAAGGTAACTCATCCAGGACTTGGAAACACTTTGGGGGAAAAATAACATGTTTTCTGGTCTTTCCCAGAGTCGCATAGTCCGACTGTTTCATCTCTGTGTTCAGTACAGAGAAAGGAGATGTTTAGCGGAGCTTAGCACAACGTTGAGAAGCAGAGGCAAACTGCTGGCTTGGCTCCCTCAAAAGTGGAGCAAATACACATTCCATGAGCCCCAAAGCTGCATCTCCCTCACCCTTGTGGTTTGTTGTAGGTTTTGGACCTGATTGAAGTGTTCGTGGCCCGGCAGGCCGGCAGTCCGCTTGTTCTGGGTTTGGTGGAGCCTCTGCTCACCATCATCGACAGAGGAATGAGCTCCGACAGCGACCAGCAGGAGCAGGACTTCCTCCGCCGAGCTGCAGATATCTTCAGGTAACGCACGTCAGCTGTGCACTGAGGTGATTCACAGCATCTGTGTCAGTCACTCATTTAATGTTTGTTTCCCTCTATTTATTGTTTCTTTTAGTTTGTTTATCTCGGCAAAATCTGTATTTTTGAGAGATCAGGAATATGAGGTGGTGACGATATCTCCCACTTGGAGATATTAACAACTGGCAGCATAGGCTCAACGCTTCATTCGCTGGCAGTTGCATTTAAATATAATCAACATGAAATGAGATTTTCTTTTTCTTTCAGAAACCAGCTGTGTAGGTCCAAAGTTTACTGCAGGACCGCCAGTGACAGACAGGGGGAGCTCCATGACCTGCTGGAAAAACTGATGACGAAAACCCAGAAACTGTCTGACTCCTCAGTCTGCCTCTACTACTTCAGGTACAACTTACTGTTTTCCTGACGGCGCTGAGTAGCACATTTGGGCTTATGTATGTTTTTTAGTCTGTCCCAAATTAAATGATAGACAACAAAAAACCTAAACAATGCTTGGTTGAACAATGTCAACTTAGGATCCGCTTTCTGTCCTTTTTTCAAAATCTTTGGATACATCACGCAGTACTCGTGAGCAGATTGGTGTTAAACTTTCTTCCACTGAAAAGTTTGCAATCAGCAGTTTTAATCTCTGGGCTGTACACACAATTGGTGCCTCAAGTGATTTGTGTTTTAACGAATGTCTATCTTTTCTCGCAGTGCATCTCTGTACGTGGTGAAAGTGCTGCGCGGCGCTCCGCCCGCCGGAGCCAAAGAGGAGCCGAGCGCCGACGGGGCTGCAGCGAGTGACGTATGTTTCCACACACTGATTAATTTGTTTCGTTCGTTTATTCCTCGCTTGATTTCTCTTGTCTAAACTCCCCTGCAGTGGGGCGCTGCTGTGTTAAGATCACTGGATCATAGTTTTCATTGTTGCCGGTGCATTTACATTTAATATTTTTTTTTTACCTGGTGTTTCCTCCACAAAGATTTCCTGTTTGTTTTCTTGAGCAATAGATCTTATCACATATTTTCACAGTTGCAGGAGCATTTTGCAATCAGATGTTTCAGTTTTAGAGATGTTTGCTTATGAATTAGAGTTTTTCATCATTACAATTCACCCTAAGGGGGACATGCACCTTATTTTATTTTAGTTAATTGTGTCAACCTCTTGGTGGCGCTAGAGGAAAAGCCAGGATTTCACCAAAGTCTGTCGATATCACAGTTTAGGGAATATGAGTGTTTGTACAAAAGTTCGTGACTATCAAACAGTTGTTGAGATATTTCTGTTAACATGACACTAAAATAAACATGTTTTACTCTCTACTGCTACTGTCAGAAAGAAAATCTGACTCCCGGTGTGTTTTCTCTTTCATTGTGTTTGTGTGCAGTTGAGTTTCATGGGCAACGTGGATTTGGATCGGGTCTCCGGCATCTTCAGGGACGCCCTGAGCTCCTTCATGGGCCGGAGAAAGTGCCCTCTGACCGCTCAGATGTTCACAGACTTGTTCTCCAGATTCCCTGTGAGTACAGCGACAGCTGACAAGTTAGTTCATGTCCAACAAGCGGTCACTAATGCAACTGTGTCGTATCGACAGGTTTTGTGTGTGAAGCTGCTGGATACAATTGTGCAGTACATCACTTCTGCAGTCCGAGTTCACCAAAAGGTAGAGGAGACCCTCCTCTTATTACCAGTTTGTTGAACTGTTTCGTATATTTGTACGTTCCTATTGATGGACTTTGTGTGTGTGTGTGTGTGTGTGTGTGTGTGTGTGTGTGTGTGTGTGTGTGTGTGTGTGTGTGTGTGTGTGTGTGTGTGTTTAGGGCCAAGCATGTGGGTTGGTGTTGCGGGCGATGCAGAGCAGGGAGGTTCAGCAGCTGCTGAGCGGAGATCCGTGGACGGAGCTCTGTTCGACGGTCTCGGGTCAGCTGACGAAGGTCAGTCAACGCAGCTTTACATCACAGTCCTGGGATATAGCACAGGGTTAACACTCAGCATCTGTGACCACTGAGATGCATCAGTTCATATAGCATCCATACTTTCTCTTCCTCTTGTTGCTCTTGATTCTCTTTTTGTCTGTCCCCATGCTTATAGAATATGATGCGTTGCTATTGAATAAACTCCTCAACAGTAAATAATAGCGTTAACATTAGCACGACCACCTATAGCAGTGACATATTAATCCAGTGGAGATCAAGGAAAGAATCTGAATACTTCTTCCAATGACTATACGACACTAAAAGAACCTGAACAAAGTATTGATTGATTTATTTTACGTGGGCAGCAGCACATCCATCTGCAGCTCACATATTATACCTTTTATAATGTGACAAACTTGTGAGCAATCAGTTGCGTAATTCCACCCCCAGACAAGGAACAACATTAGCATTGATGCAGTTTGTGTGACTTCTTGCCGTAGCTAATTTACAGTCCTTCTCCCTAGTCAGGCTCTTAAGAGATAAAACACATTATATAACACTCTAATTCCCAGTCAAATAAATGAATAAAACAAATACACCAAAGAACTGAGGAAATGTGATTAGTTGTTATGGTAATGTGGGAGTTTTCCAGAAGGTTACAGCAACCTCGCAACAGCTGTTCTTCGTCTGGCTGCAGTGGAAACACTGCTCATGAACATAAACAAAAGGCATTATGACTGTTAGTTATTTAAAAATAGAATATAATGAAGAGTTGATAAACCAACTGCTAAAGTTTTTCAAGTAACCAATTAAATTTCAATGCTCTATTCCCCAATTTATATTCTGTAGTAACTGATTACAATATTTTTTCTCAGCATAATCTAACATGAGGCTTTAACCACCACCATCAATTATTCACTTTAAGTGGAGACGTTTACACAAAGACATCCTTCAGGCCTGTGGGTTAAGCTTAGTTTATGATATTGTTCTTGAAGGTTTATGAAGGTGCATCGTGTGATAAACTATGATTAGAGCTGCACTTGCTGACCTCTGGTGTCCAGGAGACAGCTGAGGTGTAAACGGGTGCATAATTTCATGCTTCTGCAATTCTTCACCAAACCACCTAACCTCTGTGTTGACCCGTCTTTTTTTCTGAGAAAATACCATTTTTTATTTTTTTATACTGTTGCTCATTGTCTGAGATTCTCTACTTTATCGATATGTGTTTAACAAGTTATTTATTTATCATTCAAAAAACCCTCAAAATATTTCGTAATGTATTCATTATTAAATTAAAAAAATTAAACTTTGACATTTAGATTTACCATAATTATGGAGTCATTTTAAATATGTTGTTCACAGTGGCGAGAATGTATGCCATTCCCGCTGGAGTCTAATTCTACAATAAGTATAATTCTAATAAATTCCTGGTGAGAGATATCGTTGAACGTCTGTATGCAGGTCGACTCTAAACGGTCATTGCGCCACTTACTGTTCTGGCGTATGGAAAAGGCACGGGAACTATAAACCATAACGAGTCCGTCGATGCAACTGCGTGGCCAGTTGCAGTTGCAAGAGTGTATATCGCCCTTGAGCGGCTGCACAAAATGTCAACATTACATTTTAGAAAAACTGTATTAAGTAATGTTCTTTGATTGCATATGCTTACAAGAAAATGTCCCTATCAAACTTCCATCTCATCAGTAAAGACCAATCACTGCCTTAAAATGCTTTTTATTGTGGTGGCCTAGGGGTCTAAAACGCTCAGACATTTCTGTAATCATGTGTATCTATCAAATAAGTGATTGATGGAAATTACTTGATCAGCTGAGCATAAGGCCAATATGGATAATGGTCTAACCCCAGTGTCTCTTTTCCTCTCAGAGTCTTCAGCAGGTCGGTCCAACAGAGAGCAAGGTGGTGAAGGAGAAGGTGGTGAAAACCCTGGAGCTCTGTCAGTTCCTGGTCAAGACCGTCCACCATCAGGTAGGTGTGGTTTGTGAGAGTGAAGTGACCTCATGAGAGAGCGATGTGGTTTCAAGTCTCTGTTTCTGCCACCTGCACTTTGTAGAAGCTGTCTGTGGACCTGGCGCCCCTGAAGAAGGTCCTAGAGTCCCTGACAAGCACCATTGTTTTCAAGAAGACCGGCAAGCTGGAGGACAACTACTGGGCCGTGGTGAAACACTTTGGAGTCATGTGAGTTTGTGTGGTGTGAGCTCGAGGATCAGTGGGAGAAATGAGGTTACGCAGGAAAAAAATCAGGTTTCTGTAAACTCCTCAGATGCATAACCTCACATGCCAGACATTTGTTACAAAGCAGGCACTTTCACTTTATACTCGTGTAGCTGATTGGATTAATCATGTGTCAATCAAGCAGTAGAAGCCAGTTTCTATTAAGAAAAGCCGTCATATGCCATTATAGAAATATTCTCCTGTTCTGATGCTTTTTCAGCATCTACCTTACGCTCATTAGGAGCCGCAATTGTTGTTGTGAACAAACAGTTGCTTCTTTGTGTCGCGTCACACACATAAGCCACGCCCACAGCTGCCTCTAGCTCCTCACAGGATGCTGAAAGGTCCTTGCTCTGGTTAATTGGACATAAACGCATTCATTGAAGCCAGAGAAGATATTTAGATACAGGCAGTATGTCAGTAATCAGATTTTCCTCCCCACCTCGTCACACAATTCCAGGACCATAGCTCACTTTAACATGCTTTACTGAGCATGACTGTAAAGGTACGTGCATGACATAACTTCAAAATCAATACACGAGACAATTTGAAAAGTCTGCACACTGACTTATGTGGGAAATATTGCTGCACAGTTAGTAAGCCGGTTTTGACTGAAGCGTCCATGCATTTATCACATCCTCCTCCCAAGTCATGGCGCGCCAGCTTTTCAGTTTGGGTTGGTCCATTTGGACTGATGGTGCAGTTACAGGACAGCTTCTCTACTGTTATGTACATGTAAAAAGCCGCTTCTAACCAAGATTATGTAAACCAGGTTTCTCATTTGTTACTAATGAGAGTCTTGCTGAATCTCAAAACATTGTATTTTTTTTTTGTCAGGAGTAAAATGGTGACTGCAGCAGGATGTCCTAAATCACCTATACAGGCTACTTAAGAACAAATCTACTTGTAAAGTTCATTGTCTCCTGACTATATAATCTCATTGTACAGTAGTATTTATTTTAAATCATTATTACCTCAATTAACTGGGCGAAATAATATAACCAAAAAATGAACGACACCATAGAAAAGGTTAAAGGAGATGGTTTCGGCACGTTACGTGTGTAATGGAGCCATCATGTTGACCTCGCGTGTGTTCACGTTCACAGAAAACCGAAGGTTGAAAAGATGAAGCCTGACAAGGAGGCCGCCGAACAGAAAGTTCCCAAGAAGAAGAAAGGTTTTCTGCCGGAAACAAAGAAGCGTAAAAAGCGCGACATACCGATTTTGGAGCCGGCAGCAGCAGCGGCGGCGGAGGCAGCAGCAGACAACTTGATGCCAAGTAACCCACCAGGAGCAGACAAAGGACAAACCAAAAAGAAACGTGACAAGAAAACAAAACAGAAGCGACCGGCCGATGGCGCGGCTTCCCAGCCCAACCCGGCCAAGAAGAGCAAGACGACGCAGTCTGAGAACAAGACAGCCAAGACGAAGAAGAAGAAGAAACCCAAACAGAAGAAAGAGGGAGGAGTGCAAATGTAAAGTGGACACTGCTATTAATGTTGATTTATTTTTAAAGAGGCTGTGTTTTCGTCTGTTGATTTACTCGGCTGTCAGTACAGTGTGGACAATATGTCGGAAGTTTCAATATGAGATGTTGTTTTACATATTGAATACTTGTGTGGGATGGGAATTTACATGGATTATTTTTCTAATGAGTGACAGCCATTTATTAGAAAAACAAATGTATTATACAATAAATGAAAGTCTCTTACTTGGTTTTATTAGTTCGATCAGCTTTATTATTCAACGTTTATATGAAAGAAACATTGATTTAAGCATTACTACTTCAAACTATTTGATGTTTTTGAAGGGAATATTATGGTTCTGTTCAGGTTGAGTAAATTGTCATACCAGAATTGGAAAA
Organism: Clinocottus analis; assembly: GCF_023055335.1. Lineage (NCBI taxonomy): Eukaryota > Metazoa > Chordata > Actinopteri > Perciformes > Cottidae > Clinocottus > Clinocottus analis. The sequence continues at coordinate 16,038,133 of NW_027176207.1, read as the reverse complement.
TAATTTGAATTTCTGTTGCGAGTACCTCCCAAATTCACAGAAAAACTATCAGCTGATAAAAATGTTTTCCTTCAAGTCACTTTAAATAGGATCATAGCGTGTTATAACACTTTCCATCTGCTACAGGCCAAAGAAAAGGTCAAATGTTCAGCGTAGAGTTTTACTCATGTAGAAAAACCCAGGAAAACCTATTAATCTTTTGACCATTACCTCTACAAACCTGCTAAACTTTTCAGACTACTTCTTAGCAAACAGTTGCTTAATTCCATGTCTGGCAGTTCCAAAGTAACAAGGTTATTCATGAGTTTTCCTGGTGTCCACCTGATGAATGAAAGTCCAGTATTAACATTCTTGTCTCCAAAAACTCCTGAGGGAAAATGTGTCTCTTTAGCACCACTTCACCAGCTAATCTATAATTGTGTCTCTGGCGTTTGCTGCTGAGTAGGAAGTATACGCCACCAGGCTGCACAGATAAACAATGAGCTGAAACCCACCATTAAGCTTCTTTTAAAGCAGAGGGAAGCTGCACATTCAGCTGATCATACGCTGTAACTCAGTATATAGTATGATACATTGAGATACAAAGGATGAAGCATATTGTACTTTAAGTTCTTCAAACAGACAAAAAAAACCTGTCTGACTTCCCAATTCTCTGTCTTTACTCTATATATATATATATATATATATATATATATATATATATATATATATATATATATATATATATATATATATATATATATATTTAGATTAGTGTGAACCAAACATTGAATTTGTCACTGACAAAAAAAGAGCCTAAAAACCATTACTGAAAGAAATGGGACGATGGTGTCAATGTTGTTTTTTTTGTCACAGGTGTGCACTGATAGAAATGTAACTCCATTACGTTCTTATGAGAAAGAACATCACTGGCCTCTGCACAAGATTTGATGTTGCGAGCCTTTGTGCTATAAACTAAGCTGAGCAATCGCACATAACCCTAATTCAGCTGTCAGAAATATGATGCAGTGTACCACAAATGGATTACTATATAGGACATAAAGCCATGCTGCCATAAATCCACACGAGTGCCAGGTAGGTGGCAGCCCCATCCATCAGTTTATCTCATCTTTAAGCCTCTCTCCACTTCAGGAACCTTCAGTGGTGAATCTCAGGAGCCATTTTAAATCCAGCATGTTGTTTGCTGCTATACTCACAGTGGTACATATACATGCATGGAGGTGGAACTCTTTATGTGTCAAAACATGGGAGTTTGATTCTGTAAGAAAGTCTGGCTCTAATCAATACAATGTCAATCGTAAAGCTATTCTCATCAATATTTGTTGTTATACTTCTTTGTATTTTTAATACTATATTAATCAGATCATTACTTGTATGTGAAAGAAAGAGGTTACTCCTGAAAATCACAAGAATTATCACCATAGTTTGCAGTTTCACTCATGTTTGTAGAGCATTTTGACTTCATTCTGCTCTTTATTTAGTTATATTTTTTTACCCACTTTTGAATAAGTCTCACTGCACTCCTCAACTTCATTTCCAGCCACAGCAGGCAGGTGTTATGAGTGAAAAAACACCAAACAGCAGACAGTTAGCGAATAGATGGTAAACATTGTGAAACATTAAGTATTTAAAGATGGTGCAGACCAACATTTTTTTTTAAAGATGGTAATTATTGGACTTATTCGTGAGTGATCATAAACGAGTAATAGTACAGATAGAAATGAGTGTTTAAGTTTTCTTTCTTGCATTTTTTTGGACAAAAGCCCAGTTTTGACTGAAGTTTTTTTTTGAAAGATTATTAGTATACATCGGTACTAGGTATACTAGGTCTATGAACGACAGTAGAAAAGCTGGAAAAAATCGGGAAGCTCTGAAGTTAAAATAACCATATGGAAAACTGATACAAGCTTTAAACCGGGCTTATTTTAGCTTTTTTATTCCGTTCCTGGACTACAAAGCAGTCGTGGAAGTACTTCTCTAAGTTCCTGGCACTCTCACAGCCACAGCTTGAACCTGCAGTACAAACGGACACTGGTGGTGACAAATCATCCACCTCGAACCCCGACAGCATGGGTGACAATAGGAGCAGCGGTGTCCTCTCTTCCTGACAGTGAACTGTCATTTGTCATCAGCGCGAGTTGAAATATATAAAGCGCGGAACCAATCTGCTAATGCAGCTCTGAGGAATAATCGGAGTGGGCTGTAAAGTTGAGGACAAAGTCTCATCAATATGAGTAAGCTCTAACTGAATGCAAGCCTGACTCACCCCCCCCCCACTCGCCTTGTGAAACATTTTGTACTCACCCATGTTGTTTTTGTGAAAGTGTGGTCCTTTGGAGTCTGATGCTCCACAGTATGCAGGTTGGCAGGCTGCCGGCAGGGTGTTAGTTCTATATTGAGTGCAACCGGAAAGCCATTAATTGGTGCACCCGGTACTTTTCTTGCCAGACCTTGTAGGAACAACCTGAGTTGAGTTGTATTGTTATTGGAGGAGGCCCAAAAAAAGCCTCACATTGTCTCTTGTCCAACACTTGCTGTGCAGTAATCCACTGTTCCCATAGTAGTAATTTTGAGGACCATATCTGTTTCGTTTTACTGTTTACAAAACCCAAACTGGATATTTTATAGAATGGACCAAAGCGAGCAAGAACACGTTTGAGGATTGCATACGCAAACTAATTTCAAGTGTCTGCAAGTTGATCTCAATATTTATCAGAAATGAAAGTATAATCATTAGTTCCCTGGAGGATATTGAAAAACACACTTTCAAAGGAAAGCAAAGACAAAAAATTAATCAACCGATTTGATAAAAGAAATATTTAAGAACTGATAAAGTCCAAACCATGTCTCAAAAACCAGGTTATAGACAATAGTCGGAGTGAAAAACGTCAACTTTTCACTGGAGGTGGCATTAGGTGAAAGACTTGGTGTGACAATAAATAAAATGTTTCGGGTTAGTAAGTAAAGCTTCAAGCTTTACATAGCACTTTTTAACACCAGGGCTTTGTTCACTTGGTATCACAAATGCTGAAATTCATCTAACTAAATCACAGTTGCCTGGATCGACACCCACAAAACCATAATAATGCTATAATAAACAGCCTCAGAGGACTCAATCCACTCACTGGCCAACCAACGTCCCTCGCAAAGTCCTTCTGCAGAACCTCGTGGGACAACAAAACCCTGAACTGGCCTCATTAATTCTAAATGAGGCTTTATACAATAACTAGGCTATTCCCAAAGCAAACTGAAGGCACACAAAAGTCACTCTACCTTTGTTTCTCTCTTTCTAATGCAGATTTATGTGTGACAATAAATAACTGCAGTATTACGTCATCTTTCCACGACTAATGCTCTCTGTCATCTTGTCCATTCCCAACCACTGACCTCTGATTGTCATCATTCATAGCTACAGACATTTACTGACACATAGACACTGATAGGACAATTTACTCGACACCTGGTGGTAAAATCATTGATCAGGACATTTATTCGTTGCATGGAATGACACAATGTGGTATGTGAATTGCGCATCCTGGACCGCTCAAAAGTACGAGCAGATAATTGTTTCTTAAATACCTTAGGATGAACACTCAATTAGTCCCACATGAGGTTTTCCCACAGGTAGTCCTCCCCCCCTTCTGTACCCTCCCCACCCTACTATATAACAAGGAGAAGACCCACACTTTTGCTCTCTGTTACACTCATGCATGAAAGCATCACACTCACAACAATCGACATTGTGCCATGTTTTTTCCTGCTCTACCGGGAACTTTACATGTTATTGACGGGATAAATTCTATACTGGCATCTCAACTACATAATTGTCTCAAAGATATGTCAAAGGTGAGAGCTTGGCTCGGTTTTCCGTTCCTCTTTTGTGTATGACGTCTTTCCATTGGCTTGTATCGGTATGGTCATATAATAACAAGGAACTGCATGTTCTTCAGACAGAGACATTCAGATTCCCCAGTCTTGTGCTCATCGGGAGACATGACAAGTCCATGTGTACGTTTAAACAAGGAAAAGTTCAATGAGAAGTCACAGACCTTACAATATTTTGAATATAACAGTGAAACAGTATCTGATTAAGAGTAAAAAAGTTTTTCTTCCAACAGACACCAACCTGCCTAACTCACCTCAATCATCCTACCAACTGATCACCACTGACACTCATTCACTCCAAGCTGACCTCTATCCATTCTCAATCATGGAGCATTGATTACTAGCCACTGACCTTGATCCTCTCCTTGGGACCCTCCACCACTAACCACTTTCCATTCCTTCTTCCATTCCTAGCCACCTTCCACACTTAGCTACTGATCACCAATCGTAGCCACATACCTCAATCCACCCCTAAACTCCCCCCTCCCCTCTCCCGAATCTTATACAATTCTAACATCGACCTTCATGCATCCCTAACAAATGACCTTCATACATTCCTAACCACTGGCTTATCCTCATTCTACAGCTACAAGACTCCCTAATACCATCATCAAGCTCCATCTTCAGGAGATGGAAAAGTGTCTCCAGGTCATATGAAGAGATGCGTATTCCCACTGGATGGTTGGAATACAAAAACATCATAACTATTATATCTGGTTATGACTACTGCATACGGTACCTAGTCTCAGTTGCTCTGTATTACATCATCTCCCAATTCATCCAGTGAACACACTTAAAATGTTACGGATCCTAATCTATAATTGTTCTGGAGGAAACATACGTTTGAATATAGAATGCATTAGTCATCTTGCGTTGACTTACTTCCAATTTCCCCACGAAGATAAATGGTTTCATTTTGTTGCACTTATGCCAACGAGATAAGACAGACGGGCAGTCTGTCATTGCATCTTTCAGAGCTGGAGCCTTGCCAAAGACTGCTTGATATTCCCAGGCCTTTTCCTTCCTGGGGACAATTAGGAACATGGTGTCCTGGTACCTGGCCGAGACACTGACTGATGCTGATTCACTTCCACTGCCCTCCAACCAGACAGGCTGTGGTGCCATCACGTGGCAGCTGTTAGGATTAACTGTGATACTTCTATGGATAACCTTCATCCCACTGAAAGCTTGATAATATAGTAGATGTTCTATAGGCAGTGGATCTGATTCTGTATGCGACAGACATGCTTCTACAGTCGGCCTATATGTCCTTTAAATGGTCCTGTGTGGTGTAGACATTGTGTAAGCAGTGCTTTTTTTGGTAAAATGGTCCTTAAGCATGAGACCCTATATGCTAATTATATGGATCTCCCTGAGGAAGGTCATATGTCGAGTTAATATGGTGACGTCATGAAAATCCATCCAAACGTTTCCATCTATCTGATAAGGACCGTATGCAGTATTATATTGGGGACATTTTTACCAGTCAATTGGATTTATGGCTGACTGAGTTTAGTAGCTTTCACGTTTCGTATACAACGGTCCACAGGCAACAAGAGTATAGGCGTACTGACACATTTGAACGCTTAACATAACGTAAGTATTTATTTATAAACTTAGAATATTACATATTTCCTTGGATAAGGCAGATTATATGAACTCCAGAAAGATGATGTTACTGTAAAACATTCCAGCTCTCATAATGACATACATTTGCAGTGAATTCATATAATAAATGACACAGAATTTCTCTTTGACCCACCATGATACACCATGAAGCATAAAAATAAATAGACGGGCTTAAAATGAAACCCTCTGTTGGAAGGATTCTCAATTTATTACATGTCAGAGAATACATTATAGCCTAAATACTCAAAAATTAAAATACTGTATTAGCGCTAAAACTTACTATCTGACACATTAAAAAAACATTATGTGCATTACTACAGCAAACAATCTTGCAGCCTGTCAGGCTAACTAGAGCTACCTACAGATGTCTAACAGACATTGGAGGACAGTACTTTAGGCAAATATGCTAAGTCACTTAATTGAAGGAAAAAATACTACCAAACAAATAAGCCATAGTCTACAGCCTATATGCAGCTTTGCACTGCCTAACAGCACCACAACATCCATTATAGTCTAACTACATACTGGTAGTGTGTCAGAGAGACATGCCAAGGAAGATCAGCGAGCCAATATGGTCAGTGTTGTGTCACCAAACTCTAAATAATTGAACACAATCGTGTGTCACATCTCAGGAAGAATTTAAAGTTGAAACATCTCTGAGGTTTAAACAACGTTTTTAGGCTGGGAAAGAGGAAGAGGTCCAGAAGTTAAAGCAGGCAAATACTTTATACAGTCCCATAAGGAATTACCGGTTGGCTAAATACTAATGTAATAGGAAGGTGTGTGGCCACATAGCTATCCTACGCGCCACTGTAGTACTACCTCTAGGCCGACTATTCTGCTTAGTATTCTGCATTACTGTTTCTAAGTCATCTACAATCAGCAGAGATGGGTGTGGGAGTTCTTTGTGCCTTATTGCTTTTCCTGTTTATTCCACAGTCTCATTCCCTGAAGTTGCACTAAGTTAACAGTCGAGAGGAACTGTCTCGTGCAGCGCCCGTTCGCCCTCCGTCGCTTCGGTGGCGTCCCCAATCTCTGCGTCCTGGCACGAGAGGGGCTCCTCGCATCTCACCGGTCGGACGATGACGCACGGCCTCGCGGGCTCCCCGCTCGCCCCGGCGCCGCGCGCGGGGCTGCGACTGTCGCGCTCGTATTCGTCCTGCGCGCGCTGGATCTTCCTCTTCCGAAGCCTCCTCTTGTGGAAATGGAACGTTGCCAGTGAAACGAGGACGACCCCGACGAGCACGGCCACCAGCACGAGGAGCGCGAGGGTGGAGGAGAACGGCGGAAAAAAGCTGAGCTGCTCCACACAGGTGCCGTTATTGGCTTGGAAAACCCCGTGACAGCGGTGCAGCGGCACCGGCAGTCCGGAGGCCTCAGAGGTTCTGGCTGTCATCCGGTCCACCTTTCCCGGCCACTCTTGTCTCTCTGACCCCAGTACCCTTCTTGCTCTCCGGGCTCAGCGCCGTGACACCGGCCCGCGCATGTGGTTACCTGCACCGAGAAGAAGACATATGAGATCCGCTCATCCAGCACCAGAGGGGACTATACCTATCAGAACAATCAGAAACCCGCCCACCTACTAATTAACTGGTCCAGCTTTATCAGGAAGACAAATCTCAAACTGTGTACATGGCCAGTGCGCACCATTTGACAGTAAATCACAATGTTAGATAAATAAAAAGAAAAAAACCTGCTGCCAGCATTTAGAGCATATGCTCATGATCAGTGTGGGAAAAAAAGAGGTTGCAATGTATTAGGACAATACATCATCTATTGTAATGTGTAGGCCTACAAGATTTAGCCAAACAGAAGCCATTATCTCATGCACTCCACTCAGCAGCCTTTTAAGATACTCATTTTAGAGGATAATGTTGCATCTATACATTTAAAAGAGGGGAAATCTTACCTGATGAAATAGTCAGTGCGGGGTACAGTCCGTGAGTGGAGAGCCGATGTGTGTAAATGGGAGAACACGATCACGGTGACGCATTTCATACAATGAGATGCTGCTGCTGAGCTCCGATCACTCAGGACGCTTTGATTGCCGCAATCCGCTCAGTCTGCAACCGGGAGAGCACTGGCCCAGCTAAACACTGTGAGTATCGCGGGGAAATCCCTTAGTATGTATCAAAATGCCTTTTTAAAAACGTGAAAAGAGCCGTCGTCTGGTTTCCCCCCTAGAAAAGCTTCCCCTCCTCAGACCATCCGCTGCTCCACTCATCATCTGAATGAAGAGCTGCAGCTGCATTAAAGGTCCCGTATCGTCAGCTGGCAGAGCTGTTTTTTTCTTCTCTCTCTTCTAATATAGTCCATGTATTGCCAACACCTGACTGATCATGTTCCCCTCTGATCACTATATGAATACATGTGTATTCACTTCATACTTTACTCAAATAGTGAAGAATTTAAATTCGTTTTAATATTAGACCCTTATCGGTAACTGGCATTCCTAAGGGTGTGGCCAGTCAAATGCTGCATGAATTGAAGCGTTTAAGAACCATTATGAGGGGTTTGAATACTGTCCAGCTGTTGTGCATTCATTTGAACCAGACTAAGTACAGATAGTAGCCAGTTATTAGCTTTTCCACGGAATCTTATTAAAGTTGATATGTATCACAACTTTATATCTGAAATTTGCTTTTTGATATGCTGTTAATTTATCTATAGTAGCCTGTCTTTCAAAAATGCAGCAGCTTCAACTTCTATTTCCTTTGATTTCTGCAGAATGGCTCAATATTTAGAACACATGCATTTACCCCTCCCCCCATAAAACCATAAAGACCAAACCAAAAAGTCATAGACTTAACGATGCCTTCGGGTTGCAATCTGCCATGAAATGCAAAGAAGATGAATCCACGATATAGATTGAAGCAGGAGGTGTGACAACAAATTGATGCAGAAAGGGCACAAATTGGTGCATAAAATTCATCAGAGTGCAGAAAATGATGTCGCTAAAATGTCTTAGGGGACACTTCAGACCCAAACGTTGGAAAAAAATAATGCCCTTTAATAACCATTTTTCTCAATGGATTAGTCATGGATTCAGCATGGGATTTTGGAAATTGTCTAAATAAGAGGCTTAATATAACTGTTAATATAGTTACACCTTACTTTTACTTTTGTTAATGACATTAAATCTTTTACAAAAAAAAGTCACAATTAGAAAACTGCTAATTTAGACCTCAACCAAATGGAGCTCAGCTCTTCCCTGACTGAGAGATTGCTGCAGGCTGTGTGACATGTATTCCAAATATAGAAGTGCGGGCATTGAAGAGACATATCTACAATGAGGCCACACCTTGACCTACCTTAACGCATTGTGAGAACATACTGTATGTCTCTTCACTTTCCCAAGCAAAAAAGAATATATTTTCCATTTTGTGTTTCTTAGCTTGATATGTAGATGATCTGCATCCCAATTCCACACTACATACTAATTCTAAGTCTTTGAGTATGTAGTGTGTTGACACAGGGCAAGTGATAAAGTATGCATACTAATAAAGGCAAATTTTTGAAGGTGGTGTTGATGGATGACTCACATAGAAATAGGAAGCTCACAGCTGTGAAGCATTAAAACACGATTTGGATGGAAGGAAAACCACTTTGAGACACAGAACAGAACAGCCTCAGGCAAACGATCCAATCGTTGCAGTGCCTATATTTGTGAAGTTTCATTGCCAATGATGTTGTAACCTATGTGATCTTGAGTCAGTAACCGCCCAGCAATGTGTTAACGAATTGTGCCAAATGACATTTCATGGATTTTGCTTAAACATTGAACATTTTTTTCTGATGGCTGTTCAATAACCATCCAAAGCCCTGAAATCATTCTTGATGATATTATAAACCACATTTGTTTTAGGGGGGTCCTAAAATCTTTCGAATTCACAAATTTGTCACTCAAACTGAACTTCCAGGGTTGTTCGGCATTATCTTACCAAGTGGGCAATTTTAAGAGGATGACCTAATTTCTTCCCTAATTTCCCAATGGTCAGTTTGCTCCATGTGCTGGGGCCAAGGGGTTGTTCAGTTTAATATTAATCTGCCTGACTAATTGGTCCTTTTTCTGACTTTGGTTTGTGTAATTTAGAAGCTATGGCTCCCACATGGTTCTAAAATATCAGTCGCCTAACTGTGCTGTGTATTGATTAATCAATGGCACTTTCTGTGGTGCTGAAGTAGCAGACAGATTTGTAATTGCGATTTTTTTTGTTCTCCCGCTGTTGCATCAATTTGGTCTTGGATCTATATTATTCTCTCGACTATATAGCTTGCAGATAAATCAGGTACTAGTCCATTGCCTACTAATTTAATCGTACTTGAAACAACATGCTCCCACAAGGGCATCCGCATGCGTGGAGCATTAACTAAGGTTTTGCCAAACTCAGCGGGATTCATCATCCAAGAACATTGAAGGCATGCTTCTATCAAATAGTTACTGAGATATTTCAGTCCCAGGGCCACTGTGGGGAAGGTGGCGCGGTTCGTCCAAAAAGGCATGAGGAAGTGTGAGGTATTGGCAATGATGCTCTGCAGCTTGAGCAGTACTCTCCTCTTGAGCGGCTCCAGCAGAGATTCAAGCTGCACCTCAGAGCCCGCAGGTCAGAGCCAGCCTTCCTGATGTGGATATTTGTCTGATTCTGGTGATGTCAGCTGCTGCCACAGCACACAGAAGAAGACACTGACCACCAACAAATAGTCAACACTATCCCGAGACAAGAACGTCGATATTGAACAATTCTGCAAAACCTTGGATTTCGTTCAATAAAGCCTTTTTTAATTCTAACTCTCCATGCATGTGCATGGCAACTATACAGCATGGTTAAGGTCCAAGAAAGACTCTCGCTGTAGCCAGTGATTGGTTTGTCCTTTCTGGACTACTGTAGAAACGTGCCGGTGCAACAATACAGGATAGTGCATGACATAAATGTGAAAACCGTTATTGATTTGGGTGCAATATAAAATTGCATATTTTTCAATTTAAAATGTTTTTGTTTATTAGTTATGATATGTTTACTTTAAGTCTTAAATTTATATTTATATATCTATATTACACTGCAGTGTTGTTGAAATTATGTCTTGTGGTGGGTTAAATCATGCATAATGCAAACACCGTGTATTAACAGATAAAAGAGGAACATTTAATCAGATAAAAGTCTGTGTGTCTTTTTTTTTTTAAATTGGTACGACAAAGCGTTTAAGACTCTCACAGTAATTTCCCTGTCCTACTTGTGGCCCAGCTTCATCAGCAGCGGGGCTCCATGAAAAATGAATGGCCTCGGAGGAAGAGAGGGTCCCTGGATGATGAACTCACTGAAGATGAGTGCATACTGAAAGATTTATACAACTATTCATGCACAGTTTAAAGCCTGGCACATGTTTCAGGGCTGTTAAATGGAGAGTGATTATTGCACTTATTTTAATATTCATACAGCTCGGCTCAGTTTTCTAGGTCAAACTGACCCACATTAGACCACCTGCAGCTGTGGCAGTTAACCAGTAGCAGTGTAGAAAGAGCCACGACCTTTTTTTTCCTTAACACAGATTAAGTCATACAAAGTGTCTTACAGCAGTGTGTCTTTCTAGCCCCTGATTAATCGTACAAATGGAGATGATGGTGGTGCACACATTCAGACAGTTTCTCCTTGAAGGCCCTCGTGGTGTTGCCCTCTAGTTGTACACACAAAATGTGACAAATTAGTTGTATGAAGAATGAAAAAAAGGGCTCGAGAGAGAAGTTTAAAGCCTGTCCAATTTCACACCTCGGCACACTGTGTGCTACGTGCCCATCACCGGGCAGCAGTTGGGTTTTTTCTGTGCTTTTTTTAAGCCTGGTTGAGGAAAAAGTGAACCACAATGTTGAAGTTGAGCTGAGTGATGTTGAAACACTCTGTAGAGCAGCAGGGAATAGTTATCTGTGGGTTTGTTACTTAGTCATTCGATTGACTATAAAAATGTCTATTTTAGCAGCTGTAAATGTTTTTTATGGATCTCTATGAATATTCTAAGTTTCCAGTTGTGAAGACATTCTCAGGTATTAATAATAAGTAAAAGTAGCAATACAAACATTTAAGGGAAAGTGCAAAAGTATTACTACCTTTAAAATATACGTAACGTACCAAAAAGAAAAGAGGTCATTATGCAGAATGGCCCATTTCTTAATAATATATACTTTATTATTGGATTATAGTCATACATGCAATATTGTGTTCATTATTTTAGTAATGCAGCTGGTAAACGTGGAGCAAATCTACTTTACCTGTAGCCTACTTTATATACTGCATGGGTATCTTGTAAATTTTCCCCAGGCAAGTCTTATTTTATCTTAACATATAATAATACATCATACTTAGTTTTTGTGGATTAAATTTAGCATTAGGAATCTCACTACAAAATAAACTAGTAACTAAAGTTACCAGATAAATGTAATGGAGTAAAAAGTACACATTTTCCCTAAAAATTGTGAAGTATAACTCCAAATTGTACAGCACATTGAGTAAATGCCCTTAGTTACTTTCCACCACTGTTAGTTTCATAATAAACTATAACTGTTAACACCTTCTCCTCTTTCCTAATGACGCATTATGTATCTGCCTATTATTGAGCCTCTATTCTCTCCCAGTGCCAGGCCTCTCTGACTGCTGCTTGTGTTAATCAGGATTATTAACTGTAATGAGAAAGCTTTGTGGGTCTGAATGCTAAGCATATATTGATGCACACGCTGCTGTCCAATCAGTGTGTGTGTGTGTGTGTTTGTGTGTGTGTGTGCGTGTGTGTATTTGTGTGAGTGGGACGTTGTGCATCTTCATATGAAGGAACTGATATCTTTAAAGCTGCAGGCCATCTCCAGACAGCAGCAATTCTCTTGATATTCCCTCCACGCACACACCATTGCTGTCACTACAAGTCTCTTGTCAGCAGAATTTCTAATGAACTGCACAAAATCCAGTTTTATCATGCATGCACTCATGCACACAGACACACACACACACACACACACACACACACACACACACACACACACACACACACACACGCACACACACACACACACACACACACACACAGAGGCCAACTTTCCTTTTGTGGCCAACTGAAATGACTTCAGGAAAGCATGAATGAGGCACGGGGAGAGGAAATGTCTCTCCACAAAATGATTTTTCTTTTTTTTTTCCTTAATGATGACCCTGTCACCGAGCGCTAGCGTGTGATAAAGTGTGTGGATTTATAATATGAAGATTTTACAATTTTTCATTCTAAATGAAGACATACAGCCTCCTTGCTTTGTTCTGCTTCTAAATGGCTGTATTTGATGGTGATAGCAGAGGTAGAGAAAACGAGAGTGAGAGAAATGACGGGAATTGAACCTTGCCGTTGCATTAGCCACAACGTGACCAGGACACCCGTAGAGAATGAGACTACTTAAAACATGTCTCGCATTAGAGTCGTTCTGAGATGCTTTTCTCAGCCGGCATGGACAGGAGAAATGAAACAGCCATTAACAACTCTTTCAACATACACTTTAATGTGTGAACCTGTATTTTAAGTTCTTGATGTCATTGTTTCTGGGAGGTGTTCCTCTCTCTGTTACAAGTAAACGTCATGCATGCAAGATTTTACTCAAGTAAAACTGAAAAAATATTATCATTAAAATATCATTAAAGTACAAGTGCTCATTCTACAGTATGAGCCATATTAGAATAGTGTATATTGTATTTTTGAGTTGTATTGTTTGATGCAATAATATGCTCATTACTCTAATGCTGCAGCTGCTAAAGGTATTTAACCAGTAGTAATACATACTTATTTTATATTTTGTGTTTTAATGTGAATCTGCAAAGCAACTAAAACTTTGAATCAGTACAACATTCCCCTATTTTAGAAAAGGGAAATACTATGGAATGAATGAAAACGTAAATAGAATAGGTACCTAAAAATTGTACTCAAGCGGCCTATAGAGAATGATTACATATAGTCACATTGCACCACTGTTACTGAGGCTTCAACACGTAAACTGCATTTTAATGTGTTTTTTATTGAGCTTAAGTATCTCCTTGTTGAATCATTATTGCCAATACTTTCAATATCACCCAGGAAGACCTGATTAGCAACTATTTTCATTGAACACTCCTAAAAAAACATGTCAACAAATCAATTAAATATAAAGCAATTAAATATTAGATTTATTATCAGAAGACCATTATTTCCACAACGTTTCCTTCTAAAAAACTTTACATTCCTTGTTTATCTATATACATATATATATATATATATATATATATATATATATATATATATATATATATATATATATATATATATATATATATATATAAGTTCTTTAAACAACCTCCACAGTTAGTTCACTGACGTTGTGATATCGATCTTTTCTTCAGCTGGTGGATGGTAGATCAGCAGCAGCAGCAGCTCACCTTTTCCACCCACCTTCAGGCACTCGGATCATCATCAGAGCCTTGCTAGCATTTACACACAAGTTCACATGATTAAACCCACACTTTGCTCAGAAGTGATCACACCCTCACTTGATGAACAATTCTGCAATTCTGTTCCTAAGCAACTGATCCTCTCCGTGTGTGGGGTTTGCATGTTCTCTCTGTGTGTCTGCGTGGGAAATCCTCCAGGCGCTTTCACTTTCCTCCCACAATCCGCAGACACGCAGCTCAGCTGAAGTGAACACTTTGAATTACCCCTACGAGTGAGCATGAGAGTGAGTAGGTGGGTGCATTGGTATATGAGTGTGTGTGTGTGTGTGTGTATGTGAAAAACTCTATTCCTTTGTGACAACGACGAATATGGAAATAAATGGTGGAATGATGAACGCTCAAAGGTCTCATACATCATTCTTCTTAACCACCCATATAGTTTTCATGCATCTGTGTGGGTAAGAAAAGTTATATTCCCCAAGAAAATATAGAAACGTTGCCCTTTATATGGCACAACAAAGCTGGTCTAAATATGAAAAGGTCATCAATGAGGGAGAATGGCTTTGCTTAGTAAATATCATGTGAATCTGCCAGTTAGTATATTTCCTGTTTTGAGAACATGTCGGCACTGGTGGAAATGTCACGGAGGTCACCAGTTTAATTAAGAATCCTCCTCTCAGGACCATGTCAGGGACATGCATCTTTGCCCTCTTCCTTATATTGCTGGTGTTATTGCTCTCCTGCTTTGTCGGTATTTCGATTGTGAGCTCCAATCTTCTTCTCCACTATCTTTTCTGCATACCTGAAGGACCTGGACAGATGGCAGATTGCAGACAATCATTCAAACATTAAATTAGTATTTTGTGCATGCAATTTCTTTTGCAATTTGGAAACATGAATTTATTCATTAGTGTGGACTTGTTTTCTCTCTCCATGACACCTGCAATTATATGGAAAAAAGGGAGGGCCTTTGAAATATCTTTTTTTTTTTACATGCGGACTATTATAAAGCAAACACCGAGGCAATTTCCTTGTATGGGAAAACTTACTTGGAAATAAACCTTATTCTGATTCTGAAGGTATGCCGTACATGATTTAATTTGTGCAAGGGGAGGGGGATGAGGGTGCTTTTTGTAATTAAATCCCTTTCGATTTCATTGTCTGAGCTTGTCCCTACCAACCAGCATAGCAGTCTGGCCAGTAGGAGGGATCTGGTGCTCTTGACCCACGTGTAGGACAGTCTGACGGATAGAGCCAGCGACTATCACCATCCTCAGGATCTGCTGCTGTTACTGCGGCAAGTTAAAGACAGACTCATTCTTGATGGTTTTGTCCTCTGACTGTCCTCTTCCCTATTTTAATAGTCAATGATGTTGTGACATTTCCTATTTGTCCTGTTGCTGACATTCTTCTCTTGTTGTCTTGAGCCTGGAGGCTTTAGTGTTTGTTAAGCTACAGAATATATCTCCCACTCTTGCTCTATCTCTCCCTCCACTATCAATTATACCAACAGCAGCCCGAAGCTTCCTCCTAGCATGTTGCTCCATGTCGTGACAGGAAACCTTATGGCTCCTTGCGACACTATTGTATTGCACTGGTAATAGAGCTTACTTTCTATTCTACTCCAGGCTTTGCCCTGCAATCCAATTTGTCTTTCCAACACTGGCCTTTTTTTTCTAGTGACAATGAAGTATTTTCATGGCCCTGCTGATGCCATCACATTTCTGTTTGTCTCCTCATCTATGGGGCATAGTGAAATAAATTATACAACACAATGGAAAGGATGGATGTTCTGCAGTGAACTTGAGGCCGATTTTCAACATGAGTTGGCTTATGTTTCTATCCAGCAGATCTACAACTGAATGATCTGCCAGCATCCTTTAAGAATTATGTTTTCCTGCTTTCTTCCACTCATGTTAATTATGTATTACCACTAAGAAGCTGGTGGAGTCATGTGATATGTCAAGTTTACCCCTAATTGACACAAAGCCAAAAATAGCACGCCAGGCACTCCTGCGCTAATTGTATATCATATACAAGCCCCTATACACATTGTATAACCACACAGCATGTAAATCCACTGGAGAGACACAGGCCTTAAATGATAAATTGATTTAAGTGAGCAACTCAGCCTGAAATACCTTGGACAGGCAGTACTCATGCATGCAGCTCAGGGCTTTGAGCTTTCCACAGGGATTGTGGAAAGCAGCGGGTGTTGCATGTCTTTGTGTGCATGTACAGAGGGTTTGTTTAAGCTGCTCAACTGAAGGTATTTCTGTGCATTTAAAATATTTAGTCAAATCACATTGGTCACAAAGTAAAATGCTGTGCGACCAGGCTACATTAAAAGTGTTAGGAATAATCCCCATGCAATGAACATCCACTACCAGTAAATTATTTATTTTTATAGTGTACATTTTTAACAAGATATCTATCAAATATAAATAACACATCTAAACACGATGTATGCCTATACAGACACATCTGACCTACCTCTTGTATAAAAGAACCTGTTACATGAATTACCCTCTGCAGTCTGTAATGTTGCAAAAAGATTGTCTTACTGTTTATACATTTCATTATTGGTTATATATTGTAATCGCTGGAGGATATTTACACACATTTATTTGTAAGTATATTTTATTTCGATTAGGATTTTCCAGTTACATCACTGGACTTGTTCTGCATATATATTGCACATATATTTAGTATTTCCACGATGTTTGTTGGTTTTACTCTGAAGGACACAGAATGTGAAACTTTTATTCTGAAGGGGTGCTGAAGTAGCGGAAGTAGCGGTTGTGTGTCATGGCTGCAGGTTCCGAGTCGCTAACTAAGCTTTCGCTTTCCTTCTAGTAAACGAAGTCATCATGGCGACCTTTTTCGGTGAAGTTTTGTCGGTGTCTTCTCGGGCCGTAGAAGAAGACGACGAGGAGCTCGACGAAAACGAAGAAGACAAAGAAATCCGCCGAGAACTAGAAGAAAAGAGGTAACGGTTAGAGCTAGCATGGAGTCAGGAAAGCGTGGAGATTTTAGATTAGCATAGTCAAGTTAGTGAACTAAGTGAGCATCACACGGAAGCTCAAGCTGGCTAACGTGACTCATGCCATTTCAGTAACACCCTCCACCCCTATTAATAAACCTTGACATTATTAAACATAAAAGTTAATACACTTTCAATTATACTGGCTAATGTAGGGATGCAGCGTTTTTCTATAGTGGATTGCTCTTCATATATAGCATACATGCAGGGGTTATCTTCTGACCTAAACAGAGCAACTAGCTAGTTAGTGTGATGAGGTAGTGGTCCACCAAGCAAACCTAATGCAGCCTAATTCAACAGCAGTAAAGCCTACCCTAATATAAAGGTGTTTAGCTCGCCGGAGAGTTCTTAATTAAACATCATGATCGTTTATTTAGGCTGCAGTTTTTGGTTCGGTTTTACTGACAGGCTTTTTCATTATTCTGTCCACCCATTTTTATCAGGGAGAGCAGGCTAAGTAACAGAAACACCTCTCTGTTTCATGCAGTTTAACAGCACCACAAAGCCTCCGAAACGATCACACAGTTGAGATTTTTTTTTTCTTCCAGTTTCACTTTAAGGCCCTTATCATAGCATTTGATGAAAATATTATTATACATTGAATTACCACTCGTCTATTGCGATGTAATCGTACTCTCGGGTGTGGATGTTGGTAGGGAGATCTGCTGGGAGACCCATGTGGAAATTTTGATTTTAAGGAAGTTACAATAGTTATCTGCAGGTACCTGCAACCCAGAAGGAATCCAATAAAAAAGTATTTAAATATTTAGTTTTCCCACAGCTGTTTCTCCCTCTCTAACCCATGTCACCTATTCATAAGGGAGGTTCATCTGCACTGGTGCCCTGAAGTTGCTGAGTCGCTGAAGTCTGGAAACAAGTTGCAGTGCTCAGATTTCATCCTGGCTGTGGGACACAACGCTGCCAGTAAGTGGCTGCCAGTAGCTGAATACTACATTACCTGTAATGAGTATGTCTAACGAAACACCCAATATTATTACTGATCAAATTAAACTTTAATGTTTCCTGAAAGAAAATAAGAATATAAGTCCTGTGACGTTAGCTCTGCAATAACACAGATTCCCGGGAATGTTTTTACATTTTCTTTTAAAGATATAAGCTAAGTAACAATACTTTCATTGGTAATAAGCACAATATATTGAACATAATTTTCTCTCCAAATCAGCACACCTTTTTTTAACCTACAGGTGCTATTCATATGAAAAAAAAACTACAGTAAACCACAACAATATAAATGTAATGTAGTCAGCCATTAATGACAGAAGGTCAATCGTTACCGATTAATCCGCGGATATATTTTTCTCAATTAATCCAGTGATTATTTTGTTTATAAAAGGTTGGGAATGTCTTGAAAAATGTCCATCACAGTTTGCTGAAGCACAAAAAGATATATGTCTTTGAAGAAGCCACACCGACCACAAAAGCTGCATACGCAACGCTTTGCTCTCCTCCAACAAATGTATTAAAATGTATTAAAAACATTTGTTATCTTACCAGAGACAATGCGACGCGGCAGAACAACTTCTTGGGTGTTTTTCAAATAAGTTAAATCAATGTTTTACAAAGATTCTGTAGTTAAAACGATCAAATTCATTAGTTTAGTATCTGTGAAAATAGCCCGCCCGCTCATTGACATTCTACATTCCCGTTGCCAAAAAAGATGACATAAATGATTGATTGTTTATATATATATATATATATATCTATATGCGCACACAATACATTGTGTGTGAAAAGAAGAATCCTGTCACATGTGAGCTGTTGTTGAATACTGAGAGGATCTCTCTTCACAGGGTTTCTGTCAGTGTACGTTCTCACCTCTGAAAACTGGGACGCAGTGGGACATGCATCCGTGTGGAACGAGAGGAGCCGTGCTATAACTGGGATAACAAGCGAGGACTCGGCATGTGTTTTCTACAGACGCAAGAACAACCCATCTGTGAGTAACACACTGAGCAAAGCAGTGTGTGTTTGCTGTTTGATTTATCCCTCCGAAAAAGCCCCTGAGTGTTGTAACTCAATAATAATCGTTTAATTTAATGAGTTGCTCAGATTCTTTTCAATATTTGTTTTATTTATTAAATATTGATAGCACATGTTCCTAAAAAACATTCATAAATTGGAGAAAAGGACTCACATCCGCCACCGCTCATAGGTACAAGCAATTACAGCCTAATAATATCCTAATATAGTGATAATAATAGGGTTAGAACATTTGGGCTAAATCTTTTCAGCAGGTTGATAGGTGTCATCTGATTAATCAGCTATCTGCTTTTTCCTGCTCCAAACTACCGTTATTATATCAACCTTTTTAAAAAATCTACTATTGGTCGACCTCCTTTTTCTATCAGCTGGGTGTTGTTTGCACGTGATATTAATCAAGATAAACGGGCGTGTGTGAAGCATCAGATTTATCACACAACGGCAGCCTTCAGACAGCTGCAGGAATTTAATGAGCTGGAGGGGAAGACTTTCATACAGTTTAAACGAGCTGTGAACGCAACAATCGGCCATCAATTTATAGATTGCTGAGTAATAAAATTCCTGTTGCAACCTTAATATTTAATGATGATTTAAGTACGTCTTTAGGTTTGAAAGTGTGTTCTTGTAAGTATTTTCCTTATATTTTGCTTGCATTAAGAATGGACAGTAGAGAAGCAACCCAGTTGTAACGAAGGGAGGATGTTGGTGTTAGAGTATGTATGGTATAGAGCTGCAAAGATAAGACAATTTGGTTAATAGATGGAAATTATAGAAAGGTAATTGGCAATTATTTAAAAACATTGTGGAATCGTTTTTAGCCGTGTAAAATGCAATTCTAGGATCTGAGCTGTTCTGTAGTTTTGTTACAAAAAAGATATTCATGTACTGTTTTTTCCTTTTTTATTTGTTATCCATTTGTATAATCAGCCCTTTTTTTTAGTTACACTTGTATGTTTCAATGTTGCATCACTTGCCTCTTACATACTTTTCCCTGAAGGTTTTGATATGCCAGGCGACGTGCCACATTGCAGAAGACCAACTGTTTCAGTGGACAGAAAAGGTAGGTTGATACAGCTAAATGATCTGGATGGCACAGTGATTAAATAATGTCATGCAGGGAAGATTTAGGGCAATCTGACCCTCTTCAACAGATAGCAGAATCACGAACAAAGTCCCGAACAGGCAGGTATATTTTATGGTGATCCACACGACTTTCTCTCAACCCTTTTTTGTGTCAAGGGCCCCTAAAGTGATGCACGTTAGGTCAGAGGCCCCCATTTGATAAGATTTTGCTTCAGGGATGATCGACATACAATACAGATGATGTTGTGTGAGGTTGATGGTGTCTCTCGCTCTCATAGGTCTTTGACTGCCTGCAGCACAGACAGCTGAATGTGACTGTGCTGTCAGACAGCTCTGTGGCTGAGTACAAGAGAGCAGACTATCTGTGCAGTAGCTCCACTCCCTTCCTGCGCTCGCTCCACACCGCTGCTTTCCGTGGCCAGTCTGTCTGCCAGTCACTGGAGCAACCCAACATAATCACTGGACTTCCAGCTGCAGGTACTAGTATTGTTTTACACCTAAAGTGTCTCTAATTCTCGTGTCTCAAATTTGCATTACTCTGGCTCGATAGGCCAGGTTATTACTTGTCCTTAAATATGCAAACACACATTCAAAAAATAACTATACACTTCAAATCTGCACAACTATGCTTGCCCCCTTTAGCTTCTTTCGTAAGAAGTCAACTCATGATAATCGCAATATTTTGGAGTGGAAAAAAGCTGATAGTCAAATAATTGGTCAATATCTACAAAGATATATAAAATCTAAAACAACCTAAATAATACATATCTAAAATGAAAATTACAAGCTGGCGTGCCTTTTTGGCTCAAACGCACTGCGTGCCAGCGCTCTTAAGAAGGAAAAAAAAGCTGTCCACCTCTGTTAAAACTGTGTTTCGAGTCGACCTTTCTTTAAGACTATTTTTGGCCATTTTGCCTTTGTTATAGACAAGACAGATGGACTTAATCTTACTTTACTTGAGTGAACATGTGTTTATGCTAAGATGTGGAGTTAGGATCCACTTGCTAAATGTTCAATGTTTTATTTCGAAAAACAACATAAAAAAAGAAAAGGTGACATTACTGCACCTCATTAATTCTGAGCATGATTGCGTCCTTTTCAACTCTACTAGTCCCAGACATCATGTGGAGACCTGAATAGTCGTGTTATGTGTGATTCCTCTTTCAAGTTTCTGATGCATGAAGATATTAATGATAAAATGGCACGAAACAAGTTGAAGAAACTCTGTCGTCGTCTTTTCTTTTCAGTAACGCACATCGATCGCATTTGATCAACGCTCTCTAGGAATTAATGAACCAAACACTGTAATTTCCCAGTAGTAATGATAACTGCATGTAAATTAAAGTGCGTAAAGCATGATGTGGGAAGTCACCCATTAATCCTTTGTGTGAACTATAAATCCAGCTTTAGCCAAGTTTAAATCTTGACTTTCCTCAAATGTCTTTGAGCGAGAATCTGAATCACAAATTTCTCCTGATGTGTGGATGTGGGCGAAAAACCACTAAGTTACTTTGGACCAAGCATCTGCCAGCTGAATGAAATGTAGTGCCATTAGTGCTGCTCTCCACTCAACTGAGCTCACATAGTTTTTAATCCTGATTTGTTCATTCAAGTTTCATCACTATTAGTGGCTGCAATGAGCCTGCTTTCCACTACAAATCTTTTTAAAACGGGGCTGTAGGCTTGATACGGCCACTCGCAATTAATGCTCAATGTCGAGCTTACATCTGTATTTTGTTATGAGAGGCAACAGGAAAGCCAATATCACAGAGAACATTTACACAAAAGTACAGGCATTTTTGCTTTTTTTAATATGAGAAGTTTACAATAAAGTTCCTGAAGTAAATACAAAATCTGCATTTCGCCCTGCGCCCCACATGTAATACCTCTGTGCTCCACTAGAGGGGCGGGCCCCACAGTTTGAGAAATACTGTCTTAAAGACACTGAACCAAACAAAGAGACATATCGTCAGGATGGAGAACTTAAGCCGGTAACACTTTCAGGCACTGGAGTCAAACTGTTGAGTTTTTTTTCTTCAATTCTGATGGTTTCATTCTCCTTCTTTTGGGCCGTTTCTTCAGTGCTGAACCACTGCGAGGTCCACCGCATCGCCACTGTTGTTTATCAGTGTTACAGTGACGTCACCGGCCCTGACTCTGTCACCATGGAGACCTTCAAACCCGCACTAACCAAGCTCGGCAAGTCGATACAGGTGAGCTGCTTTTCTATTTCCATCTGAGGGGGTGATTAAAGGTCTGAGTATGACTAAACTGCATCTGCAGTGTTTCCCTGTTCTCCTCCTTTTTAACATTTTGATCCCTCGCTTTCTCTTTCTCTCCTCAGTTGGACCCGTCTCCAACCACAGACGTCCTCCGCAAGTTTGTCAGATCCACCAACATCCAGAGTAATCTTTACATCTAAAAATGGCCAAGTTGCACTCTGTGCAGTGCAAGTTTATTTTGTTTTCCTGACGTAATATACTGTCGTTTTTTTAATAAATTAAGTAAAGAAAGCCTCTGTGTAAATGTCAGTAGTTTAATGAATCGTGAACCGTGTCTTATAGAGTCCCATTGTTTTCCAAAAAACTGAGAATTATAATCCTGCTAAGTTTATGATTTACAAATATAATCCAATGCACTCTGAAAGGGAGCTACAATGTGCCTGCATCATCCAATATATTTGTAAACCTCTCCCCTCTTTTTTATTATGGAGATGTTTTCATATATATACACATACACACACACACACACACACACACACACATACAAGTTTGCATCGCTACTGTGTTTGGTTATCCAAATGCTCAGGCGCAAAGAGGTATTCTCAAGTCAAAACCTTAACAAATCCAGTGCAACTTATTTACTAAACTGAAAAAATAGAGAATAAAAATGAATGTTTGTTTTGGCTGAGCCTTTTTTACGAATACTCTGAGTCTAAACTCTACTCTTTACTCAAAATACTGCTGCTTACCAAGGATCTGGCAGTGGTGGACATATACTAAGCTTTGACTTAAGTAGCAATTGTGTGGATATACTCAAAGTAAAAACCCTGCATTCAATATTTTACTCAAGTAAAAGTACAAAAACATTGCCACAAAGTAAGACACAGATAGATTATGTATTGTCCTTTGTCAGAGGAAGTTTCCACATCTTGCACACACAAAAGAACAATTGCTAAGTTCTCCAAATGCAGAACATCCCATCTTTAAATAATGTGAATTATATTAAATTGTTATTATTGCTGCTGTAATGTTACTTTAATCACGTTAGTGTTTCAGCTGGTTATGGTGTAACTTATTATTTACATACAGGTAGATATATCTCTGTCCGGATGGGGGCAGTAATGCGCCAGCGAGCTCTTTTTTCCAACGCTGGAAATTCAAAGAAGACGAAGTGAGCGAAACTCAAACAAACCGTTCGTCATTTTACTGTCAACACACAAACTTTAAATTGATAAATTTTGTCTTTATTCGACCGCTCAAATATATACGGATTGTGCTGCCGACAGACTCGCGGCCCCATCACGTCAACGTAAATAACGTCAACGTAAAACTACGGCAACTGGAGAAGATATTCAAAGAGTTGAGTTAGCTTCGGGCGGCTAACGTAAACAATGAGTGCCAGCCGCCTTGTAACGTCTGCACGCTGCCGGTGCAAAGCCTCCGTGAGCCGCAGTAAGAAGCACCCAGCACCCAAAGGTGCCAGCAAGGTGCTGGCCGAGAGGAACCCGGCGGTGGTGGCGGTGGGAGCCTGGGTGGAGTGCGGACAAGACTTGGAGCACCCGTGGGTGAGTCGCTGGCTGTTGCCAAGGCTGCTGATGGACCGTTAGTGATACAATGATTGTTCACCAGTGGAAGAAGTATTATTGTATTTTACTTGAGTAAGAATAGCAAAACTACAGTGTTAACATACGTGGTTACAGGTAAAAGTCCTGCAATCACAATCGCACTCAAGTAAAAGTACATAAGTATCCGCATCACAATATACTTACTAAGCACTTTCACACACCAGATAGGTTATCACTGGTTTGTAGTTGGTGATGCAATCATGTTCATTCATTCATTTAAAAATACTTTATACAATATACTGCTTTATACTTTGTTGTAAAGTTACTGCTGGATCATTTATTATAAAGATACAACATAATTTAGTTGATTTATATTTTGTATTGCACATCTATATATACAAAATGAAAGATAACCATAGCAAATACAATAATCTAGTGCTGTAAAAAGTGCAATATTTGTTTTGAAATCGAGTGAAGTACAAGTTAAAAGTAGTGTGAGATGAAAACCTCATCATTGAGTACTTATTAAATGTGCGTAGGAACATGTAAACACATGTAACGTTACACTAATACAGATATCTCCTAATATCAAACTCCAATAACAAAAAAATACAGATGACAATTATTCGTTTTGCTATTGATACATCATTTTATTTGGTCCCAAAACTTTCAAAAATATTTATAAATGTCCATCACAATCATTAAAAGCCTGATTTCACATATTCATTTGGTTCCTTTGTCTGACAAACATTCCATACCCCAATGTATCACTGTACAAAAATAAGCTGAAAACAGTACATTTTGGCATTTTCATTTAAAAAAGTTAAATGATTAATCAAAGTAGTTGCTGATTTAGTTTGGTCAATATTTTAGTTGACCAAATTAAACTCTCAGTCGTTTAATCTACTGATGTTGCAGCTCTAATTTATTGGTTTATATGCAAAGTTCACACTGATTTAGAGTCTGGATATTTCATGAAGTAATCAAAACATGTCTGGGTTTAGGCTCTGGCTTTGCTAACCGAAGAGATTCAGTCAGAGAAGAGGAGGGTGACTGAAGAAGGTCTTCAACGATTTCAAGATGAAGTACGCCATCGTGTGGCACAACAAGCTCAAGTCGGCAAGAAGAGACAGCAGCATCAGCCAGACTCAATGGTAAAGATAACATGCTTGTCATTGACGGTGTATTTAAATGAAGTATTCAGAACATAGTATGAACTCCAAAAAATCAATGTACAATACAATACAATAGTTGTTTTTCCCAATGACCTTCATGGCCATGTGCACCAGACGAGCAATTTTGGCTTTTAATCCTGCGGTGAGGTTCCCATACCAGGATGATGCTTTTGTTCATCCCATATACTCTCAGTCTACGTAGAAAATACAATCTCTGCTGTAGACGAGAAAAAAAAATCCTCATTTTATTAAGACTGTTAAATTGACTAATCAAATAATCATCCAGTACTGTTTTGGCACTCCATGGTGACGATGAAGCATGGCTGAGTCCGCTCTTTGCCCGTATTGCTCATGTTCTAGCTTGACTGACCTTATTCTAAAAGTGTGTGTTTATGTCCAGATAAAACCTGACACGTGGAGAACCCCACAACATCAGGATCAGGTCTGGAGCCAGCATGTGTCTGCTGGGGAGAGGCCGATGTCTGCAGGAGGAGCTACACAACAGAGGATGACTGAGAGGAATTCTCACCAGGTCAGAGGGTATTAAATTAGAGACGTTTTATCAAAGAAATCTCTGTTTGTTTCAAATGAATAGGCCAAACAGTTCAACGTCTGTTCTACACTGATTCTATTTCTATGGTCTTACCTTTTGTGGCAGCAGTTTGGCAAAGGCCCTTTCCTGTTTTAACAGTTTGCCCTGTGCAAAAGATTAAGTACATAAAAAAAGTGTCTATGCAAATCCATGCAACAATATAACTGGAAAGCAACCCTTTCTGACCTCACTGACGCTCTTGTGTATCTTGGACTACATTTTTCCAGCCAGATTAACAAATAGCAGCAGAGTAATGCCCAGGGTTTTAGAGAGACATGTTTAAGAATCTCATGGGCCTGGATATTTGGCCATTGATCAACGAGAAGTGGCAGCTCAGAAACAGCGTCGCCAGTTCATAGTTTGTCCACTAGAGGACACTAGGGAAACACAAACTGTGAAATGTCTCACTCAGCTTCAGTCTTGGTCACAGTTCTTCAACAACCATATTTTCGATATCCTTATTTAAACTTTTGATTGTTTTATGTTGGTGTGGTAAAATTGACATATGCTATCAGATCTTTTGAACTTTTAATATCAGTACTGGCATTGGCCTTAAAAATCTTTCACACCGCACAAATTTGTTCAGTACATTGTGCAAGGTGTGCTTTCTTTGGCAGAATGGTCAGAATGATTGCATTGTTTCCTTGTGTGAGTGATAAAATAATGTGACAGTGATTAATCTGCCAGATTATTTATTCCCATGGTTTTCCAGTCTAGAGGAGACATGAGGCAGGTCAGACTCAGACTGGCCGCCTGTCGGATGGTCCCGCATGAGGAAATGATGTCAGACCTTCCCGGAGGCGAATGGAACATCCCTCCAACCAGACATGTGAGTGTCTGTGTCTCACCCCTCTTCCTCTTTTTCAAACAAATTATTTAGAAACATATTTGTGTGTTTTTATGTGTTCCTTCACAGCCAGTGTGTAGTAAAACTTATTTTCTTCTGCACCCAACAGCAAGCTGGAATTTGTGGGCTAAAACCAGAACAGGAAGTGGAAGAGCAGGAGGAGGATGTTCAGGATGAAGAAAAGAATGAGGATCATCTCTTTACGAGTCAACATGAATGTCCCCTCGTTCAGCAGAAGGTTAATGAATACCCACGGTGCAACTGTTTCACATTTTCACAAGCAGAGTTTATGCTGTATGCATACTGGTGAGATCAGAAAAACTCCCTCTGTCTTTCTGTGTCTGTGTTCTGCTTAGTGCTACCGGTTTTGCATTCCCAAATCTGCTTGGAAATCAAACAAAACTTCAGATTTGGCCCTGTAATGATAGTTTCCTGAGAGTTTTTCCTAAATCAAAAGTATTGAGGAAAGAATATTGTACCAATCATCCAGGGTTAAAAGTGCAAACAACACTGATGGACCACATGTCACTTGAGTTATTAAGATTAGCTGTGTCCCAGTTCAGGGGAATATGAGTCCTTCTCCTATAAATGAGACGGTCCAGCAGCACAGCACCTAAAACGTAGTAATCACTGTTTTCAGGTGGCTCTCGTCAACTCATGAACCAGAATAGCTCAAACTTTATGACCTTGATAGTGCCTTTAAACAGCTGACAGAATGTAATTACAGGTGCGTAACTGGGACATGTTCAATTATACCAGAGTTCATGGTACAAGTTGGGATGTTTCACTTCACCACATGACGGATGGCAGTGAACAAGGTTGATGGTTACATATTCCTAGGACTTCCATTTCCCTCAAAGGCCTTGTAGGTCACTACATTGTCCAGGATACTAACAAGGAACAACAACAATAAACTGTGCAGTCAATCCCTTGTTTTCTTTTATCTGTGCCCAAACTTTGATGCAGATTATGAGAATGTAAATGGAGTAAATACTTGAGCGATCAGGTTTATTGTGTCTGCCTACTCTGCAAGGATTGGTAGATCTAAACCCCGGCCGTGGTAATCCTGATCTTTACTATCATAAATCGCAGGTAACATATTTAGTTAAGTCCCTTAATGCTTTCTGACTTCCTGTCTCTGCCACAAGCACATTGTCTCCTACTGAAGATGTTATTCATTTCAAACATAATACACTTATATTTATTTTTAATAAGTGTTCACTAAAACAGCTGGACACTAGTTTTTACAAAGGTTGGACAGAATGTCATGTTTTTGACATTCAAAGCTTCTATTGAGGTTTTTGAATGACGCGTTAGATGTTTTTTTATGAGGCAATCACTAGAGACAGAACAATACTTGTTAGTAGAAATATACAGAGAATAGAAAATATATAATATCACCAGACTTGTGACAAGCTTGAAGGTTTTGACTGTGTGTTTGTTTCAGGTGAATGGACCTGTGCAGTGGGATTCTGAGAAATCAGAGCCTCCTGCTTTCAAATCCATTGTCAGAGTCCCACAGGCTCTGTGGCCGCTGCCTGACCAAGAGGAACTGAAAAGACAGGTAGACGTTGTCAGACTTGTGCATGAAGCTTTGACTTGACGAGTTGGGAGCACTGTTCTGTCAGACCAAATGTTACAAATAGCATCTCTCTCTGTCTCTCTCTTCCCCTCCCTCCTTCCCGCTGCAGCGTCAGTCTCAGTTCCTGATGCACCGTCGTCTATTCATGAACATCGAGAGAGAGCAAGTGAAGGAGAACAAACTGAACAGGAAACACCTAAAGAAGAATGCAAGGTGAAGAGGCCACAGTAGTTTCTCTTAAGTCACTTCCTCCTATTGGTATGATTAGAATGAATCAACATCAAGTACCAACAATCCTTACTTTTTGGTAGTTTTTAAAAAAAATGTTTTTCATCAGCTTGAAGTAATTTATAATGCAAATCACTGGTGACAATTTTTTCAAATATATCCTTATTTTGCCCAAATATGCCTCAATACTCTTTCAATGCATACACTAACTAGTGTCATATGAATGCAAATTACAAGGGATTATTTCTCCTCTAAAATGGCCCTGTCTCCACTTAAGGATCAAAGTTGGGAAAGAACAGATTCGTCTGGAGGAAGAGAGGAAGTTGGAGACAGTTCGGCGCCTCGGGGAGGCCAGACAGAAGCTGGAGGAGCGAGAGCTGCTAATCCTGGAGCGTCTGAAGCTCGAGGAGGAGGAGAGAGATCTGCTGCTGCAGAAAAGGAACAGAGAGGAGAAAGGGAAAGTCGCTTCAAGGTAATTAATGAAAACTAGAAGGCAAACTACTAATTTTACACATGGACGCTGGTTTACAGGTCTTGGGGAGTAATAGTGCTTTTGTGAAAAAAAGGCAGTGTTTAGCATTTGGTGCTTCATAGGAAGCTGGGATAAGTCAAATAAAGTGATGTCACTTGAGTATAATTGTATTTTGTTTTCGGGTGAACTAGTCCTTTTTAATGCTCGGAATCTCTTTGTTGAGCTTCCTATGACACCAGAGAAGATGAACATATTTAGTTTAGTACCGTGAACTATGGCTTACCTTGACCAAATGAGCTGAACTACATGCGCACAAGTGTAATTGCTCCGGTGAAGCCAGTGAACAAGCTGATTGTAATTCTCGCCAGGTTCATCGAGGCTCTCAGAGCTCAGATGAAGCAGCGACTGTCTCAGGGGAAGCCGGAGCCGCCGCCTCTCTGCTGCTGCGCATCATCTTTCTGGGAGTCCCACCCCGACACCTGCGCTAACAACTGTGTGTTCTACAACAATCCCAAAGGTACACGCTGCACACCGTCCTCACACTCCGGCCTCACACACCGCCCTCACACTCCGGCCTCACCATAAAAAAACACTGACTGTGGCATTTTTCTCCTCCACAGCGTATGCAAAGGCGTTACATTCAACAATGTTGAGTTTGGAGTTGCAGTAAAGGAAGCGGATGAACTAAACATCCTCCTGTATGTTTAAATGAACAGTCCAACATTTTTTGAAATCCAGCGCGTTGTCAAACCCGCAGTCAGATAAGAAGACTGATATCAGTTTTATCTCCGTATGTGTAAGTATGAGATGGATGCAATGAGAAATTGTTGTGGAATTCGTGTTTTCCACAAGATAAATGCAACTGACTTTGGTGATTCCAGACTTTTCATCTAGCGCCACCACGACACCCAATATCTCACATCTACCAGATGGTTTGGCGCAAAATTTAGTAAAGACATTGATGGCTTAGAGATTATGTATCTTTAGGACTTTGGTGATCCACTGACTTTGCCTCTTTTGCCTTTCATCAGGTCAAAATGTAACTTTACCCAATATGTGTTTTGGTTACATCTTGGGCTTCCTCCATTTTACTTTCTGAATGGTTTTATTTTTGGCAATTTTTAGTTATGTTGAATGTATGTTGAAGGTGTCAAATTGTGAAGTAGTCTGTCCTCTATGTATTACACTGTGGTATGAAATCCTTTTTTTAATTTGAGTGAACTCGGTGAACATCAACTCTGCTTTGATTTTGATCTTTTGTGATCAGGCAGTAATTTATTTTTAAGTCTTAACTGAATTATAGGGTGTTTCTATTATTTTGTCCACTCTAATATATCATGAAGGGTTGGCTAAATAACAAAAAACTCTCCGTATAATAAAATACAATTAATCAAAGAAAATGTCTGATAAATTAAAAGATGAAATACTTCTTTATGTATTGATAAATATCTCCTTTTCATATAATAAGTGTATAGACTATGAAGAAGCAATGCTGTAGATTAAACAACCCAACAGTCATAAAGGAGTTAAAATAAGCACGACCCTGAATATTAAGAGCCCTAAAATGTGACATACAAATGCAGCAGTAACATTAATACCAAAACGTCATCGTAGAACACTGTCAGGGAAAACCTTTCAGCAGCAAAAGAATACATCTTTTACATTAGTCAGAATATAACCACACCATAGGGAAATTACTTCATTCAAAAATGTTTTCTATAGTAAAAGTAAAAACAAAATAGTAATAAGTAATAGTACTTATGCAGAATGGGCTATTTCAGAATAATATCTATAAATAGATTTTTGTTATTATTATTATTATGGTTTGTATTATTTGTATTACTGTACGGTTATTATTATTGTTCAGGTTTTTATAACGTCCCGATGTTGAGAACCACTAGGGGAGCATCAACCTCTCCCTCATCACACTCAGCTGTTTCCTGTGACGTCATTGGAAGGGGTGATCACGTGGCCGCCGACTGTCTCCAGTCTGGAAAATCTTACGGAATAGCGCATTTATAGGCTATCAATAATGTTATTTTTACCACAACGGACGCCTTCTTTCCTGAACCCACACGTGGAGATAGGCCGCCTCTCGTGCGTATTATAAAGTCTCATCCGGCACAGAATGGAGAACTGGATGTTTACGCACTCTGGAGCCCATCAAGAAGCTGCGCGGTGGCTGCTTTATTCTTTGAGTTAGCAGAACAAAACAGGAGCCCGTTTGTGGTCCCGGGATAACAACCCGTCCATAAAACACCGGGTAAGTTGCAAACATTACAGCGGTGCCTTTTTTTTATTAATTGCCTGATCCCAGCCGCCTGCTCTCCCGAGGAAATGCCTGGAATCTGAGTGTTTTTGTTTTTTTCGTTAAAAGTTTGACACAAGTTCTGGTCGAACAATGAAGTCGCCCCTGGCTCCCGGAATACGATTAATCACGTCCTTTTCTCGAGATAGTTGGTAAGTTTCCATTATCGTTCATTCGTATTCTCCACAAACAAACCGGTTAATTAATGACGTCTTGGTTACATCTGTTGGATCTTTTGGTTGCGTTATCTCCCCTTCGGTTTTGTTGTGAATGATTGGCTCGATAAATACATTATGTGAATTTGTAATAGCTTCTCGTAAACCCCGTGATTAATTTATAATCTCTACACGTCCTACTGTCGGGTACAAACGCGTTATCGCTTGTTTTCCTTCTCATATGTCCATCAAACACGTTTAACGGGTTGTGATGTGTACACTGTACACAAAAGTAGAGTTCCCTCGCTTATCGACACAGATTTGAACTTTAACGAATCGATACGGTCATCGACAAAAATCCAGAATTCAAGGAATTTGGGAAAATACTGCGGACACGTTATTCTAATAACCTCTCTGTAGCTTATATCTCTTCTCAATGTGGCGATCTTTTATTTCCTTTTTGTTGGCTTTATAGCAATCAAGACCCAATTGTCCAACAGTTTAGTAATGAAACAAAACAAGATAAATTAAAGTAAGCAAGATTGGTAAATATATACATTATGACTAAATAATAACGTTGTATTTTGTGACTATGACTTACTCTGCTACTATTGCTTAATCCAACTCCTAATAATGAAACTCTCATAATTAAAATAACAAAGAGTTGCTTTTCTTATCTCATCAAACATATCTCCTATACTCATAGGCATTTGTTGCAAAAATACCTATGAGTAATGAATGGTGTGATTAAACCTCACAATGCCTTGCCATCTTTCTAGTGTATGTGATAATAAACACATAATAAATGCAAAAGAAAGCCGACATTGAAGAGTCATTACACTTGAATGTGCCATAAACTCTGATCTTACTTATGTACAGTCTAAAGCAAACAGCTCAATTGTTTGTGGAGTTCATACAACAGCAACACAACAATGTACAAATACCCCCCAGTACAAGTAAACGGACTATTGTAATACATTTACGTTAAAGTACAGAAGAGTCATAAGATGATTAATCAAGTAGAAAAGAGGAAAAAACAAATGAAAAAAACTCTCATCTTTGTGTTCCAAAATAAATAGATATGGATGTATTTTTAGCATGTAAACATGTATTCTTGTATTATTTTGTATTTATGTAAGCTGCTGTTTAAAGATGAGCCTTCACATCCTTTTTTTAAAATAAAAGATTAACAAGCAAAATCATCTCACAGATCTGTAAAAATGTGCAGTATTTAATGAGTTATAACCTTTCCATAAATTCTTAGTCAGAAATACTTTGTCCCCGCATCTTTATTATGTCATCTTTTTCTTTGTTTTGCAGGTATCGCGGTTTCATTCTTGCTCTCACCTTCCTCTTCTACACAGCGTACCATCTTTCGCGGAAACCTATCAGCATTGTTAAGGTAACTGTGACAATTCAAGTCCTTCTCATCGACAGGCTCTTTGCAGGAACGTGACAAATCTAGGTCAGGGGTCCAAAGCTGCATGTGAGACGCTCTGGGGCCCCTTCAAAGAAATCACGCTGGCTTCTACAGAATCCCTTCCTTTATCCTCATTCAAGAACAAAATAATGGATTCAAAAGAAGATCAATTCTTCAAAATATTTGATTTAGAATCACAATTGAAGATGCTATTTAAGTGTTAAGTCAATCATCTAAGAACATGCAGCAGTGGTATGGTCCTTTTAATGAGACAGATTAATTAAATCAAAGGCGGGTCATGAAAGACAATGGAGGCACATGTTTTCCTCAAATGGCTGCACTCACACTGTTCCTGCAGTCCCTCTATGATACTACCCATATCTAAACATATCTCGCGCCTCATATTATTGTGCCTGTGAGAGATGTATGCGTCTCGCTTCACCTGCTTCCTGTTCTGTGTTTCTGTATAATCAGGGTGAGCTGCACAAAAACTGTTCCTCAGTCATTCGGCCTGCAGATCTCAACATAACCGACAATGATACTTGGTGTGACTGGGCGCCCTTTGGTAAGTCCTCTGCTTGGTCCCAAATTTGACGCTTCACTTGTGAGTAGATACTTCAGACAAGCACTGGGATATTGGAAGGGTGTACTATGGAAACAGTAAAGTATACTCAAAACAGAGAATATGCATTACTAAAAAACCCTCGTTGGTGATCTGTGAATTGTTCCCAGATTTGTTGCTGCACCAGTTATTCCCTAAACCACTCAAATATTGCTTTACCTGACTTGTTAAGAACAAATGCTAATGAATAACTTTTCTTACTTACTGTATCACAAATTGAATGCAAGCAAAAACAATGTTACGCAATACGTGAATCAATGAAAAGTTTCTTAACATTACTCCACATTGACTTTCGTCCACCGTATTTCTTCGTAATGTGATGTCAACCCTGCATTTTGTGCACCAACATCTTTTGCAGACTCTCCGGGTTGTTGAACCCCGTATCATCCCAGTGATACGGGGTTCAGTTGCTAGTTTAAGTTCCTGACTCAGATGTGTGTTTCTGTGAACACAAGTGGCTGTGTTGGTGTTTGGGAAGCTGCGCTGGGCTCTTGATGCTGAATAACTCCAACTGAAACGTTCATATTTGTAAATGATGCTCATAGTTTAATTTGTGTCGTCCCTCTAGGCCAAGCCAACTACCAGACACTGTTTGGGGTCTTGGATAACTCCTTCCTGGTTGCCTATGCCTTCGGCATGTTTTTTAGGTTCGTATGTGCCGTTGCATTCAGACATCATTATGTTTTTGTGTGTGTGTGTGTGTGCTTTGTTGAGTTATACTCATTTCTTGTGTTGACAGTGGGATCTTTGGAGAGCGCCTGCCTCTGCGGTACTACCTGAGTTTTGGGATGGTGATGAGTGGATTGTTCACATGTCTGTTTGGCCTCGGCTTCTACTTGAACATCCACTCATTGGGGTACTACGCCGCCATCCAGGTAAAGAGACAATATCACCAAGCTGTACACTTTCTTTTGTTCCCTGATCGGTTTTAAACACAGATAAAAAAAACCTGACCTTTCCTCTAAAGCCACTATCAGGACAGAGTTTGCACTGAACAAATCGACAAATTTAACTTCCACATTGACGTGACATTTTCTGAATTAGAAATAGTGGAACCTGGCTTTTTTTTTCGCCTCATTGAAACAGAAATGCAAAAACGACAGTTTGTGGCTTCTTGGTTAAGATACTTGGTATAGCAAGTTCTTGGCGAACAACATCTGGGCCCAGTGACTCAATGGAGTCTTGTCTTCAAAGTGAGATTGCCACTTTTGGTACTATCATGCCTTTGCAGAGACCAACGGCTGTGCTCTCTGAGCATTTATGTCAACCCGCACTATAGCGTGATGTGCTGCCCAGGAGTTCTGCATGGATGGATAAACTGTTCGGCACAAAATAGTCACACACCGTAACTCTTTTAAAATAGACATTTATGTCCAGATCTCATTCCTCCTTCTGAAATGTTTATAATATTCCCTAAACAATTTAATGTTGTACTTTTGTAGCAAAAGATCTGCTTGTAATTTGCAAACAGGTTTACATTACGTGCTTTGATTAGCTAAACAACCTCTCATCCGTTTTAGCAGTCAGACCTACTGCATGAAACAAATTCACATTAGGGAAGAAAGAGGGAGGCGCAGAGACCAGATGAGCTGTTTATTGCTGACTCAGTAACCAATGTACACACCCATGCCAACAGACACACACACACACACACAACAGGCTTTATTGGTCTTTCTTGACTCCAAAAGAAATTCATGTTGGTCTCAGTGTAGATGCACACTCAATACAAGTTAAGACAAGACTTTCACTTCAGTCTTTTTTTTTTTCAAAAGTAGTTTTGTCCACTGTGCAGGTTTAAGTCACGTGAGAGTTGGGACAAGGGAAGAAACCAGTTTTTGACTCGAGCTACTTTCCCTTCCTGTGTAGAGTAAAATTGCTACAATTGCAACAATTGTTATTTTCCAGTTTCTCCTCGTTTAGTTTGTAAAATGTCCGAAAAGAGTCAAACAAATGGCTGCCACAATTCCCCACAGTTTCGGGTGCTTTCTGAAAATAGCTTCCAAAGATAAAATCCAAAGATATTCCTTTTTGCACTGATATTAAACATTTTAACATAATTGCCAGTGTTTCCAAACAATATAACTTTTCAGAAGGCGGCTCAGCCACCTGTCATCGTCACTGTTTCTTCTTCTTTTTTAAAATTTATTCTTAACCTTGGAACTTCTGTTGCAACTGCACTGACGGACATCTGCATGTGCAGTTTACTCTAGAGTTTGTACTTAGCTGTTTTGTAGCTCTGAAGTGTCAGATGAGCCTTAGAACATCACATGACCCCGGAGTCAAATTCCACAAGTGAATTCAACAACGTTTCGGAAACTATAATTAGAAACTTTACTCATTCTAAAGATGAGGGCACGTCAAACTTCCAACGCCTTCATGAAGCAATCAAGAAATCACTGCATTATTCTCATAATTAACTACCCTTTTCCACGTCGCAGGTGTGATCACTGTGAGCTCTGTGGGCCAGTACAGACCATATTTATCATCTCCTCTCGTGAGAAAAATGTAGAGATCTCATGGTGCCTTAGTCAGGCTTTCCTCACATCTATCACATGACTCACAGCTGCATCACATGACTGCAACTGTGTGCCTTTGGTGTGGGAATGTTAAGACTCAAAGCTCACTTGTTTCCTGTTATTCTCCTTCTTTAAGTAGAGTTTGTATCGTTACACCAGCGTTAATGCAGTCAGTTAACACGGGCTGGTTTCTCCCTCTGTTTGCTTCATTCTGCAGGTCATGAACGGGCTCATGCAGACCACCGGTTGGCCCGCAGTGGTGGCTTGTATCGGCAACTGGTTTGGAAAGGGGAAGTGAGTACTGCTCCATGTGCACCCGGGCGTGCTGTCCTGCTGACTACGCAGCATTCGATGCTTATTCTTTTGTAGCTGGTTGAGTCACACAGGCACATTTCTCATGTTTTGACTGACCTACGTTTGATTTATCTCAGACCATTAAACCCATAGTGGTTAGATAGTTATTCAATTATTGATCATGGAAACACTAGTTCAATTCTGATGGAAATATGGTTAGTCTGGGCAGGGTTTTTTTTTTTTTAGTTCAGATTAACATAAAGACTGATAGTGTAGTGAAAACCGGCTTTGCAGTTAACACATTGTGTCGTGTTTGTTTAATCAAGACAAACAGAAATGTAAAACTATAGGAAGAGCCAGACTAGCTGTGTTCACACGTAGCTCAGCTAACGATACTCCAGCGCCGTACTCAACACACTGACATGATAATGACCTTTATCTCACTTTCAGAAAGAGAATCAGTCAATAAGTGTCTTTCCTGGAATTTTGAACTACTTTAATGTGACTTGCGACTCATTTGATTAACGGCTCTTGTGTTTTCATCATCAGACGGGGGTTCATCATGGGTGTGTGGAACTCCCACACCTCAGTGGGAAACATCTTGGGCTCCCTCATCGCAGGTTCCTTTGTGTCCTCGCAGTGGGGATTGTCCTTTATCGTCCCCGGACTCATTATCGCCTCCACTGGGATCCTGTGCTTTTTCTTCCTTGTTGAGAGTAAGTTTCTGTTCATCAGTGAAACCCTCCTTCAACTCTCTCACAGATGAAACGCCTCATGGAAGGTTTATAGCCAAAGACATTTATTTTGAAAGGGACTGTCTTTGTTCTGTCGGACAAATCCCTGACGGATGGGCTCGCGCAGGATCATGCCTGACTTGTTTGTAAAGCATTTTTTTTTTTCCAGTAACTTTAAAGTTGTGGTGCTTAACTGACCTACAGTACAATTGTCATGTTCAAAGCTGAGCAAACTCTAGGTCTGCATAGTGAAAGATTCATTCAGTTCATATTATAAAGTATGAAATGAAAACAACGATAGGAAAATAGTGAGGATGCGCTTAGATTGAAAAGATTGATTATTAATTTCATCCCCCAGTACAGATTTAAGTGTGATAATTAGTCAAACTTACATGTTGTATCTTGTTGTCTTCACACTGCATCTCTTGTCAAACCTAAATGTTACTTTTATGTCCCAATTGCATCTTTTTCTCTCTCCTACTCAGAACCTGAACACGTCAACTGCACTCCTCCTCAGCACCATGTGAGTGAAAGCAACAAACTTATCAAACTCATTCATCCTGAATAATAATACACTTAATTTGCTTAACACTGCAGCAAATGCAGCAAATTATGCTTTACAACAAGGACAACTTAAAAAAATAACCCTCTGAATAATAATAATAATTTGCAGCATACACATCAATAAACGCTATAGCAGCATCAAAAGGTCCCTATTCTATTTATTTACTTTTCTACATTAGTGGTGGAGATTTGGAGACTGCTTAAACTAATGCATAATCCTCTGTGTTTTCAGAGCGAAAAGGAGGGCGACCTGACGGAGTCTACCGCAACTAACTCGTCCCATGTTGAAAGAAACGCCTACGGGTCCATCACCGCTGAGCCTGCGGAGGTTGTTGAGGAGCACACAGAGGCCATCAGCTTCATTGGGGCTCTCAGTATACCGGTGAGGGGAGACAACTCTTTTTAACCATCCAAATGTCTTTTATGTATTTCAGTTTATTGCCAGATGAGAACAGCTGGAAGCACCACTGAGTCCAAAACTGATAGAAAGGAAGTCCGCTCACTGGGATTCATACAGTGTTTCACTTTATTTTGAGCTTTCGGTCAAACAGACCATGTATGCTCTGATGAAGGTCTGTCAAACACTAGCGAGAAGTGTGCAGATATCTCGAACTTAGTGACGGAGCCGAGGCAACGGCTGTGTGAAAGGGCCAGCCAGCATGGAGGGACCACATGCAGAGACGCACTATAGGATAATGGATCGTTAATCATTCATCAGATATATCAATCCAGATTGATGTATTGTTAGACCCCTCGTAAAAGAGACAGAGTAGGGGGGAGGGCAGTTCATTGTGAATGATTGATGTGTGATAATTAAGGCATTTTGAGATGATGAAAGGTTTTCAGGGTGTTTTCATTTCTCACTCAGGGAGTGGTGGAGTTCTCTCTCTGCCTGCTGTTCGCTAAGCTCGTCAGCTACACTTTCCTGTACTGGCTTCCTCTCTACATCTCCAATGTTGGTCAGTATTTACACACAAACTTGTGTGAGGAGAATATCACACATCATACGTTGTAGTTCAATCCACACTAATTAAAGTTGATTGAAGTTTTTTTTTTTTGTCTTCTTTCCTTTTCAGCACATTTTGATGCAAAAGAGGCAGGAGACATGTCGACACTGTTTGATGTAGGAGGAATCGTGGGTAAGCATCTAAAATGTTTAGAACAAACAAATTAGAGGGAAATACGTGAAATAAATACATTAAAAAATCTTGGCAGTGTACTTTTGGTCTTCCATGGAAGCAAATAATGGCCTCAATTATAATTTTAAATAAACGTAATAACTTTAAACACTTCTGATGTTGAAATCCAAATCAATAGAATATTTTACAATGCCGTCTATCTTGGTTTCAATCCCCCCCCCCCCCCGGCTCTGGACAGATTGCTTATTCTTAATTACTAAACATTTTCAAATTGAATTTAAATGTCTGAATTTTGTCGGCTCACTTTGAGCACTTTGAATGTAGTTTTTAGAATATTGCACAACACTGAAACACTGCAGCCTCTAGTGGAAACCAGGAAGATAACATGAACTTACCCCACAGGACAAACATGAGAAAAAAAATGAATGCCAGGACTATGGATTAAAAGTCTAATATAACAGGACACATGATTTAATGTTGGACTGGCTGCGACATACGCATTTGAATTGGGATTTAGAAGGGACAATTTTGGTGTGTCTGTATTTTAGCTTAGCCCTTTAATATAACTTTATTAGAGGAGCTTAGATTGAACTTCCAAAGTTTGAAAAACAAACCTCACACCATCCACAGAATTTATACCTTCTTTAGCCAAATTAATTAAAAAAAAAACGTTGGCTCCAGTGATGCTTATGGATGACATTTATGACATAATAAAGTTGTCAGTAGTGGTACATTTTCAGTTAAAGAGATTGAAAGATGGAAATCCTTTGCTTTTGTGTGTTTTATGTCTTTATTTATTTTAACAGCCTTTGTAGTTGTTCTCTCGTTACTTCCTGGTTTGACTAGAAAACAGGAAAATTAAACTAATTGTGATCCCAGTGCTGCGATGAAGATGGGATCTGACTTGAATGTGTTGTGTGTCATCAGGAGGCATCACGGCGGGCCTCGTGTCTGACTACACAGGTGGGAGAGCGACAACCTGCTGCGTCATGTTGCTCACTGCTGCCCCAATGGTGAGTGACATCTAATAAAACAAATATTTTCTGGACGGCACGGTCAACCTTTTAACCAGTGGCTCCCCGGCCTGATTCCAAAGGTAAAAGTTTGTAATCTCGGGCCACTAAAGCGCGATTGTGTCAGATATCTGAGTGGGCCACTCTTTATGTTTGAATGATCTTCCGTGCTTTTTGAAAGTCCTCTCCTCAAATAGTGGTTCATTTGTATAGAGGATTTGTTTTGTACAAAATATTGTATAACGGTTAAAAAAAGACTAAAATTGAAAGGCCAGAAAAAGACAAATAAACCTCTGACAGTTAGATAAATACAGAAGAAAGTGGACAAACTCAAAGTCACTTGTGCTTTCCTGGCTGGAAAACATTCAAAATCCAAGTTTGAACAATATTCTTCTCCTTTTCATGCAACACTAATAGACCATGGACTAAATGGAAGTTTAAATTATATAATCCCTCTTTTTTTGGGGCTAAAACTATTTAAACTATAAATAATACATTTGGTGTCTGAATTATCCTATTTTTTAATTCTGTTAAAATAGTTTTTAGTTCATGAAAGAAGAAAAACATGGATAGAACAGCTGATTCCAAACTCTTTCATGGTGATGTAATGTTACATACAGTACAAACAGTAGACTGATATACAAACTTTGTTTTTTCTGTTCCTGTTCCAGCTTTTCCTCTATAATTACATCGGACAACGGAGCATCGGTACTACAGTCGGTAAGACTTCTTTTCTTTTTTTGACATTTACTTTTTTCTCGCTAGAATGAGCCTAAAAAAAACAAATTGGATTTTAGGAAAGAAAAAGATCATGCAAATGTGCATTTGTTAGTTTACATGGTGCACAGCACTGGTGAAGTGACACATCTCTTGTGGCACCCAGTGTTGATGGTCAAGGGTTCTGACAAGGTCCTGTACACCGTGACCTGCTGGGTGCGGTCGGTGTGGAATGAATGGCACCACTCTGCTGCGCTTGTGATGTTCGGGGCAGTCGAAGTCGCATCGTCGTCTTCTTTCCATTAGCGTGTCATTTAATTTAATTCATTCACCTTCATCTCACCTGTCTGATGTGACCCTAAAGCAGAGTAGTCCTCTTTAAAAGTACAAAGTCAGTCCTTTTAAATTGCTATGAAATGTATACACAGTGTAATTACTCTTTAATAACTGTTTGTGTCTGTGTTTATTCTTTCTTCTCCATATGTAGGTATGCTGCTATTGTGTGGAGGCCTGGTGAACGGGCCCTACGCCCTAATCACGACTGCTGTATCTGCTGACCTGGTGAGATCTGAAGCATCATGGGAAATCCACTGTTTTATTCCCCCGCCGTCTGTCAACAAATCATCCAGCAAAAGCAACACCTCTGTTGTGAAATAAACAGTTTGAGGATCCCGATGACATATAGTGGACATAGATTAGACATTTAAACCATGCTTTCTCTATGTACATGATCTCCTTGCATTGTTGGAATGTAACTAAGTACAGTTACAGTAACTTTCTCAGGTTTCATTTTGAGGAACTTTACATCCATGGCCATTTTATGCAACCATATACTTCTACTTCATTACATTTTGAAAGCAATTTTGTACTTTACTACATTTATTTGGAAGCTTTAATTACGTCACAGTACATTATGTATTTAACATAAGCTCCACCCAATACAGCTGTAGCATTACATTCATGAGCACAATAATGTAGCAATGATAATATTCATTCAATGATATAGTATATAATTCTAAAATGGGTCATTCTATAAAATGAGTACTTTAACTTTTGGTATTTTAGGTTTACTTAGACTTTCTATGCAGGATTTGTACTTGTAACAGAGTAATTCTACACTGTGTTATGATCCTTTTACTCAAGTAAAAGATCTGATGTCTTTGTTGCGACAGGGAACACATGAGAGTCTGAGAGGTAACTCCAGGGCTTTGTCAACAGTGACAGCAATTATTGATGGGACCGGTTCAGTGGGTATGTATGAGTTTTTTTTTTTACATCTCTTTTAAAGCTGCAGTCATCTTTATTTGATAATGCATCAAATTAACATTATCACCGGCTCGGTGTCGGTTGATTAAAACTGAAAAATGGAAAATAATTTGGGAAGTTCCTTCGAGTAGTAGCTTGAAATTGAATTGTACAATTGAAAAGGAAACTGTGAACACAAATAGAAAGTATACAAGACAGTTCAAACAATACTTTGATGTGACCCATTAAAAGAAACTGACAGTGACATTGGTGTGTTCTCCTTAGGAGCTGCGGTGGGTCCTCTATTAGCCGGCTTGATCTCTCCCACCGGCTGGAACAACGTCTTCTACATGCTCATCACTTCTGACCTCTTAGCCTGCCTGGTCAGAAACACCTTATCTATTGACTCCTTTAATCTCTCCCACTACAACACAGCATGGCTTGAAATGTTAGGCTTAAAGTCTTTACTGCCCATTCCAGTCCAATTACACTCTGACTTACACATTGTTTTGTTTGTCTGTCCTCAGTTTTTGTCCAGGCTTGTTTACAAAGAAGCGTGTGGTTGGTGTCGACGTGGCACCCGAGCCAGAGGGTGAGTATCACCACCAGTAGAGCAACTAACGTGTTAGATAGAGATGCACTGATATTGATATTGGACATCAATCCGTTACTAACTCGAGTAGCTGGATTGGGAATCGGTGAGAATAAGCCAATTTGATCGAGGTTACCATTGTTTTAATAAATAATTATTCAGTAAATTTGTATATATAGTAGGGCTGGGCAAAGTTGAAAATAACTGATTTATTGCATGATTTATCACATGATTTTTTTGCGATTAATCGCATCATGCGCCAAATTTAATAATGAAGTAAAAAACTATTGCAGCTTTTATTGTAAAATAATGTTATCAGAACAATACAACAGCACTCGGGAGCAACAGCAAGTTAACATACATACATATATAGTTTATAAATATTTTTTCCTTTTTTTTTTGAACAGATCCTGTTCAGTAGTAAGGGTCCCTGTGAGGAACAAACCACTCCTTCTTTGGTCCATGTTCGGTCTGTTGCTTAGCTTAAAGATGTTAAAGACCACTAGTTGATTCACTTCATACAAAAGCAATACGTGCATTTCATATTTTCAGTTCAGTTTTTCTTCGTCAGTGAGAAAAGTCCAGTCTGTGTTGGCTTGAACAAGTGCACTAACGTCTGGTTAAGTGAGGTGATGTGAAGCGGCGGCTTTGCGCATGCGCGATTAATGTTCAATCCGGGTCTGCTGAGCTTGCAGCGCGAGCTGCCGGTGACCGCCTGTGAAGCTTTGAGAGGCGACTCGCTCGCGCGGTGCCCGTTAAGGACAGAAACTACAGAACAATACGCGCTTTCGCGTCTGGCTCAAGTCGGCAAATAGTCCGGTAATGCTACGGAAGCACTAGGGCGTATCTAAATTATCGCCTTCAAAGTAAAAACACCCCCCAAAAGTTTTTTAAATAAAAAAAAAAATGCAGTTCACGCATGATCAAATAATTAACGCCGTTGAATGATTGATTGAAAAGTTATTAACGCGTTAACTTGCCCAGCCCTAATATATATATATTTATTTGTTGCATTTTTTACAAAGTTAGGATGCAATGTTTAAGCCTGATGTTGCCTTTCACAAGAATAACTACAGTGGTGAACAGTGGTATCGGGTCGCTACTCGTTATCAGTCAATACCCAAAGCCCAGCTATTAGCATCGGTATTGGGGACTGAAAAAAGTCAGATCTTTGCATCCTTAATATGAGTTGAGATCACGATTTTACCTTCCCACAAATAAATGATCACAGTCGACTGCAATATTGACGTCTTAAATTCCTACTCTGCTCATAAAAAAAACTGTTGCATATTAAACGAAGGCTTCCTAAGTTAACCACCAGTGGAAGATTGTGATGTTTTGGCTTGACTTTTGGGAAGCTGTCACATCGCTGCACCCTGCAGCGACAGCCTGTGAAATACAACTCTGAATATTACATCCGCAATTAGGAGCAGTCTTACTTTGAAGCAGAGATTTACACATTAGAAAGAATGTAGCACAAGATTGAAGTGTTAAATCTCGTAAGCACTTTTTTGGCATTCAACTTCAAATTACTTCTTTTTTCATTTTGGGAATAACAATGCCACTCTCATGTCAAATCAGTCTTACTTTGAAGCAGAGATTTATACATTAGAAAGAATGTAGCACAAGATTGAAGTGTTAAATCTGGTAAGCAGTTTTATGGCATTCAACTTCAAATGACTTCTTTTTTTTTCATTTTGGGAATAACGATGGCACTCTCATGCGTGTGCGTTAAGTACAGAGCTGGATCCAGGAGGTGATTGGCTTAGCTTAGCATAAGGACAGGAGACAGGGGGAAACAGAAATCCCCTGACAAGCACGTCCAAAACTCAGTTATGTGCAGATCAGACTGATCAACTTATCGTCATTACAAAAAAGTTAAACTTTGTAACTCCCGCTAAAACCACAAATTGGCGTAATGCATTTATTTTAGCTGTTACATGGAGAAATCAAGACATGATGTTTTAATGAAGGAACTTAAGAGGTTTTAGTCGTTTTTTACTTTACACAGAGCCACGCTAGATCTTTCCTCTGTCTCAATACGAAGCTTCCCATCAAACTGGGCGAGACAATTAATACGTGTATTTCAAACTATTCCTTTCAACGAAAATATAATAAGGACATTTTAATAACAGGCTTATTATATTTGATTGCATTACAAATGTCTAATAGTCTAATGTTTTTATTTCAGATTCAAAGAAATCTGAAAAACTCACACAATCAAACTGGGAACCAAACAGAAGGAAGTAGGAGAACATGCTGAAACTGACCTCCGTGGACATGACATACTTAACGGAATGGAAACCAGTGGAAGATTCAAGGCACTAAAACTGACGATTGAAGCCTTCTTCTTATTGTAAAAC
Organism: Clinocottus analis; assembly: GCF_023055335.1. Classification (NCBI taxonomy): domain Eukaryota; kingdom Metazoa; phylum Chordata; class Actinopteri; order Perciformes; family Cottidae; genus Clinocottus; species Clinocottus analis. Next base: position 15,993,680 of record NW_027176207.1, on the reverse strand, counting down.
AGATGAATATGTCTTTATGGACACAACACTTTTTTTATGACTGATCTACTCTTTCTAACTTGTATGTTTTAATAGTCTTTTATCAATAAAAGTGTACATACTGTGTAAATTTTCTTAGTTATTGTGTCTATGTACTTGTACTTTTTGTATGTTCGTTAATGAGTGTTGATCTCTTTAAAGTAGCTCAGTTCAACATTCGGGGGAACAATGTGAAAGATCCGATTTAAGTTATTGAGGAGATTCTTCTCCTGTCTAATAAGACAACTAGAAGCACATTGAAAGCGGTGTGTGTGTGTGTGTCTGTGTGTGTCTGTGTGTGTCTGTGTGCGGTACCAGTCGAAAGTTTGGGGTAACCTGGTATGTTGTTTCTTTCCTTAAATGCTGACTATTTTAGAGACAAAATGAGTATAATTCAGACATTACATTTATAATTTTTGTTTGTTCCAAAAAAAGAAGTATGACGTGAATAAAACTGGTGTTTAGTCAAAGTCCCCACCGTATTACATGTCAGTGGAGAATACTGTTGCAACTATTTCCCCCCAAGAAAACCTTCATTTCTAAACTAGCACAAACAACCCTCGCTCATTCTTGAAACACAAATGTGTATCTAGGCTCTACATATTTTGGGCCCTTTGCAGTCGACTCAGTGGTGGGATTGAATAGTTTTACACTGTGATTTGTTTCTCCATCTGATATTCATTAATCCAATTCCAATACTGATAACCATATACTAACCTTCTATTATGATAACACACGTGTTACTATTCCATTCATTTTTTCACAGTCATTTTTGTGCTCTTGAAACGGGAACTTAATCTTTTTTCCCTGCACTTTTAGATGCTAAGTTTCCCAAAAATTCGACAAATGACCGGTGATTCTATTTTTATTCAAGTTGTTAAAAGGGATCTTTTCTTCTTTCTGCCCTTTCTATTGTCAATCTGGTTTAACCGTTGTACAGCATTTTGGTCCAAACCTTTGACTAGTACTATATATATATATATATATATATATATATATATATATATATATATATATATATATATATATATTTGCTGACAAGGAGTAAAATGCTATTATTTGCGATTCCACTTAAATTGAGATTTGAGCCACCAGATTTGTCTTGTACTGACAGACTCCAGCCATCAGAGGGCAGGAGGGAACCCTGTTATTTTGACTGGTTACTGCTCAAGAGCCCGTCCAGCTGGGAACCTGAAGAACTTCTCCCAGACAGAAGAGGACCTATGAGGCTCTATGCAGGAACAACAATAAAGGTATATTGAGAAGTAAGCAGTCTGTTATGTAAAGACTTCTAAATTAGGTAAATGTGTTGATCCTTCATATGAATTACAGTGGGGATGTCTGACCAATACTGGTCATAAATGAACAACAAGAATATGATCACATGATGGTTTATTTCCATGACAGAAACTTGTTTGGGATAAATTCATTTCAAATGGAAAGATCATTTTGATAGTAGAGTGAAGCTTTAACAATGAATGTGAAAGGATGGGCTTCAACATTTTAAACAATGACATATGGATTTGTCTTGTCAACTGTTTTTTTGTTTACAAATGCATGTATTGTGATGTATTCCTCTAACAAAGTGCACTCAAACCTGTGGTCACCACCAGATGGAATCACAGCATTGTTCTCAACGTCATCAAGGGCGGACAACTTGAACATCACATTGTAATTCTCCGAACAACTAAATATTGTTTTTTTTAGAAAGTAAATAAGACCGATAACGAGAAGAAAATCTTTGGCCGTGAGCTTATCATATCGGTCGTGTGAAGAAGTCACGTTTCTTTGTTTCACATTTGTAATGAATAAATACTGTTTTCTTAGCGGAAAGTGTCTGTTTTTGCAAATAAAATAAGAAATGGATATTCAGTGTAGTATTTATAGTAAAAGGTACTTCTGGTCACATATAGGTCTCATAAAAAAAAATGTTTGTGACAACTTTGATTTTTTAATTTGCTAGAGCTACTGACTATTACCTCAAAACAGGCGCCCTGATCACATCTAACAACAGAGTATAAAAAGGGATGAGGGATTTTTGTCTTTTAACCCGATTACTCTTCAGTCTTTCCTGCTACTACGACATCCCGTAGATTGTGTTCTTTCTTGGAGTGCTTTCAACATAAAGGTTTGTTTTTTTAACACAGCCCAATGCACTTTTTGTTGTCTTTATGCACTCTGTGTGCTTACACATGGGTATGATTTAGTTTTTTCAGTGCTCGGTGGAAAGTATTCACCGCCAGCACAGGCCCCGCATTAGGCACGGCACAGTGGCTACAGATAATGTAATACATGCTACAAAATCACATTCATTATTACGGCATGTCCAATATTATACAGACATCTGATATCCATTCTTTTATATGAACACAATATAATAATATTCACTCTCTTGATAATGAAAGTGAACAGTTTGTGTAAAAAATGTGCAAATATATAACAATACGTATGACACTGTACAAAACGACATGCTAACGGCTAAAACTACACTACACACATCACAGAATAATGTCAAGCTTTGCCTGGTATCCTGCCGAGCCTTCTGAAGGTATGAAAAGGCTTTAGCTTGATCTCACGTTCCACACTCAGGCACACTTACTACTTTTTTTGTGGATTGTAAAGTTTAAACCCCATTTGAACCTCTAAGTGAAGTCTTCAGGGACAACATTAGAAAGTCAAAACCACTCACTCAGCCTGTGAGATTTGTTTCCTCACCCCAATATAATGGAGGTGAATGAGATTTGGTTTGTTGTGTTCAAAGCATACACAGATTATATTTGAAAACCATAACACAGTGTGTCCTTCTAGAAACTTCATTGATGATATTCCATTGACCTCACTGGAACTGCTCGTAGTCGTCCCTGTTAATCTCTGAAGCTGCGTTGTGAGTTGTAGACATATAACATATACAGCAAATATTCTCAATTTATATGTATATGTCAAGTTAGATTGCAACTTTAGCAATGAACCACATGCATAATAATTGTATTAATTTATTCAACAAATAAATTTGGGCATGTCTTAATAATATTAGAATACACACTATTAATACACACTATTCAGTATCAATGATTAATGTACATGCATTATATTTTGCCATTACATTTTTGAATGTAATTAGTAAAAAAAAAAAGGATTTATAAATCATCTTTTCCAGGTTGCTAACTATGGAGTTGAAAAACAATATGAGTCACAATAAGACTTCTCAAGTGTGAGTTGATTTGTGGGGCAGAGTGAAACTGTGAGTAATATTTGGTGTTTTAAAAAAGTCACAAGTTGTTAATAGCATTACGATCACTGTAAATAAATAAATATATATATATATATATATATATATATATATATATATATATATATATATATATATATATATATATATAAAGAAACATTATATCCACAATGTCATCGTCTTGAATTTAATGGCTTATACTAGAACATTATCCTTCTTGCCTTCATGTGTATAACCATAACTTTTGCATTCTAAGATGGTAAAAGACATTAATGAGATGCAGGTGATGAGATGGAGGGAAAAGCACGACTGACAGGAGAGTCTGAGGGCAGGGCCAATAATTGAGCCGAGGGGAAGAAGCTGGAGCCGGAGACAGCGAGCCATGCCAGACAAAATAACAAAGAGACAAGAGAGTAGTGACACACAAGTACAATCTGTCCCGAGCTGCTGGCATTGCTCTCCAGATGTCTAGGTTGCTGTTCAGATTGGTGTGCCACACCCTCACTCTGGTAAAGGTTACCTTTTCCATCCTAACCAAGGACACAAAACTACCATAGCTTCTCAATCAGATGTGTTCTTCTCAGATAATGCCAAGTTTATTTTGACCTCTGAGGCGCTGAATCAGGTCTCTTTTCTCAGCTTCATATCTTTGACAATGAATCGTGACATGTTCTAAAGTTTCTCCTTGTCCACAACGATCACATCTTTTTAAATACTGTGCCGTTTTGTCTTTTATGACGAAATCCTTATCAGGATATTACTGCCTCCTCTCTCCTGCTTCTTCCTGTAACTCATTTTTCTGACGTTTTATTGAAATTCCTTAAAAAGCATTACATTGTTGTCTCTTCCTTTCCCTCTGTCACCTTTCCTTTCATCTGTCATTGATAGCACTCTCCACTTCTGTGTTACCAAAGTTAACTGTAATGTAAGTGTGGTTATTTGTTGTGTCTTCTTTTGCAAATGTATCTCCTCATTGATCTGCTTATATGCTAGTATCCATATAGTACATATCACACTTAGTTTTTATCTTGTATAATGTCTGTTTTCATTCTATCAACATATCTGGTCTGCTTGTTGAACAGCTGTATATCTTGCTTGCATTTCCCTGCTGTAAACTGATCAACTATCTATTTTTGAAATAGTCTGGGACCTTCACACTATGACAATATAGATCCAAGCTGTGTTCCCTGTGTGTGTTCCCTGTGTGTGTTCCCTGTGTGTGTTCCATGTGTGTGTTCCATGTGCGTTACATCTGGGAACCATTTATGATATGTTTGCGTAAGTATTGCTGAATCACCTTTTATTCTTGCAGAGTGGACCTGTGGTGAAGAATGCCCAAAATGACAGCGAATGATGAATGTCCATGTCCTCTGTGGATACCCCCGGAATAATAATAACACTGTGAGATTCATACATCTTCTAGGACAGTTATTGAGTGATTTATCTTATATTTGAGTTATTATGTGCAATATATTTAAGGTAACTTAGCTGAAAATGCAACTTGTGTCATACAAGCATCAATGTAATTACATTGCTGGGCAGCTAGCAGCTGCCTGCTGGATGACTGAGAAACTTTGGATTTCTAGGACATATTGTTATGAGGTTTGTTCGCCATCCTTTGTTGGAGAGGCCCCTCTTTATTTTACCCTTACTCACACTGGGTTGTGAAAATAAGGACTTGGAAATGTTTATTGTCTCTCCTTATACATGATGTGGAAGTGCTTCAGGACGTCGTTGATCTATATCCTAAATGTAACTTATCTGAATAAACAAGTCAATCATAAGATATGGTCAAGATATAACGGTATAACAGGACAGAAAACAATGAAAACCATTGATTCCTGCAGGGACATGATGGCCATAGAAATAAAATAAAACTGTTAAATTCAATATATATAAAACCATTTCAGAGAGTATGCCTCAGTTAGCTCACATGAGCTTGCTATTTGTCATATACCACTCATCAATAGCAATAATTATAAAATGTTTCCCCTCATGAAATTACACACCAATTACATTAAAAACACTTGTTATTTATTTAGTGTTGTGTGGCAGCAAAATGCAACTGGTAATTAATTGTAACTTCACGTATTCATATCTATAATCTGATTAATGTCTTCACTGTTCCAATGTGTTATCCAGTCACCGATACTAAGTCAATGTGCACTTATGAATCATTGCATCCTTTAAATAAAGGGGGAAATAAGGTTTACACTTTGTTGAGAGAACAGCTTTATTGTGGGAACAGAGTGTGCATGAGGAAGGGAACTGTCAGAAAACAACATATTGAGTCTCCATTGTTTTACATAAAGTATCAAGAGGTGTCTGATGGACTCCAAACGTCTGTAGCCTGTTCTCACAACTCATCCCATGTTGTGAAAGAATGACAGTATTGTGTTTCATCTCAGTGGTTTCATGGTTTTCTTGGGATGAGTTAGAATTGGAAGCACAGGGGCCTGGGTGGAAGCAGCGGGAGGATAGCTAAAAGAGCAGATGTTTGTCAGCGTGTGCACATCAATGCAGAAGAAGAGTTAAAAAGAAAGCTGGTGATTAATCTGATACCTGCGGGTGCGTGCCTAATTTAGCAGGGCATGCTTGAACTGCGTGTTCTGGAGGGTGAGGTCAAGTACGTCACACAGGGCTCACACAAGGTATACAGGAATGTGTCGTCCTGTTGTTAAGTTAGTTGATCCTGAGATTTTTTATACAAAAGATAAGCTCCGATATTAATCACGGTTTTAGGGCCTTTGTCAAATCTTTTGTTCCTAACTTTCCAAACTTTAGGCTGTTTTACTTCCTCACCCATCCACCACTAAAAAATCCATGTGGACTTAAATCTCCACGTATTTACCAGTCGTGATCTTTCTGTCATGAGGCTATTTTATCTGCTGTTGTTTTTGTCAGCATTTTTTTCTCTAGTTATATAAACTCCACACTCCTAATGTGATTGCTGTTGATGTGACTGCTTTATTCACACCCAAGGGAAATGTGGGTAGGTTTATAAAATGTGCTTGGGGCTGAAATATGTATGGGGTCACGTGGGGACACGATTGGGTAACTTGGCATCATGAACGTTTTGGGAGGAGCAACAAAGGATGAGCAAGGTAGGTCCTATTAATGCATTTAATTCATTGAGGTGGGGATTATTTACAAGCTAAAAGAGATTCTACATGCATGTTTTTTGTAGTTCTCACGCACACCCTTTCAGAAGGGTGATTTCAGAAAATTTCCCCTTGGGGATTAATAAAGTACTTTTCATTCATCTCACACCTTCCCTTGTCCCCTGGAGCTAAACTCCCCAAAACTTTAGTCAGTTTGTTTTTTTCCTGGATTCTTTGTCACACTATATAGGCAGGTTTTTATGCACTGGGATATTACTTAAGGTGTTTTCAGGCACACTAATGTTGACCCTGCCTCCCTTTGCTTTATTGCAATGTGTCTATCGATAACATCTGGAGCTGTCAGGCAGCCAGGTCCTTTGTAACCTATAGGGTTTGTCTGTACGTTCCTTCTCACTTGTGCACAATGGATGTCAACACACTGCCGTTATTTTATTAAATTTTCTGCAGTAAATTAAAAATGGATTCTGACAGGTCACGAAAGATGAAATGATTGATGGTAATTCCAAGTGTGACTGGCACAATCAAATGGGATTTAAATTTTTTACAAACTGGCCGAAAATGTTTGTTAAATTTAATGTAACGATGTCATCAAGACTCAGTGGAGATCCTTTTCTTTTATTTACCAAATGCGTCATTTGTCTTGAACTTATATTCAGCCAACGAAGAGTCTTTGAAGGCAAATTCCTTTCTAGTGCTGAAAAGTACATTTAAAACAATACAAAATGAGATTAGCGGTTTGGTGGGTTCAAGGCTCGGATTTCTTTGCAAGCAGGAAAAAAGTGTTACGTGCACTGGCTCCAAATGTATTTCTGTATTATGAGGACGTTTTGTTCCTCGGGTCTTCTGCCAGATCCACAATAAATGATTTTGTTTTCAGATCCTCAGGAGCATTTTGAGCGGTTTCATGTGGATATACATTATACACATGCAAAGCTATATTCACACTGAACAAACAGCCATTCTTAGGCCTCCCGGCTCTCTGCTAAACTCACACAGTCAACTTTGGTTCAGTAAAACATATCTTTTTTTTTACCCTTATATACTAACATTGGACAACTTGAACATGTTTTGAATCAGGGTCACATTTCTTCAGATTTGACATAAACTTTAGACTCATTTTACTCACACATTTCTTCACATCTATACAGTTTTGGACTGGTTTTCACCTGTTAAACTCACACAGTTATTGACGATACACCAACATTTTTCTCGAGGTCACTTTTTTGGGGGGTTTTAATATAAACTCCACGCTCATCTCACTCACACTTACTTTGCTCAGTTTTAGAACAGTATAGCTAACAGCATAGCCTATCTAATGTGATTGCTGTTGATGTGACTGCTTTGTTCACGCCAAAGGGGAATATGGGTAGGTTTATATCATGTATCCAGGGCTGGATTATGTACTGGATCACATGGAGACACGATTGAGTAACTCGGGATCATAAAAGTATTGGGGCGGCAACAACAAATGATGAGCAAGGCAGGTGCTATTAACATATTTAATTCATTGAGGTTGGGATTATTTACAAGCTAAACGAGAGTGTACATGCATATTTTTTGTAGTTCTCACACACACCCTTTTAAAGGGTGTGGCTCTCACAACTCTACTTTTCCCTGGAGCCAAACTGAACTCAGTCCAAAACGTTTAACCTTCCTCCTGTGTTAGCTTACTAGTACCATCTCTTGTGATAACGGATCGGTGCCGACCCACGTCTTAAATCAGCTTTAAAATGCACTAAAACTGAATGTGTTGCAAGGTAGACTTTTAAAACAACCTTCAATCGGCCCGGGATGTTTGTTCTGTCCAATCTTCAGCCCAAATGCTGACACAGTTGTTCAATGTGAAGTCCATCTGTAATTTACAATTTGTTGTGTGAGTAATTGTGCTTTTCTCTAATTTATGCACCACCCACAAAGACACATTCATTGTATGTGTAACATACCTGGCAAATAAATGGTTCTGATTCTGACAACTCTCAGGCACAATCCTCTGAAGCTTTCATAATCTTCAGGTTTTATTTCCAGGTAACTCTGGAGCTTTTGCTGCAACACAATCTACTTGCTATTCCCCACGTATCATGACACAACACATGTCGTTGTAAAGCAACTAAAAGTCTGCTTTGGTCTTACTGCCGCAATGAAGACCTCTTTAACGTTTGTCTTTTCATTTTCCTTCTCTCTTGTGCTCATTGGATATTAATATAATGTTGTTATTTGATCCATTTCTCAGCAGAAATACATTGTTCTGGTCCAATCTGTTTGAGAGTGAGGAGGAAGATATATAGAACCATGCATGCAGTCTGTCTTGTCATAGTAGGAAGTAGTGGGGTGAGTCAAAGTTCAGATTCATGACAAATTAAGTATTGAAGAATGGGATTAGGAAATAGCCATATGTTGGTATTGTATTTCGTAAGAAGATGGCGAAAATCGAAGTCATAATAATGTGTTCCTCTGTTATCCATCATATCAGACCAAAACAGAAACCTCAGTAACATGTGTTGTTAGTTTTAATGTCCTTGTATCATTTATTTCGATTATTTTTGATAAAATGATGATCACAGGGTGGTGGAAATCAATAGTTTCCTCCTGAGAATCAACAGTACTTTAAGCAAGTTAGTCTTTGAAGAATTTCATTCAAATAAGATATAAAAGACTATAACAAGGTTACATGTCAATCGCACATGAGCTATGATACAGACAGGAGTCTCGGTACATTCAGCTGAATGGCTCAGAACGTTCTTCCTCCTCCAGAGAAGACACAGAAGATTCTGGCATTGTACTCCGTGAATAGGTCAACGAGAAGTTCCCCTTCTCTGTCATCTGTCATTGATGGACCAAGAAATAGAGACACACACATGGAACAGTTTACCTTGAAAGAAGCACAGGTCATGTGAAAGTAAACCTTTTGTCTCTTCATCCCTCTCAGACTGTTGACCCAAACTGGACACTGATATCCATTACACATCTGGCACATATCAGTTTCTAACCTAGATGTTTTCCTTAAGACTACACATATGATTTATTTTTCTCCGACACACAGTAGGATTGTAAAGCAGCCTGCTTTCATGTGGATTCCAACAATTTTTAATTTAAGGATGAATTCTAAATGGGAATTGGCCCTATACTTGACTACTTGTCATCGTTCATCCATTCATACACTGACGACAGGGGCGATCATGCAAGGTGCCAGCTGCCTATCAGGACGCTCCACCATAGAAGCAGCTATGGGAGACATTTAGGGTTAAGTGTCTTTAAGTGTTTTTAATCTGAGCATAATAGTTTAGCAAGTCTCACAAACTGCTTCTGGCAGATCTCTTAAACCTCCTTAACAATTGGAGACCAGTCAAGTTAAAGTGCCTATGGTGGTTTAATCCAGTTTTGATTTACAGGAATATAAATCACTGAAATATTAGTAAAAAAATGTTTAACACCAAAACAAAGTAATAATTCAAACCCTGCAATTAAATTATGGAAACAGTGTTGATAGATTAGGTGCATGTGTGATTCTCACTTTTCATATTATATTAGAAGCATACACTAAGCTTCTCTGGGGTAATACTTTGAGTCTTTTATCACATGCTGACATGGAAAATTGTGGTAGGGAAGGCTTACAGTGTGTTTTTGTATTCTATTATAAAGGTTTTTATTTCCTTGCATGTTTTTTTTCTGCTTTGTCAGTGTCAAAAGGCAGATTCACAAGTGAGGACAGAAATTCAGGAGACCCTCCGGTGGAATGAAGTTTTTTTTTATCATGAAAACCTTACCAAATGGTGTCAGAGTGGGGTCATTCAGATATTTGAATGTGATATTCCCATTTATTTAAGAGTTGTTACATTTTACATTTTGAATAAGAAACAGCAACTACTTGAAGAGAGAATTGTTTTGGTTGGTAAGAAAAACAAATACTTTGCTGATGGACTTAGACTTGTGGACTCTATTATAGACTTTGTACCAGTTTCAGCTATTACAACACAGGAGAGTTGACGATTACCTTGTGCAACAATATGAACACGTTTGCCAGTTGTTTAGCGGAAAGTAACTGTAACTGTCAGTTCTGAACAAAGTAAAGCTATGGGCCGTTTTTTTTCTTCTCTTTTTAGAGCTTAATTTAAAAAAATGTTGGGTGCAAATGATAAAGATTGGAGTGACAGGAGTATATAGTTTAGTTACAAAGTGTTTTATGTTCCTTCAGACCTGAAAGAGAAACATTATTTCCTCCAAATCGCGACCAATTATGTTTATTTATTTATATATTATTGAAATTATTACACTGTTGCCTTTTGGCAAACCAGCAAGTCAACAAACATTTTATTAACATGTTTTTTTCCCTCACTTTTTCCGTGTAAAACAATCAATTGTTATTCTAAACTTTGCCTGACAGAACAAACTACACATGAGCTGTAGACACTGAATTTATGTATTATTCTTTATAGCTTTAGTAAAGCAAGCATTGCGACTTGCGAGTTGTTCTAGGTCAGATTTATTTCAGTTTTAATATCGACTCTACACTCATTTTCTTTGTACATTCCTTCACACCTACTGTGCACAGTTTGAATCTGATGGGATCAATGTTGACGTGACTGCTTTTCTTACACCTGGGAGGACTGTTGGCTTAGTGAGTTGACAAATAAGATGAATTACTGGAGCTGAAATGTGCACCGGTTTCAGGGGGACACAATTGATGAACTTGGGGTCATGAAGGAACAGGGCTCGACGGCACCAATGAAAGCGCAGAGTGGTTATTATTCACAAACTGATTATAAATGCAGAAACGTTTTATCGCTTTTTCCCCGACACACGTCACATCAGGTGTTTATCTCATAATTATCTTGTCCCCTGGAGCTATTCTGAACTTAGTCCAAAACTAACATCTGTTTGGATTTTGTTTTTACCTCTCGCTTGCTTCTTCAAGATGTGCAACGAAAACATGTTTGGATGAAGATAAACAATGATCGAGCTAACCTAATTTAATTTAATATTAAGGTATTGACTTTATGAATTTTTGACAGTTAATTTGTCTGAAGCGGATCAAGGATTGATCCCGGGCTGTGAGGTGCAGCCCCATGTGAGAACATGTGCATGTGATCTATGTGTGGTGATGTTCAATTTGTCAGCTCTGACCTTGCATATCATACAATAGTGACTATTGGGTCACAATTGTTCATGGGTAAGACACTGAACCTGAAATTAAACTCTTGATATCTTGATATGTTTGAAATGCTGACTCACTGTCATGCACTTTACTGGAGAACTTGAATAGAACTACGGTAAGTCATAGTTGATGCTCATTGACACCTGTGCTTTTCCAATTATGACAAGTCACAAAGGTTGATGCTCTTTCATTGATGGCAAAGATTCTTCAACAGCATTGTATAAATTTATTGGAAACATATACCTTTTACATGACATAAAAAAGTGATCACTTTAACTTTATTTTTACCATCTGCTATCCTTTTTTTAATTTTTTCATCCATTGTTTGCATACAGAGAGCAGAATATATGAAAAAATACATGATATATTAACGTTTGAAAAAGTACCAGGTTAACCTATAGCCCATTATGAAAACAAGTTGAACCTATATATTAAGTGTACAAACTTACATTTACAATATTGTTTATCAAGCTAAAATAACCTAAATGTGTTGTTGTAAGGCACTTACAGTAGTTTACAGAGGCTTTATGAAGACGTGTGTACACTATATTGTGTGATACACATGTCTTCATAAAATCTCTGTAAACAACGGTATTCTAAATATCATTCGGAATATACATATATATATATATATATATAAATATATATATATATAAAACAGGGAATGTGTGTAGAAGAGTCATAAAAACACACATTCAAATGTAACATGTCAGACAATGATTATTAGGCTTTAAATTGGGTAAATACAGTACCTCAGAATGAACTACAGCTGCAAAGCATTGTACAAGCAAAGTCATGTTCTTTTGCAACATCTTTACCAAATGTGACATTGTTATACCAAATGCCTTAATTTCTGCCAAATGATATTGAAAAAAAATGACTTTAAAGAAGAATAGTCTGTATGTACCTGTGCTGGCTACAGTACAGAAACCAAAAGCAAAAGACATATTTTGGAGTGACTTCTCAATGTCACATTACTCATGATCGACTACTGCTGTTTGTGCTCCCTGAGTGAGTTCTCCATTTGGGAATAAGGGTTTGAGCTCTGTAACGGCAGTGGTCCCCTTTGTGGGGAAACCTTTTGGACCCAAGGCAAGGTCCACAGGCTGGCAGAGCAACAAGAGTCTCTGAGGGGAAAAAAAGATTCAAGAGTGAAGTGAAATTCAGTTGAGCTGAGAATAAAACACATTACTCTGTGCGTACTTTGCTTTGCACTATAACTATTACTCCTTTATGTCTGCATGAGAATAGTGTATGGTAAAATTGCGGTATTGCAATTGCAACATGTGTTTTTCAAGTAATATAATCCCACAGATGTTTTCTGCAAACCGTTCTTAAAGAAGAGGTTCTGAACACAGTTCGATTTAACTGCCAACAAAATCAAAATAACCATCGTCTTTATCGGAGGTTAAAAGTTTTACCAAACGTCAGTGAAATAAAAATGTGCTTAACAAATCAGAGTGAAGCAAGAGGAGTATATATTCACCTGTCGAAGAGTGCCTTTTTCCTGACTTATTTTGTAGACCATAAACAGAGGGATGAGGGAGAGGGAGACAGATGCTATGAACCAACCCAAGATGTTAGCCCACAGTGGATAAACATAGCTGTTACTGAACTTCAGCGGGGTGTATTTGACGATGGAGAAGATGAATGTGCCCTGGAATCAGAGGAGACAAAATGGATTGGCGTGAAATGTTACACCCTATACTTACGCAACTGTGGAACTCAAAACAACAAACGACAAGACACCTACTCAAATAACTCAACATCTTACCTGTGAAGTCCTGCTGGGAGGGATTGCAATTTAAACTCAAGATTCAAAAATGGATGACATAAGACGTGTGCTTTACATACAATATTCACCATTTATTATGCATGTGTCTATTCTCGGCTGTGTGCATTACCGGAGATTTATAGGCACATAATTCTCATCGTGGTTGTCGTCCTCCTTTTCTCTCAAGAATTTGTATCATATGCTGCATATGATGGAACAGTGAGGAGACAGATAGAAACATACATAGAAGAAATGTCAGTGGATTCTTACAAAACAGAAAGAGGGAGTGATGTAGCGCCAGCAGTACTTCATCAAAGGGTACGGACGATAACCAATCATGTCAGTGATGTTGCCATAGAAGCGCTCAGCACCTTGGGGAAAAGAAAAGAAATTAAGTTAATCTCGACTTTAGAGGAATTTCTCAGCATAAAAGAATGCCTTGTTGAAATAAATTGTTGGACAAGTTTCACATCATTGGATTTTGGTCAAGAGGATAAAGACGTTGTGTGGTTAGTTGTGTTGTCTCTGACTTACCGTACACCCAGGCAATGCTGACAGACTGGAAGAGGGAGAGGATGAGCAGGGTGGTGCCGCTGCAGACATGATGGTCCAACAGGTGGAGCAGGTACATCCCTCCCTGAACACAAGGGCATAGGTAAACGCTACCACAGCAGTGAGGCATTGCTTTTTCACTGGAGGGAAAACTATAGATTAAAAGAAATAGAAAGGAATTCAGTGTGTCATGAAAAATATGCTAGAAAACTTTGAGAGAGGATTTTTCCAACTGTCGAGCTTGGAGAACTGTACAAACCTCCGTGACCAGAGAGAGTCCCAGCAAACAGCAGACACTGCAGATCGCCAGCAGAATCAGCTCGCGTCTAAAACCTTGGCGCAGGTAAGTCGGGAATAAATCGGTCAGTGATGTCATGAGACACTCCAGACCAACAAACTGTAAGGAACCAGTGGGAGGGAAGAGCATCAGTGTTTATTCGTGCATTCATTCATTCATTCAGTCCTCTATTTATTTATTCAGAGAGGTTCGGCCAGTACCTGACTGTCCAATCCCAGCAGAATAATCATGAGGAAGAAACACACCGACCACACCTGAGGCAGGGGCATCATGGCTACTGCACGTGGGTAGACAATGAATGCCAAGCCTGGACCTACACAAACATAAATTGAAGGCAGAAGACTGTCATTTCAATGTTTGTCATATGATGGAATTTGAAGACATAGACCAAAGTCTTAGACAAATTCAACTTTTGACCTGATAATGGCGTGGATAACTCAATTAAGAGTCTGTGTATAACTCAATTAAGTAAAATGAATCCTTAAGGGGACATGAATGATGTCATGGCAGCCATCTAGTAATTGTTGAGATATTTACTGCTGCATTCATGTAAAGTTGGCAGAATGGGGAAAAAAACGGAAAAACCAGCCCAAATTTCGACCAGCTTCAGCAGAATGCGAGTTTAGTCCTCGACAAAAAAAAAAGAGGCACAAACTCACTTATTTCCAGACGCATACAGTCACACACAGAACACATAACCTCTCCCAAGGCTTTACGCCCGGAGGAGAGAACAAACTCTGTTTTGCTTCGACTCTTGTTTCAGTTCTTTTCCCCAAATGAGAGATGTCGTCGCTGTTGGAAATGCTAGATATTCTGGCTGCCAACATCAAAGCCAGTCACAGGAGCCAAACTGAGTCACTGAAGCCAAACTGTGTGTTGAGTGTGTTTATTTGTTTTAAATGGGAATCATTGACGGTTGACGCTTTGATTCAACTACAATATGAGTAGCAGATCTGTTGATGCACTTTTAGTTCTAGGTGGTTGCCAAAATTACACCATAAATCACGGGTGTCAAACATACGGCCCGCGGGCCGGATCCGGCCTGCCAGGGGGTCCAGTCATATATACATATATTTTAAGACTAAAATTAGCAGAGCTGGAATTCAAACCGCTGATCCTCTGATTATAAGACAGACATGCCAAACTATTGATCCACAGTCGCAATTGATGTGAGGACTGATATCATTGTGTTGGAAGTCGTTAAACATGGATCACGTCATGAAAGTGGCGCCACAGACGTGTCACAAAGCGAGGGAATCTTCAGAGGAGAGCCAGGCAGATAACCAGGGGGCTGATGTCTGAATTTTTGGTCTTTATGTTTCTAGTTAATTGTTGAAAGACCTTAAAATAAAGTTTATCATCTAAAAACCTTCACCAATGATTCAAACATAGAGAAACATTGTTGTTAATTATGTGTTATTATGCTGGGATTTTACTAGTCCGGCCTATTTGAGATCATAATGGGCAGCATGTGGCCCCTTCACTTAAACGAGTTTGACACCCCTGCCATAAATCATGGATTAGTTTATGATTTATAAAATGAAAGTCATGATTAATGTGTGGCTCACTCGACTGACTCTTTTTTTTTGCCTTTAGCTCTGCTTGCTAGTTAACATAAATCATGCTCACTTGATATAAGTGCTGTAATACAAGAAAAAAGAAAAATCAAAGGAGAGAAAAAAGAGGACAGAATGAGGTATGCGCCTGTCAGTAAGCTTCTTAGCTTGAGAAGATAAGATAGGAGGGGGGATAAGATAGAAGGATAAGGATAAAAAACAGGACATAACTTGGCACAGTTTCCATATTTCAACAGGTAGAATTTATACAGGAAACATCGGTGTCTGGCAATTTATAATTCAAGCTCCCAGAAAAAGCTGCACAGGAAATATATCGCTCTGTCACTCTTCTCTGCTCACTATTTTTTTTTATTTTTTTTTTTAACTTTGCTCGGTCAGTACTTGCCTGATTGAGCTACTTCAGAAATATCCACTCCTTGTTCTTTGGTCATGAAACCCAAAACGGAGAAAATGGCGAAGCCTGACACAATGCTGGTGGCACTGTTCAGGAGACACAAGTGGAAACAGTCCCTGGAAGAAAAATGAAAACAGTTCTAGTAAGGTGTGTGGACGCTCATTTTAATAGCCTGTGTTTAACGTGATCATCTAAATAGATATAAAACATAGGTTTTATATCTTTTGGATGAAATGTTTGGCTTTGTAGCGCAACATTTCCCATAATCCTCCTTCTGTGTTTGTTGCTTTTATGGTGTCATTTTTCATATCAATAAAATTTATTGAAAGAGGTATATATTCACTCATTGTATATGCCAAAATGCCAAGTGTGGAGGCATACATTCCTTCAGTCAGTCAGATTAAATATACCATAATTCTGACTAGAGAAGATTGTAATCGGTCACTGTTGACAGACAAATTGTATAAAGATCCAGAAACACAGAGACACAGCTGGACAGTTTGGCCTGCGCTTACCTGTAACAGTCGTTATTATAGGTGTTGTAACTACCAAGAGAGGTGAGGAATCCAAGGCCGATGGCATAGGAGAAGAAGATCTGAGTGCCAGCGTCCATCCACACCTGAACATTTCAAACAAACAGGTGTGTTTATGTGCATGACGTCTCTCTGTTGGAAAAAAAAAAAACACTCCAGTGGTTCTGCTCCCAAGATCCTCTCTGTGTACTTACCTGGGGATCTGAAAGGCGGGAGATATCAGGGTACAGGTAGTAAATGATCCCGTCGATTGCCCCCGGTAGGGTCACACCACGTATCAGCAAAACAAAAAGCATAACAAAGGGGAAGGTGGCTGTAAAGAAAGCTGCCTGAAAGGAAAAAAGAAACAAAGACAGTTTTAGCCAGGTTGCACCAACCTTCAGTGTGACAGGTCAGCAACATGATACACATACTGTATTTGCTTAATACTTGCTTTCTCTTTGCTTATCAAAGTAGTTGCTGATCAATTGCCCACCAACCCACTAATCAATTAATCAACTAATTGTTTCAGTACTGCTGGGGTGTATTGATCTAGAAACAATAACTGGTCAGGCTTACATGAAACTATGGGGTCTGTTGATTGGATTCTGTTATTGTGACTATGTATTATGGCCTGAAGACACACCAAACTCCTGTTAACTAGTATAACATGATGGATTCCCTAACCCTAATCCTTGATATTCCCCTAACTAACTTCTTGCCACTTCTATGGTCAATTCAAAACCGTTCTGTTGGACATCAGACATTTCTGTAGTGCAGAATCACAAGTTAAGTAGCTAAAGTTCCCTCCCACGATTACATATCCCAGATTCACAGGTTTACACACAAACCCTCCACCATACAAAGGAGGTGATAATGTACCGCGAGTAGTAGTGGGTAAAAAAAAAAGTGAAGGGCATTGTAAACAACATAACTCTTTATGGGGGAAAGACACTAAGCCAGTGAGGGATAATGTCCTATTGAACTACATGTGTAGATGTCAGGTTAAATAATAACTTTAAAATAACTTGAAATTCACAAAAATAACAAAACAACTTCATTCATACCAGTGCTTGGGGGAGATTTGTACAAAAACATGTGAAACATTTATGAATGTTGTTCAGTCTTAGACAAGCTAACCTTTCCTGTTGACTTGATGCCCTTCCAAATGCAAAAGTAGCAGATGACCCAGGTCAGGATAAGGCACAGGACCAGCTCCCACCTCAAGCTACCGACCTCCTCAATACCACGAGAGAGTTTCAAAACCCGACGCCTGGACAGAGAAGGTGCAGTTGCAGCAATGATGTGGGTGGGAGGGAGAGCAAAATTTATAATAATAGGCGAAAATTAAGGATTAGAGGGAGACTGGAAAATTAAGCATCAGCATGAGGTTCTGGGTGAGTGACAGAAAGCAACAGGAGAATAAATCAAAACTGGCCTAGGGTGAAAGGTTAAAAGAAAAATGCAGCAAAAGTGCTCTCTTGGATGTATATAGGAAAAATACAATAAAGTGCCCACTTTGACATTCCTTTCCAGTAGAGAAGTATGAAAACGTGCACTATTAGATGCCTCGGTAGCTGCAACAAGCCCTTATACAAAACGTGAGGTGGTATACTACATGTCCATCTAGTGGTGAAATCGTGGAGCAATGATATAGACTGCACTACATGTTTCAACACTTTCTGCTAACTGGTGCCCCACCGCATGCAGCGAGTGCACTTTATTTTCTTCTCCCACGCTCCCTCCTGACCAGAGCCAGACTCAGTCAGGCTGTCTGACGGTTGAGAAAAGAGAAAGGGAAAGGAGAACAAAGGAAAGGGATTGAATGAAAAATTAGCATTCAATTCAACTTGTTTGACATGCTTACTCCCAGAACTCCACAACAGGAAGAGTGGTATTCAGTCTGGATGTCATGCTGACGCTCAGATTTGGATGGTTGATGTCCAGACATGAGTCTAGTATAAGAAAAAAAACACGCTGGGAGTAAAAAAAAAGAGGCTAATTTTCAAAGTTAAAAGTGAACTTAAAACATGCTTTGTTGCAGAAAATAACATGCTAATTATGAAAAACATTGCATTTCCCTGAACAGAACAACAATGGAAACTATGGGATCTGGCATAGTCTTTTATGAGTGTTGCTTTAAAGTTTTACTGCAAGAGTTACACATCAAATATTCAGTGTTGTTCATAACAACCACTTTTTCCCCAACAACATTGCAGTTCAACGAGTTATCAAATCCGTACTTTCAAAATCGCCACCAAGATGAACGTCGTCATACAAATTGTTGGGTTATTTTAAAAACTATATTTTTTACCTAAGCGTCCGAAGCCCACGCCAAAAGGTGGAGGACATCGTACCTGTGTTCCAGTAGTGTCCACATGTGGCCCAGGGCAAATCCGCGCTGAAGGATGAGAAAAGGTAAAAGAACGCCCAAGCAATGATGATAATATATGAGGTGGCACTGAATGTGATGATTAATTGACTGGCATAGCCCATGCCTGAAAAAAAAAGAAGATACAAGTGAGTTTTTGCGCACAGATAATATTCCACTGCTGTCTTTTGGTTACATTGTGACCTGTGCCAAACGTGAATAACGTAGAAAATAAACATTATACGAAGATTTAAGGAAAATCACAAAGTATTGTATTTGCTCCAAGACAGTCTAGTGACAAAGTATATGTAAAAAAAAAAAAAAACTTCGTGCGTAATTACGCGTGCCGTTTACATCCATGTCCGCTTAAGAATATGACCAGCCACTTGACAAATATAACAACAATGGTTGCAAAGACAAATAAGCCATTTTATTTACCTTGGAAAAGCGGACAAATTTTTCTCCAGCACGTGACACTTCCCTGACTGGTGTACTGTCCCAAGGACGTCTCAAGGAAGAATAATGGGATTCCGCATGTAAACATGAACAAGATGTATGGTATGAAGAACACACCTGCACAAAAGATAGTTTTACTTACTAATGCACCAAACTATATATATATATATATATATATATATATATATATATATATATATATATATATATATATATATATATATATATATATATATATATATATATATATATATATATATATATATATATATATATATACACACACGCACACACACGCACTCACACACATATCAGCCACAGCTGCTTAAAATCACTCGCCTCCGCCGTTTTTGTAGCACAGGTATGGGAACCTCCATACATTGCCAGGTCCGATTATTGCGCCCATCACAGTCAGGATGTACTCGGCTTTATTCCCCCATTGACCCCGTCCCTCCAATTCTGTTGAAATCTCTGTCTTCTGTGGATGTCTGTTTGGCACAGCAACTGTGCAGGTGTCATTCTTTCCGTTCATGGCAGTCTTCCCAATAAGTTGTTTAGTTTCCTAGAATTACTTGGCAGTGCCCACTTTGCCTTGCCTTAAAACGTAATAATTTTTCGGTTGCTTCTAGCTAAACCCACTGTCAGATAACTGCACCGCGGGAATACACAGCTGAAGTGAGGACGCTGGCACGGTGAATGCGCATTACTGTTATGAAGACGATCCGCCGTTGCGCCGACTTTGTCTTTTCACACTATTTAAACTTTATACGTTACAGATACGTATGGGCATTAGGGGAGGGTGTTAAATGAAGCTTACGTATGGATCTCCTATTGAAACGTCATCAGTGAGTTGTGTGCCTTCCTTGGTTCTTTAAGCCAGAAAACACTACACATGAGTCAGTTCAGTATAATGACAATGTGATGAGAAGGATGACACAACAATTAATGACGCATGCACTACATGTTCTAATAGTATATGTCAATCTCTTTGATTTGTGTTTGTCTGGGGAAGTCAGCTGACGAGAAAACACCAACAATGCTGGAAGTGACCGTTAGGTGGCAGTGTATCGTGCAGCACATATTATTGCAAAGCACAGAGAGCACAAATAAACAGTTCGTCTTTTTCCGATTTATACATTACATATAATCATTTTAATCTAATTACATCTTATGCAATGCAAAACAAGTAGCAATAATAATACATTGAAAATAAAATACATATATAAAATGGTACATTTTTAGGTTAATTTGTTAAACTTCAACCTATACCAACATAACATAAAACTTATTTATGTTCAAAACAATATGTAATCAATGACCCCTGTAACAACAAAGTATTATTATTTCAGGAAAGTTACAGATCCTTTAGAGAACACATTTTGTGTCTGTTTTCTTCAAACTGCCCTACTCCCCCTAAACATGCCCACCTTGAATTAGGACCAATGACAAACATGAACTCAATATATATATATATATATATATATATATATATATATATATATATATATATATATATATATTAAACTATAAAGGTGGAATTGGATGCGTTGGATGGGGTCCCCCGGAAGCCCAGTACATTAAAGCATGCATTAAAACAGACAGAAAACAATGCTATAATGTTATGGAAACAAATGAATTGGCATTGGTTTTTGTTTTAAATTTGAATGATCTATAGACAGATGTCTGAGAGCACTATACTATATGCGTCAGTTCTCTTTCACGCTTCGGCTGTAGATAGTTGTTGTCTGCAAAAAAGTTCAACCTGACAATTGAAAGGGCAGTAAGAGACAAAGATCTCTCTGAGCAAAAGTGCAATAATAATAGAATACATCACCTGTGTTTTAGCATCAAAACATGCATAGGAGTGTCTTACGCATAATAATGCTGGTATTCAGGCGTATTGCTTTACCAAAGCTATGAATGAAAGGATGCAGGGGTTTCCAAGGCTCAAAGAGAAATGGATTCTTTAAAATGATTCAGAGTGCAGTTGCACTTCTGTGGTTCATTATGGTATCAGAGTCATTCTGGTCACATGACATATTGCTTCTGTCCATCTGAACAGAGGATCCTCCTCTATTGCTCTCCCTTAGGTTTCTTCCCTTTTTTCCCTGTGAAAGGGTTTTTACTATCTTTATTTGGAGGAGTTTTTCCTGATCTGATGTGAGGTCATGGGACACTGGGATGTTTACATGTGTTTGTAAAGCCCTGCATGGCAAATTTTGTATTTGTGATTTGGGGCTACATAAATAAAACTGAATTAGAATTGAATTGAAAAAACGTACTTTGGTAGCTTGGAAATCCAATTGAAACTCCAAGTCCCAACAGTGTTCTCCCCTATCATGTAACACTTGAACTAAATGTAATTCTTGTTTTTGGGCCAAATCGATTTCAAATGTAACAATTACATTTAGTATTAAATGTTCCACTATACGAACCGCTTAAATTAGTTTTAAATATGTCATAACAAAAGTAGCCATTATTCAAGGAAAGAGGAAAAAAAAACTAAAACTTTTGTGACTAAAACTACATCGTGCTATTACATCATTGTAATAAAGAAAAATGAAATGATACACGTTGCACTTCTCCAAAGAAAAAAAAGAAAAAAAAGAACCGACAACAACACAACATATGACGATGTACAGTTTTAATGTATTTGTAATAGACACGGTGCAATGTGTCCCTTCCACATAACCTCTAAGACACGTTAAGGAGAGTCTGTGCTGATGGACTGCGGCGGCACAGGAGCCGGCAGAGCTGGAAACCAGTGAGCTCATTCTGACTGCTCTGGGAAGAGGGCGGGGCTCCCAGCATCATCACCACCGGCCATCGCTGCTTCATTGTACGGGGCTGCTGATGCTGCGACCATAGCGGACGGGACGATCATTTTTTTCTCTTCCCCTCTTAATAAAAAAAAAAATGTCATGGACACAATTTCACGAAGATTAGGACTCCACGCGCGACGAGAATCGATTTTGAGGTAAGGCAAGGCGTTTGTACATCCGGCCGTTGTTAGGTTTAATACCGTCGGAAATGGGAGTTACTGGGACTAGCAGGCCTGAGGTTGGTCCTCACAGCAGCTGTGCGAGATACATATTGGGCACGTTTTAAAAAACAAAAAAATCCGTTAAACTCCACCTAGAAAACAGAGAACACTGCAGCAACTTCACAGTGTAAAATAAATCGCACAAGCACGAAACACGAGCCGTTCGTAGCATCGGCTCAGCCTGCATGTCGGAAGTGGCCGAGCTCGGCCTGCACTATAGCAAGCCCTGCGAAGATGACGAGGACAGAGCTTGTGTGGGCATTTCCCTTCTCTTTTTTTTTTGCACACGACGGATGCTCACGACGCATCTCGAGCATCATCTCCGTGTTTGTATTTCTGTGGCCGGTGGCCTTCTGGGAGCCGTGGGCCCGGCTACTTGTTGTGCAAAGGAAGCTCTCAGCTGTTTGGTGATTGCGCTCCAGGTGAATCCGGATGGACATAATTAGGTCTGTATGCGAGCGCGCGGTGGTTTGCTGGTGGTGCATTTCCCCCCCCCCCCTGCTTGACAGGTCATCACACATTACTGGCCGTGCTTTTGAAGGGATGCTGCAGTGATGAGCATGCTAGTCCACAGTGGTGGGCTGACAGGGCCTCCAGACGGAGGCACAAGGTCTGCAGCCTGCAACTGCCGGAGGGTGTTACACTGGCCTGATTTATCATACATCACCCCTGCTGGGAAGGCATTTGGCACACTACTGTTTTGGGGTCAGCACAGATGCAGGCTGGGGACAGCCCCCAAGGTAATAGTTCAGATTGGACTTGCAAAAGAGGGGCACGTTCAATGGCACACACCGATGGAGCAATGTGAAACGAGAGGATGCACTACAAAAAAAAAAAAATCACTAGGATAGAGTTGGATGAATCATTTTGAACCGGAATGTGAGCTCAATTATCACAATAATGACCCTGATACAACCAGGCATGATTCAAATATGGCAATGATGTCTCTCCTTCCTTTCCTTGGAGATGCCGTAATAATGTTGCTCAACAAAATTTACCACAGTCTGAAATAGATTTTGAAATATGACACTTATATTTGGCCATCACGGTAGTCCTCTGTGATGGCCAGGGCTATGTGAGCAGATGTGTCAGTGTTGTATGCATCCTGTATCTACCTTCCATTAAGTGTTTTTGCATTGCTATATATAGTGTCCTACAATTCATTGTGTTCCTGTGTATACATCAGTGGCAATCTCTCTCCTGGAATCAGTTGTTGCATGATATTTACAGTTGCACCTTATTGCACTCTTTCCGTAATTAGTAGAGCCTGGTTCATACGCTGGGTTTTGACGTGACAAAGCGATTAGAAGTCATTAGTTGCCTGAACTAAAAAGCAGTCCAACAGGATCTTAAAAACAAGCAGGAGAGCTCGGTTTGACACTTTAAACCAACACCAGACTCATTAAACTGAAGTGGTTCATTGACACAGGCAGCTGGCAACAGTTTGACTAGTCGAAACAGTCTCAACGTCCTTCTAGTGGATCTGACAGTGTTTGGTTACACAACCCAACACAGTGAATTGTCATTATATTGATTGTTTGAGAACTATACAACAAAAGTACTGTCTAAATTAATAATGATTCAAGCCACATGCAAACCTTGACATTTGTTTTGCACTTCACTTTTCTCTGGAGTAATAGTAGAGCCATGTTCATACACTGTGTTGCTATTTTGACTTAGTGAGGATGGATTAGAAGTCATTTTTGGGTCAAACTGAGAAGCAGACAAACATCCCAAAACAAGCTGGAGAGTGATTGACTGATGATGCGATGCCTCTTTGTGACCTATTTCACAACCAGACTGATTGAACTTCAAGTTGCACATTGACTTTGAGGCCGTGCCGGGGTTAACCCAATTTAACCTGGATTAGGAGAAAGGAAAAATGCCCAGAAATGTAAGATTTAGTTTGCTAGAAAAAAAACAGACAGTAAAAGGTATATGAAGTACCTGCAGGTTAAACAGATCCATAGTGTATAAAGGGAAGTTTGGATTCTTGCCCCACAAGTAAATAGGCACACAGCACTTATTTAGTTTTAATATGATCATATTGATTTTTTTAAATCAGTTCTGATAGAGTAAATAAAACAATTGTTATGTATGCATCATGCAGTCCTTCACTATAGGAATTATTAGACTTACATAACATCTGTAAGAGTTTATTTTCATGTAATAAATCAAATACATCAATCATAACCAGCTTACATAGGAGAGGCTTTGCCTTGCAACCACATTTGTTGAATTTAAAATAAGTTGAAATGAATGTTTGTCTTTGAAAAACATGATCTTTGTCAGGCCTGGACAAAAGTGAGGACTCATATGCAGAAGATCACATAAAAGCATGCTTTTATGGTTTCAGATCTTTTGGATGGGTGATAAATAAACAAATGGCTATGAAAAAACCTCACTGACTAACTAAGACTGATAACGACTAGACACCAAAGCACTCCCAAGAGGAGGGCAGGAAACAGATTACAAAATAACAAAAATCCAAACTAAACTAGAGAAACTTTAACAAACGAAAAATCACTCTCCAAGGAGGACTCCGAAAACAACTCATGTGGCGTAGCAAAAACAAACTCTTGGCTTGGCAAAAATGGCTTTGGCTGTGAATACAGGCTTAGGTACAAGGACGAAACACTTTGGCACAAGACAAAGGGGAGACGCAGACTATAAGCATAGGACGGTAATGGGGAACAGGTGGAAACAATCAGGAATCAGGGGAGACAATCAGACCGGTGACACATGAGGAAGGGTAAGTGACCTGAAACCAGAGGAGAGTTAGGGTTCAAAATAAAACAGGAAGTTACGAGACAAAAAACCCCAAGCAAGACAAAACCTCACCGTGGTGTGACAATCTCATTATTGAGGGTTTGTTGAGTGTGTCATTGACCTTAATCTTGTAAACAGTCAAAAATACTGGATGGAAGATGCATACTTTCCTTAAGGTTTAACAGTCTCTCTTTTTTTTATCCTGTTGATTAAATCTGATAAATGTTTTGTAAATGGCCTCACTAAAGAGCTACTTATGTCTTGCTTAGTGTGCATCCTCAACATAGTTCTAGAAGACTCATGGAAGCTCCAAATATGATCCCCAAAAGCAACCAAAGCTTATTTTAAGCCTTTGATACGAACCCAAAAGCAAAGTATGGCTTTTACAATAGTTTGAGTGGATGACAGATGGCAGGTCCTGATCCAAAAAATGTTGGCTCTTGGTTAAAAGGATTATTTTGGAAATTCAAAACTAGCCTCTTGTTTATCAGCAGAAATGAAGATGTCCACTTATGTCCAATTTGGACTCTTTTTTTTTTCAAGAAAAGTGTAATAGTATTGAACAAGCCCAATTTTGCAAAACTACAACAACTGATATTGCAAAATGTAGCATTGGCATGAAGTCCAAACTATCATAAAAAGATTGTGCGTCTACCCAAAAGAGCAAAAGTATGTCATTAGTCATTAAAACCCAACAAAAAATCCTCCAAGGCTTTAAGCGTAAGATCTTAGAGGGCCATCAGATTAAAGCCGACAGCAGCAGCAAGGCTTGCGTTTCCTGGTTCACTCTTGTCTGAAAAACCCCACGCCAACACCCAGAATCGATGTCTAAGGAGTAAAAAGTGGGTCATGGTGGCAGTTCTGTTTCATGTGAAAGATAATTATCATCAACTCTGCAGTGAGAATGCCCTTTTTATTTTCATTTCACAGGCTCCAATTCCAACATTCCCATGCTCAAATCAACCTACTTTCTAGTTTCTAGCAGCAGTAATTAGCTGTTTCCAGTGAAAAAAAACTCTGATAAATCCAATGAACGCTACTACCTGCTGCTGAGGAATATCAAATATCTACCAGCACAAGACCACAATAGTTATTTCATTGAGAAAAGCTGAGCAAATTGAGAGTGAGTATTAGTTTTGCACATGTCCAGCGCACACAGCAAATGGCGGTCAGAGAAAGTTAGCGACGAGCGTTAAGCAGCTGGAAGATACAGAAGTTTCCCTCTGGAGTTGGTTGAGACCAAAACAGAACTAAAAGGCCTGCTTGTTATTGGACTTTTATCAGTAGTAAAATGGCTCAAAAGGCATGCTGATGTTGCTTTGTGTCTGAAGGATGTGTAGGCTAACAATGGTTTTTAGAAAGGAACATGTCAACTTTTTAAGAACCACCGGCAAACCAAAAAGTAAACAATCACCAGTGTGCTCAGCTATAGCTAAGGGGTGCTTGGTGAGTTAGCAACATGTTGTGTTCATGTAAATCCTTGTTGTTGTACTGCTTGTTTTAGTGTAAGTGGAAGGACATGTTACTCATTGCATATTAAATTCTTCTATTATTTGTCTCTTACCATGCAGGTAATGAATGCATTGTTTTGCAAAACTTTCCATTTTAGGGCGGATTCAATTATTTCAAGGGGTGACAGCGTCATCTACTTGACCGACTAGCTAGTTCTAAGAGGACTAACGTAACCAGCTTTTGCAAGATCAACTTCTTTAAACCCTCTCTGGTATCACATTCACTAACAATTTCTTTGAAGTCCATATAAATTGGTCTTGAGTCTTGACGGATGATTACGTTTTTTGCTTGAGGAGCTAGTACCGCACACTGTATCTGTCGCGTGTCCTCATCGGCTTTGACAGTTACCAGGATTGTTGTGCGGTAACATGTTTCTTCTTTTTGACAAGGCCCTGCACTGATGTTGACTCATAATGTTGTTTTTGAAGATGATTGGTGTTGTGGCGTTCACAACAATTCATCATTGTCTTAGAGTCTGTTTATATGTTTGCTGCAACTGTTTAGTTGCTAAATGGTTTGCAACCTCTTGGTTATCTCTAAACTTTAGAGGAAGATACGGTCTATTAAAATAGATTGTGAGTTAAGAGATGAAAATAGCAAAGAATATTTTTGCAGTGTGCCTAAAATGCTTTCAATCCTTTCTTTAAAAAAGAGAGATCTCCTGCTATAACTAGATCTCCTGCTATAACTTCCTGTGTAGAGGTTAATGCTATCCCCATGCATTGCCTGATGAGTGAAGAGAGGGAAGCAGTGTGTAAGAATATTGCTTGTGTATACTTGGGAGAAATAGAAAGCAAGAAGGATCCCTGATGTTTGATAAAATCAACAACCCTGATGCAATCTATGTCCACAGAGCTGATGAACGCTGAAAGTAATACATTTAAAATAGAAATGGAAGTCAAAATAATAGTATTGCCCTGTCGATGCACTGTCTGTGACTGTGTTACGCTCATTTGACTAGCCAGCGGATTACTTCACAGTGCAAGCTGAAAATGGAATATGACAGTAATAGGATTGACTTGGGCTCACAGCAAATTCATATCTAGTCTCCCCTTTCAGAGCAGTACCTGCAGGCTGCTGCGGATGGTTTGTAGGTTAATACAGTATTAGCAGTCATCTGACTTGTGGTTCGCTTCGCCTGATGGTGTATTCAGATTTTGGTGTATCAGTGAATCATCACTTTTTCAAGCTTTATATACATATTACTGTGTAGCTTGACCAATCACACTACAAATTGAAATATAATTATTTCAAAATATAGTATGGCTGTGACAAACAATTTATTCATTAATTTTTTAATCCGCCAATGAATCAATCCATTGTTTATAAAAGGTAAGAAAGAGTGAGTCCAAGGTGACGTCTTCACACGTGTTATTTTGTCCGACTAACGGTCCAAAACGAGATTCAGGTTACAATGACTTAAAAGGGAGAAAAGGTAAACCAAAGAATGATAGCTTAAAATATAAACGGTTGATTGTTGATCAAAATAATTGCATTTTTTTTAATCTACTATTCTTGGCAACTCTAAAATAAATTGTATTACTTTTTGAAATGCAATTATTGTCTTTAATAATGGTTAATAAACCATTTCATTGAAGCTTTATAGAGCAGCCATTGACATTTGGGTTCTTAGGTCCTTTTGATTGATTATATCTACCACTTAACTCTCCACAGAGAATCTAAACCAAAATCCATTTCTCAACAACTTGTTGAAGACCCAGTAACATGAAAAATTACCAGTTTGAATCCTGTGGCCCTGTATCAATTGATTATTTATATCTTGTTATATGCCACATACTGTATATGTCAGAAAATATCCCTGTCTCTTCTCTTCTTTAAAACATGAAATTAAATTTACACAAAATCAAATGTTGGATGACTTATTCTGCATTAGGGGCCGTTAGGAAAAATTCATCCAATGAAACGAGACTTCAACACGACTATATAAAACCCCTCTTCACCGTTTAAATTAGAATTATGGAGCGATAAGAAGAGATTTGTGTTTTGATATCAGTGGGCAAAAACCTAATTTCCAAAACAATGTGGTTGAGGTCCAATTCATCATTCAAGGGAATCTTTGCTGCTTGAAAATTGGAGATGAATGTTTTTTTTTCTTTTTTCTCTTGATTTAACAAAAGGTGTGTGTGTGTGTGTGTGTGTGTGTGTGTGTGTGTGTGTTTGTGTGTGTGTGTTTGTGTGTGTGCGTGTGTGTGTGTATGCAACAGTTCTCTGTTGTTCAGTCTGGCACTAGCGGTCCAATCAGATTTGAGTTTGTCTCTAAACTGTACGGAGCTGACATATTCCATTTCACTGTGAAATTGTTCACAGTACAGAAGTTAAACATGCTCTAACATTCATTTCACGAGCAGTTGTTAACAGGTTTTCAACATTTATTAAAAAACAAAACAAAAACAAAGGCTAAACACTAGCCAAAGGACTTGTTCACAGCCTGGAAACCTTGCAGAATAAGTACATCTATTACTTCTTTATATTACTTGTTTTTTAATTTATTTTACTATGTCTCTCTTGCAGCAGCTTGTTATTTCCCTAAGGGACTAATAAAGGATAATCTTATCTCGTATTTGATCTTATATCTTATACACTCATAATACAAAGCACCTTACATCAGAAACTGGGACCAAATCATAATTTGTAAAAGCTAATCATGCATTTTTAGAATTAAATAGTTGTATATTTTATATTTTATGTACATACATACATGTATATAAAAAATAAACTGGATAATTGGTACTACATCAGCACCAGTATATAGATTGGAAGAGTAACTAAAGTATATCCTGTATGATAGCTTTATTAGCTAAACCTCCCCTTCATGGAAGAGGAATCTCCTGATTTATCTTTTTGCCTTAATATGAAACCATCTTTATATGTACAGGCAGTCATGTGGAGAAGGTAGTGCTGAGTGAGGATAACACATAATAAAGCACTTCTCTCTGGGCTCATGCCAATACTGTCACCATATTAATTATTTAGAAAGGCCTGGCTATTCCTTTCCTGATAGTTTCCTGTCTAGATTTATTCCCTTTCCCGCTTCCTCCATGTAGCTTGTTCTTCATGATTTCCTTTATTACTCTTCACTTCATGGGCCTTTCTGAGGCTGACATGTTTTGTGTCCATAATGAGCCCATATCCAGAAATGTAATTATGAAAAACACATTTGTTCCATTGAGAATGCACAAATTTGTCAGTCTTTCTTTTCTATCTATGTGCTACGCAAATATACTACAGCATCAGGAGAAGAATAAACTTGTAATAAAGCAGATTCAGAGCATTAATATAGCGTCAAACAACTATTTACAACGTAAAGATATAGTGGAGTAATGACTACCTGAGCAGAGAATGAAGTCTCATTGTGTGCCATGGATGTTTTTTAGTGCATGTGAGCGTGCCCCACTCGTTAGCTAACAAACGTTGCTCTGCACACACACTCGTACAGTCAGGTGGTCTAATGTGGACAAACTGTATCTGTCAGAAGGTTGACACAAACCAATTTATAATCCAAGTCCCAGTACATTCCTGGACGGTAATCCTGTAATATTTAATAATTTGATTGCACAGGAAAGTCTTTTCACTGAGTATGAGCAGGAGTTTGACTTAAAGATAACTGTGCTTTCAGAGAAAGGTCAGCCTCAGGGAAGTATGGTCCCATAATCAGCATACCAATAATGTACATCCTCTATCAGCACACACATACCATATGATCATTTCTAACCCTCCAAAATTTCACAGGGAATAAGATAAAATGTTGCAAACATCCAAAACTTAACCTTTTGATCATAAAATACTATAAAATTAACAGGTAAAAGCTGCTCAAACTCAAAGCTGAGCTTGCTCTCTAATACCATTGTAAATGTATTACGTTTCACTTTTTCAGCTATAACTTCACATCTAAACTCACTGTAACTTGTCACTATGGCAGACAGTTTATACAGTAGGCTAAATGATGGATTCCTTCATTCGAAAGATGGCCTGAAAATAGGTTAGTTGTTGCCAAAATGCTGTATGATGTACCACAATATTATGCTTAAATTTGTATTCACGGTACACCATTCCCTTATGTTTTTTATGTGACTTGACATTGTACAATGACACTTTGCAGGTCAAGTTAACCTAAAGGTCCTTCTACAAAACATCGCATATTCAGAGCTATTGTTGACAGGCATAAAGGTCTTAGCCTTTTACATTAACAAAGTGTTTGAACCTCATTAACATCACAGATGATGTTCAACATTGTTCCTTTGATCTTTTTTCCCACATTATGTGTTGACATATACACAGTAGCCTGTTTGCAGTCACTGGTCCTGTGTATACTAAATGTGATGTTCGCGACTCCTTCCTCTCTAATCTGAATCTCAAAATCTTTTAAGCGATGTTACATCCCTCCTCAGATTATGACGGACACCATCCAACTCCTTCTGACTGTGCATGGTGGCGTACACATTCTTATGCATTTGCACTTTTGCGGCTAGTAAATCAAAACTATACACTAATGAAAGCCTTCATACTTAAGACACTGAAACAAGAACCACACTTTGGGAAAAGATTAGCATGCAAAATAATTTCTGTATCAACAACTGATTTGAAATATGTCCATTTGTTACATGTTACAATTTACAAAATGCATAGTATGCAATCAAATACGCATCCAAAGTCAATGAGCACACACTGTATTTGTTGTGTGTGCAGATTTCATACACCAATGCCATTTTTTTACTGTTAGACCTATAAGTGGTTTGGATGTACAGTAGACATTTACTGCAAGCAAAGTCATTAAGACTTGATATTCAGTCAGTCTACCGGCAGCACTCTCAGCATTTATGTAAATTGCATCAGTTGCATGCCCTTAGTTTCAACTTTCATGCATGTGCACACATGGGTAATAGTTCCTCAGCTGGGTAGAGTTTATGTGCAGTTGTTGATTTACAGAAGCATTCCACTGTGAGAACACGTTTATTGTTTTAAGCTGTCAGTTTTTTCCAGTGTTCATTTTGTCAAGCTGTTCTCGGCTCACAACCTGTTATTCACATTTCATGCAGATGATATGTGCAGATTGACAACAGTAGGTTGTGGTAAAGCATACTGTTGATGCCAAGTGTCAGCAGAGATTTGTTTGTCATTGTATAGTAAATCAATAGTACAGTCACATTGTGGCTCACCACACTAGTTCAATCAACCAGTAACAAAAGCACTTCTGCTTTTGTTACTGGTTGATTGATCCGTGACACAAGAGTTGCAGAAGCCACGGCTCAAAAACTATGACCAGTATTCACTGTTCAGATGATTAGTTTGAGGTTTAATACCTTTCTGAATATAGTATTTCGTTTTCCATTGAAGTGCTTCACTTACTTCACCCACAGTTTTATTAGTCAAGCTCGCGAATGATTCTAGATTTGGAGATGTTTGTTAATCGGTCGGTCCAGCACTTTGGTCCAACTGGTCGCTAAATTGCTGTGAAACTGGGATGAGATTGGGTTCATGGTCTTCAGAGGGCCACTTTGGAAATCCCCTGACCTGTCCTTTGGCAACACTATGAGGTTGACATTTGTGGTGTTAAGTGAGCTGTCAGCACAACTATTAGATTCATTACCATTAAATGTGGTTTAGGCATTTGTGTTCCCCACAGAACAGATTGTAATTACTTTGGTGATCTCTTAAAAGAGGGCTCCACTAATTAAGCATTGTCTTATAACATTGTCAAACTCACAATGGGCATGAAAAAGAAAAAGTATATTAATTAATGCAGCAGATCTGGAGACAATATATTTTACATTCCATGCATTCTTCTTCCTTGTCAAAACCTGGTGCCCACATTACCCGAAATGCAACTCCTAGGCTAACAGTTTAGACACAGATTCAGGTGTATTTTGCTAGCAGCGGTTAATGTAGCCATGAGCTAATCTTAGCATGTAGCTCAGCCTTCAAGAGCCATGCTGGCTGCAGGCTCTTTATTTTAGAATTATAACCGGCAATCTGCTTGTCGTAAGTTGCATCAGTAACTTTTCACTATCGCCCCTTCTCAACTCACCCTGACAAACACACACATATGTGTGAAAGCTTGTCCACACATACCAAAAGTCTCAATTATGTCACCTCTGCACCTTGTCTCATTCTGTCTTTCTTTGTCTCTCCTCTACACCCTAGCCCTTTTCTTCTGATAGGAGAATGAGGAAGAGGAGAAACTGGAAACCACTTGGACCGCCTTGGAAAGTTTCTGTGAAATCTCAATGAAAGCATTAGAAGAGCCTCTCTAGTATTTGACTCAATGGCCAAGAAAGGGCGTACGAAGAGCGAGAAGCCCGAAGCGCTCATCTCTGCCCTACAGGCAGCTAATGAAGATCTCAGGTCCAAGTTGACTGACATTCAAATAGAGCTACACCAAGAAAAATGCAAGGTACTGTACAACATCAAAATACATACGTTTGCCCAAAATATTTAAAATGCTAGAGATCAATTACAATTTAAGCTCAGTAGATTTAAACCTTGATACTTAAACAAAGTTTAAATCATACTGGCTGAAATCCTTTTTTTTTTTTTACAAAGCCACTCAATAACTTGAGATCACACAAAACTATGACATTTAAAATGGAATCATTAGAGCAGCCTTTGGACACTACAAGTTAAACCTGGGTCATCGAGGTAAAAAATTATCTTGTGACAGGATACCATATATGACATGCTTATGTTTAGGCGTCCTTCATGTGTGTCATGATTACAGTTAACGGTAAAGCTCTACGTACTACTTGATGACTACACAGTGTACTACATTGCACACTGTGTAGGCATACAGTAAATATATATCATGTTGCCAAAGGAGTTAATGCAGACTTACAAAGTAACACTTGCAATGCACTTGTTAATATACAGCTTTCTGCAAATTATAGTATGCAGTTCAGGTTAAATATTGATGTTCCACAGACAGTAAAGCACACGTCGTATCGAACAGCCAGCAGTTTTGGTTCAGTTTGCCATTACATTTTTGAAAACTGTGAACATGTCAGCGAGGACATGTGTCACAAGAAGACAGTGCAGTCACTGAGCCGACACAATGACACTGAACATCTTACGTTATGTACGACAGAAGGGTTCAGTCCACATGTTCGCAGGGTCGACGTTTGGATCGAGCCTTACGTGTAGAGGTTGTTGGAGAAGAACACGGTCTGAGAGGAATACCGCAGGCATTACTTAGAACTGATTAAAGAATGTTTTTTTGTCTTAAAACAATCATTTGGTCAGTCAAAGATAGGTGGTAAATGTACAGTAGATAGATCTCTATCAAGAAAACTAAGCGTTTATCATTTTACTATTAATATGAAATCAAATATTATTATACCAGTAATTCCCTAAATTCATATAAGTGCAGATGTTTTTGCTTTGTCCTGGAATCCATGTCAAAAACACTAAATTATGAAAAAACTTTTAACCTCAACTACATGAGGTACAATGAAATCAAGGAAGATGAAAATAAAGATAAAGCAGAGAGTAAAATCTTCAAAAACAATAACCGATGCTCAATTGTAATATGCCAGTTATGTAAAATAACCTAAGTCCTGTCTCATCCTCCTCTGCCTCTCCTCAAGGTGAGCAAGCTGGAGCGCGACAAGCTTCAGGAGGTGAAGCGGGTGCGAGAGCAGGAGCAGCACCGGCACACTGCCATGCTCACAGAGCAGCGGGCAAAGTGGCACGAGGAAAAGCAAAAGGAGCTCCAGACTCTGAGGGAAAACCTCACACGGCAGCATGAGCAGGAACTGGCCCGCCACGCCAAAATCAAGGACCAGGAGAACCAGAGGCTCAAAGCCGCACTGAGCGCCATGCGCGATGGCAGCGGAGAGAAGGTGATTTTGCAGTCATAGTATAGTAGTGTAGATATACAGTAGTAAAAAAAACGGATATTTTTTACCCACATTAAATCTCCAAACAGCAACTGTGAAAAGTTAAACCATGACAGAGTGGCCCCTTCCCTCTCCCCAGATAATAATAATTAAAAAAAACCCTATGGAAATCCTGACAAGCGACATCAAAACCCTCCGTCTCTCTTCATCCTGCTTCTTTAGGTGCGCACAGCTTTGACCCTGGAAGCCAAGGAGGACGCGCGGCGCTTCTTTGACCAGGAAAGAGTGAAGCTGCTGCAGGAGATAGTGGAGCTGAAGAGTATGAAGAAGCAGACCGACGAGGCTCTCAGCAACATGATCCAGTCCGACAAGATGAAGGCTGGCGACCTGCGGGTGGAGCACCAGCACCACCAGGAGCAGATCTCCAAGATCAAGTGGGACAGTGAGAAAGACATCCGCAGACTGGTAGGCACAGTCACTGCTACTAACTTCAAAATATTAGTAAGGCCCACTGCTGATGTTGGTTATCTACGCAGCATGGGAAGTGGGCTGCAGCATACTACTGCAGATTGTTTTCCTGATGCATTTCATTCAATTCAGTTTATTTTGTAAAGCCCAAAATCATAATTTACAATTTTGCATCAGGGGGCTTTACAAACTGCACACATACGATATTCCTGTCCCGGGACCTCACATCGGATGAGTATAAAAAAGAAAAAGAAAAAAAAATAGATGAACAGGGATCCCTCTCTCTGGATGGAAAGAAGCAATATATATTATGTGTTAGTACAGAATGAACAACGTAACAGAGTTACAGACAATTCAATGATTATGACAGACATTGTTTCTATAATGATTACTAGACATGGACCACGATCATGTGATCTGTTAAAAATTGTTGGCGAGCTACAGGGAAACATTTACAAATGAAGCATACTGCATAACCTTTTTTTTTTTTAACCCTTTAAGATCACATCCCTGGTCATTTTGTGCATGTACCTAACAATATATGCAAAATGTTTTCCAAAAAATGTATTTATTGGTATTTTGTATAAAAATGGTTATTCCTCTGTATTTTTTAAATCACACTCGAAGGCCACCCACTTTTTTCACGTTCCAATTAAATACAAGATATTTTATTTAAATCCCTTGTACACCATTCAAATATTAATAATAATAAAGACACTCTAACTTCCGTTTCACTGGGACTTTAAATGTTGTACTAATTGTGTGCTACACTGCATGCATACAGTTAACTATATCATATTGTCAAAGAAAAAAAAACACACTCTTCAAAAGAAGCAAATAAAGTCCTTTGAGCAATTTCTGAAACACACCATTATTTCCTTCTCCCTCACTACAGGTGGATGAAATCAAATCTAAAGATCGCACCATCTTCGGCCTGGAGAAGGAACTGGAGTCAACGACGGGTTTCCTACAGAAGCTGCAGCTTCAGAAGGACGCCCTGGACGACCAGCTGTTCCTCGTCAAAGAGGCCGAGTGCGGCATGGGGAGCCCAAAGAGAGAGATACCGGGCAGAGCTGGAGACGGAGCTGAGCACTGTGGTAGCCCAGTAAGTAGAGAGGCATAGCAGGGAGAAGATCCACTCAAATCAAACGTTAATATTGTTTCGCTCTTTTCTTTTAGCACCAGTGCGCCATGACTAGTTTTGTAACGCATGGTTTGGGCATGCAAGAAGACTTGTGTAACAACATTCAAGCCGCCACTCGTAATTATAAAAGCCGCTCATGCTGACTTATGTCTGTCTCCCCGAGCTTAAACCAAAACTGGAAGCACAGCGCCATCTCAATAGTCATATTGTGTCCTTACAGAGGAGCCATATATACAAGTTGAGTTGAAGAGAACTGAGAGAGCATACTCTGATTCGAGAGGACTGGATCGCATGCTCAAATGCGCCTCTGCTGATCAAAGTTTGATTAAAGCCTCATGAGCTCACCCTCTGTTAACTCATGGGATTACGCTATAATGTCCATCAGATGTGGGAACATTACAATTAGAGTTTACAGATATGGTAATCCTGTTAGCTTCTCATTTAAACGTTTTTGTGTGTGTGTGAAGTCCACTTCTTATTAGTAATGCTGAACTGTGGAAGTTTTGTTACAACTAACAGAATTACTGAACAAAATATGTAGTTGTTTCACTGGCTTATTCTAAAGTAATGATGCTTCGTACCTCATGTAGTATTTTACTTAAATAAGTGTTTCCTCGTGTGGTTTTTCATGGAATCAGTAAAATGATTATCATTTTTTTGTTTTTTTTGTTCGTTTCAGGACTTGAGGAGAAACCAGAGGCGTCTTGCTGAACTCAACTCGACCGTACGCAAATTAGAGGACCGCAACTCACTGCTGGTCGATGAGAGGAACGAACTGGTACGACAAAATAATTTTGTTAAGGATGGATCTCCTGCTCTCTCTTCCTTCCGTCACTTATCTTTTCTTCAAATCTCCCAGACTATGTGTCTCCCTGTCTACCATCCTCATGTCAGTAACAATATATCCCTGTGGGCCTTTTTTTTCCCCACCAGCTGAAGCGAGTTCGGGAATCAGAGAAGCAGTGTAAGCCGCTGCTGGACAAGAACAAGCTGCTCTGTAAGAGGAATGACGATTTGACTCTGACTATCCAGAAGCTGGAGGACAAACTCAAGCACTTGGCCAAGGAGAACCACGAGATGGTCAGCACAAAGTCACATTGTCATCATAAAGAAGTTCATTTTCAGGGACAGACTGATTTATAAGTGTGATATTGTGACTTTAGAGGACTTTCCCTCCCTGTGTGCTGTTTATCTGCAGAAGGAGAAGATCAGCTCCCATCCTCCACTGAAGAAGCTGAAGTCTCTGAATGACCTGGACCAAGCACATGATGACCAGGAAATAGCCTTTTTCAAGCTTCAAGTCCTGGAGCAACAAAGCATGATTGATGAGCTGACGAGAGTAAGTTGTTTTTGATATAATGAGAGGGAAAATAATCTGATTTTCGATCAGGCAGTTGGGTTCAAGGTGTTCGATCCTAAGTTCATGTCGACATTGAATGCTTTAAAAAACTGGAGTAAAACAAACACACTATAGCGGGAGACATAAGAAAAGTGTAAGAATTTAAGTTTTTCAGATGATTAACCATCTTAGAATGTGTATTATTACATTTTTGAATGTGTGAAAGAGGTTTATTTCACTGTTGTATTGTCATTGAGTTTGTTTTCTATTATTTGTTTTTCTTTTAAAAAGAAGGGAATAAAAAAGGATCATCTTACAGTGTTGTGTTATCTTCTTTTTTTCCAGGACCGAGAAAAACTACTGAGAAAGAAAAGACATAAAAGAAGTTCAAGGCCAATAAAGGTATGAATAATTAAATGTGGCGCTATCTATTTATCTCAATGTGATTAATATGAAATAATACCAGGAGACATATGTTGTGCAGGAATTAAATCTTTCACCACTTACGGGAAAAATAATTCTCCAGAGGCTTTCAAAAATCTTAGTCCGTGTTAAAACAACTCTATTGAAAACTTGGTGGATTTGAGCTGAAAAACAAAACATTTGAAGGAAAGGAAAGGTGAAAAAATGCAGAGGACTTTGATCTGATGTTAAAAAGGCATATTGATTGTTGAACATTTACCATCAGAGACTTCTAAACCTGTAAATCTTCTTCTGCAGAGGCACATTGTAGTGGACACCTTCTTTGGGTATGATGAAGAGTCTATGGACTCGGAGACATCTTCCGTGGCTTCGTTCCGGATGGACAGAACTCCTGCTACTCCAGACGAAGACCTGGAGGAGGTGAGCACCTCGTATTCGTCACAGCGACTCCATTTACAATCATGTCGACACGTTTCAGACCATCCTGTTTTAATTCAATACCCATTCAGTTACATCTGCAGAAGGATACACTGTCAAACAATTCAGCCGCAGACTTTGACCTCTCACCTGTGTGTGTCAAACAAGGGCCTGGCCAACGAGGAGACAGAGCTGCGCTTCCGTCAGCTGACCAGGGAGTATCAGGCGTTACAGCGAGCTTACGCCCTGCTGCAGGAACAGAAAGGAGGCATTCTGGATGCTGAGATGGAGTCCAGGGTACATCCAGTGTTTGTTTTTCTATTCCTAACCAATCTATTTGCGTACCCTAATTATCTCCTATCGAGTTTGTGTCAGTTTGTTATTGTTATTATTAGTCGTCTTCTACTGCGGCTCAACTTCCTGTGAGCTGGAGCATGCTAGAAATCCAAGAAATATCACTCCTTGCAATTGATGCATACAAAAGAGATTTTGAAAAAGGCCGTGCCCTCAAGTTTGAGTTACAGTTGGATGTCTGATCGACTAGAAATCCGACACACATGTCGAGCTCAATGTGCTTAATAAAAATGCCGCTTGGATCATATAAGTTCTCCTGACTAGATTTTACGTCATTTAAGTCATTTCCTCCGACATAGGACCAATTGCTACCAAGATGTCTGTGGCTCATCAGCACATAACTAAAACACAGTCCACAACCGTTTGACCAATCATTGAAAAAACTTACAGGATATGTACACAAAAGTTTCATTCAAATTAAACATTTGGGACTATAAATCAAAAACAGTGTGTCCAATTAATACAAAAACTCGCAGGATATATCGTCTGACAACTTTGAACTTTAGTCAACTCGCTCGATTTTCTTGATATTTTCAATTAAGCAATTGGAGGCGGTTGTCTTGTGTTTCTCATGCGTTTAGTCTACATAAAGATACATTAAGAATTGATGAAGTAAATTTGGTCCAAATTGGATCTCTGGTCAAATTCAGTTTGAAAAACAACGAGAAATATATTTTTAACTTATCCTTCATCAAGGATTTGATCAATATCATTCTGTTTTGCAATCCACTCGAATAAATTTTATAAAAAGTCTAATGTTTTCGGGTAGGTTGATGGCACATTCACGGTCAGCTCATTTGGCGACTTCAAGGCAGTTGATAAAATAAATCTAAAATTTCTGTAGATGCTTTTCATATTCATGTCTAGTGAAGTTCAGGTTAGGTTAGCAAGGTCAGTACAACACAGCTACGCAGCTGTAGTTGTGTCTAGAAATGTCCAGTTCTCAAGGGAACTTTAGTCACACGCTTACACTTCTCAACACACACACACACACACCTGTTTATCAGTATGTTGACACGAGAGAAGCAGACTGGATGTTGCACGTCCCTTTCTGTGAGAAAAGATGAGAACATGGGATTCTCCTCCTCTTGACAGGTTAGAGCCAATTAAATGTTACTTTGCTTATGATATGTTGATGACGGGAAGCCGTGTATTAAAGAGCCGGACGTCTGGCTATTGGGGGTGTTGTTTTGGACGGTCAACTTGCGAGTTGACTGGACGACTCCCTGCATTTGCAACTGCAGAGCTTGGTACTTTACCTGTGATTGAGGCAATAAATTGCGAGAATTAGAGAAGTTGTCGAACTGAATTCTTCTGGAGGCGACACCAGGCTTCCAATAATTATACATGCTAACACTGTAAAACTGAGTTAACCACAAATTGATTATCTCTAAACTATTTCCATAGATGCTAGCATGTGATTTGTATTCATTTACTCTGACTAATCATTTCAGGACTATGTTAGTTCACCATGTTTAACCTTTTTATAATAAATTCACTGAGTGAAATTTTACATAAAATAAAGTAAATCTGCTGGTGATTAATTTTTCTCCTCAACACCTGCAGCTGCAACACCTATGACAAGATCTGTAAAAGTAATGTACATGTAAGTTCAG
Organism: Clinocottus analis; assembly: GCF_023055335.1. NCBI lineage: Eukaryota > Metazoa > Chordata > Actinopteri > Perciformes > Cottidae > Clinocottus > Clinocottus analis. The sequence goes on along the minus strand of NW_027176207.1, from coordinate 15,953,290 downwards.
TACTTCTTAAATGAGTAGTTCACACACACAGCGACCTTCGTGGACATGGAAAAAACAATCCGTTTCAAGCACTAAATGACAAACAAGCAAATGAAAGGCTACATCCGCAGCCTCAAATGTATTTTGTTACATCTTCTGCTCAGATCAAGTGTTACAGTGACGAAGGAAAGAGGCTGCTTTCACGACATGTCTGACCATTGTTGGCCCAAGAAATGGAAAATTAGAAGCAAATTAAGTGTTTTTTGTGATTTTATGATTTATTTTGAATAACATTTCCTCTGCAATACTAGCACATTGAGGTTAATGGACCATCACTTGACAAACAGAACCCTAAAGCTAATGAAAGTCCTGGTTGCGTATGTTTCAGGCTCAGGAGCAGCTCCAAGCAGACACGCTCAGGTATAAAGCCAAAATAGAGGACTTGGAGAAGGAACTGACCCTGAAGGGACAGGTAGGACACACAAGCACACGTGTGAATGAACAACAGGAATACCACACAGTATGTAATTATTACCTGCACACACTCAAAATTTAAACTTGTATTATAGAAGGCAGCTTCACAGAAGACGGAAGAATTACAATGTTTACTGTTTACAATGTTGATACAGAGGAATAGGTATATGAAATATGTTGTATGTGCTGTGTTTCATTTCCTCATTAAGGACAACTTATACAACAAGTAAAAGATTGAATTAGAATACAACGTCTTGGGATTCCTTCCGCCTGTCCACTAATGAAAGTAGCAAGCTGTTTCACTGCCAGCCCATCGCTGGAAATGTATTGTTTTGCTTAACAGGGGATATCTCTTGAAACATTATGTGTTAAATTACATTTCTATTGTCTTTCAATAGCTTTGGTTTGATGCATTGAGTGTTTCTGTCCTCCATCAGGACTCCAGATGGGTGGATGAGAAGCAGCTCTTCTTACGAAGGAATCAGGAGCTATACGACAAGGTTGCACTTTAACCCGAGTTTTGTTTCCAATAATCAAACCGCATCAGTCTTTCTTAAGATGTTTGTGTGAAAAAGTATCATTCGTTGGATTGTTCAGTGTTTTCTCTCGTGATAAGTTACTTTCTTCTGTGCAGAGTACTGGTATTATTTAAGAAATAGTATTATAATTGTCTGAAAAACTATGTATTTTTTTGTTATCAGTTGGACTACACCTGTCACAGGTGGTGCATTTTATTTGATCTTTTAAAGCCTCACAACTTTGAGGTACTTTCCTACAGTCATGACTGGCCAAATTGTCACTGTATCATATTACATAACATAGGGACTGTAGAAAGTCGAAACAGTCTGAACAGCTGCCTCTTCCTGTCTCATTAATTCTGTCTCTCTTTGGTGTCCAGCTGGAAAAAATGGAGGCAGACTGCAGTCGACTGCAGCAGGAGCTGCAAGACTCCAAAGATCAGAATGAACTGTTGGAGTTTAGGATACTGGAGCTGGAGGTGAGTGACCTTTTTCTTTGTAAAAGTAGCTACCATTCAGCCATTCAGCCATGGAGACAGGATGCCCGCTAGTCCGTCAGTCAGGCATATTATCCTCTGACATGGTCTTTGTGATTAATCTGTGCTGCAGTGCAGATACTGACGGCAGCTTGAGAGGGCCGAAGCTGCCACCTAGTGGTCAGAGAGGAGAACAGTTTGCTCACATGTGCTCAGTACACTGGCACGCGGTGATTCATCCCTAAAAGATATTAAAGGCTTTCATCGTTGCTATCAGGCGTTTGTTTGATGCTTCTTCAGAGTAGCAATTTTGTCTGAAATATGGGTAGACAGCATTTTCAAGGAGCAAAGAGCAGAGCCTACTGAAACTTAAAAATCATCACTAAAAAATATAAAAGTGGAAAAAAGGATTGATTCATGGAAATGTGCTTGGCTCTGAATGTCAACATTGATTTTTTTTTTTAGCTGTTTCATCCCGTTTTAAAAAGAGAGGCTCGTGAGGAACGTTTCAGTTATAGTTCACACTTTGTATCATCAAATGCTTAATTTGCTTTGGTTGTCGTAGGAGCGCGAGAGGAAGTCCCCACCATTCAACCACCTGAGGATGCATCCTTTCTCTGAGGGAGTCAGTGCTCTGCAGATCTACTGTATGAAGGAGGGGGTCAAGGTACGCAGTGAGAGGGACTCGTCTACTTTAATTATAGTGATTAATCATAAAAGCTGTGACAGAATCCACAATTCTTATCGCCACAGCAAAGTGGGGGCTGTGAAGAGCCTTTAAAAAAAATGTATTCAATTTTTAAGCGCATGCTGCATCTTTTGTTTTTAGTCAAAGTTTAATATGACTGGACTCTGAACAAGTAAAATTGGAATGTAAATGCATTTTTTGGATTCTCCTTATAATTCTGTTTTACAGGACGTGTGCATACCAGATCTCATCAAACTTCTCGATATCCTGGGAGACAATGGGGTAATTCAGATGGAATTTAACAAATCAACATATTAGGCGAAAACGGACCCGTCATTTAAACCTTGTTTTCTTCCGTTTTGTATAGAATTTAAGAAATGAAGAACAAGTGGCCATTATTCAGGCCAGCACTGTTTTGTCGCTTGCAGAAAAGGTACGTCTGGAAACCACGTCGTGGTTCTTCTTATAACACAAATAAAATTCACAGAATTCATAGCTTTCATAGAATTCATAGCTGGCGCTGACATTTTGCTGTTTCTTGCCGTCTAGTGGATTCAACAGATCGAAGGGACGGAGGCATCGCTGCACCAGAAGATGATCGACCTGGAGATAGAGATGGTGAGTCAAAACAATCCTGTGTCTTTTTTACTGTGAGATAATTATGAGAAGCTTATTTGGTAAAGCACCTTTCCAAATACACAATTTAGAAAGGGCTTTATAAAAAGTATATGTTATTAAAAAGAAGAAAAACAATTAAATAAAACGATAAAAACAAATCAGTTCAACAGATGTTAAAAAGACCCAACAATTACAGCACAGTAAATATCATTCAGTAACCAGCGTCTGTGACCGGCTTGTTCTGTTCAGGAGATGTTCTGTAAACAGAAAGGGTATCTAGAAGAGGAGCTGGACTACAGAAAACAGGCCATGGACCAGGCCTACATGGTACGTGTGTGTTTGTGTGTCCTTGTCTGCATCACTTTGTGGAGCCAGAATCCATTCACAGTTGGAGCTCATATTCAGGTCCTCACAAGAGTTTGAATTTATTCTTCAAGTTAAACTTGGTTTTGGGGTTTTTGTTAGAATCGTGACCAGCTTAGATGAAGGTTTGGGGTTATGCCTGGATTGAGCCTGCAGGGAATGTAGGTAAATTAATACAAAGCTGTACATATTTTTGTGTGTCTGACCTAAAAAGCCTTCCTGTGTTCTCCTCTCTACAGCAAATCCAGGAGTTGGAAGCAACGTTATACAACGCCCTGCAGCAGGACAAGGTGCTTCCTGTCAAAACACATTACAGACTTATAGTTCCAAAAACTATTGTAAATTTCAAACAAAACAGTTTGTACTTTGTAAAACATCAGTGCTGGTATCTAAAGAACTAAAGTTTATGAAATTAAAACATGAATTTAAATGTCAAGAAATGCGTCACACAATGATTTTATTCATGTGCTTTTGACGTACGCCCTTGTGATCATGCACATTCCACTAATCTGGAACATTGAGTCCACATGAGCATTTTATACGATTTATTGCAGATTCATTTTCTAACAACGACAGAAACTTTGTGATTATGAACACAGATCATAAAAACAGAGGCTTCCAGGAAACATAACATAAGAGTGTTCACATAAAACCATTAGGATTTATTTAAGTGTGGTAAATGAAGTATGTTTTTATGCCGCAGACAGCCACAGGCATTATGTTTTTAGGTCGTCCGTTCTTTTCTCGTGAACATTAGATCCCAAGAAAGCCTGGAGGGAATTTCTTCAATGTTTGGCTCAAACGTCCACCATGACATGCAAATTAATTGATGAGAATTTTGAAAATCAAAGGTCATCGTGATCTCATCTTCTTCTTTTTTTTTTCTTACTGTAATTCAGATGCTATTTCTGACAATGTCCCATGACTGTCTAATAGGGTGAAAGGGCGCTCCACTGTGTCTGATGCCCGCCCGTCTTGTTCCTCCAGGTGATAAAGTACGGCGAGCCTCTGGATGAACTTCAGAAGGATGAGCTGCGGACAGCGGTGGAGAAGCTGAGGAGGCAGATGCTGAGGAAGAGTCGAGAGTACGACTGCCAGATCCTCCAGGAGAGGATGGAGCTGCTGCACCAGGCACACCAGGTCCGTCTATGTCCGTATCAATGATTTGTGTGTGTGTGTGTGCGTGTGTGTGTGTGTGTGAATCTCCCTTGGCGAGAGACAATTGACTCCTCACTTCAAAATCCTTACAGTTTTTTCTCTATGAATATTTGCAGAGGATTCGTGACCTTGAAGACAAGACGGAAATCCAGAGGAGGCAGATTAAAGACCTGGAGGAAAAGGTAGACCATGTCTCATGTCTTTCTGTAAAACAATAAATACCTTCACACAGACTGAAATACTACAGAGTTCATACTTTTAAATATCTTGCGCATTGGCAGCCATGATCATAGACTTGTTCACCTCAAGCCTGTGGAATGAATGTCAAATTTAATTTTGGGTGTATTTATATTCTATTTCTTTTCACATTATGTGAATGAAAGTACTCTCAAAATGAAATATGAAATTATATCCTTAGATTTCCTGAACAGTAATCTTCTGTTTCTGTCTCTGCTGTTACTAACATATCTTGAGTGTGCCTCTAATCCTCTCACTTTCTTTGTCCCTTCTTCATCTCTCTCTCTTTTTCTTTCTTTCTTTCTTTCTTTCTCCCTCCAGTTTCTGTTTCTGTTCTTGTTCTTTTCTCTTGCCTTTATCCTTTGGCCTTGAAGTCTTTGGCGTGTCCTGTAGCAGAGGTGAGTCCTGAGGGCTTTGAGTAGAAAGTTCACTCCGCCATCGACTCTCTTCTGGAGCTCGGTCAAATACTTTTCCAGCAAGTGTTTTGGCTTAATGCAGCCGCCAAAGTACGAACTGGGAATACTCTGGCCGCAGAGCCTGACTTGCCTTTAAAAAAGCGCTCATGAATACATTTCTGTTGCATTATTAAGACTTCCTAATATGTGCTTACGACCTTCAGAATAAAAAGTGTTTATTTTTATTTTGAAAAAAATAGTTTTAAAGTAATCAAATTTTGTGTTTACTCAGTATGCCAATGAAAGGAAACTAAATTTCAACAAAACTAGTGTCATTATATATCTTTCCATAGTGCAAATTAGCAAATGAGAGCAGTATACATCGTCCAATAAAGTCTACACAAACCATCTCTCAAAATACTTATTTTGGACTGCACTTAACCCTCAGATTAACATTGAACAAACAACAACAAAAAAGGTGCAACGGCGACATTTTGAGACAGGCTTCCCTTTTGCGGTATCACAATGTGACCACTGGGAGGACCAGCGCTTTCCATAAGCAAACTTGATTTGACCCTAGTCTGTTCACTCTCCCTCCTCCACATTTAGTAGCTTCACCTTGCATTCACTTTTCAGTCCTTCTTTACCGTTGCACTCTCAACATCTTGCCACTGGGCTACTGCTGTTAACGTTCATGTTTTCTTCTTCTGTATTTCATCAGCATATCGTTTTCTGCTCATTGTAAAGTTTCCAGGCAGCTCCGAAAGCAAACCGTGCCATCAACATCGTCATCTCGCCCTCTCTCTTGTGCATTTGTTCGTTGACACCGCTTGGCTTTGACCCCATGTTTCTACATGTGTTGTAATAATGATGCATGCAGTCTTTGGGTGATTGCAAAGGGTCTGGCAGGAAGATTCTGTTGTTTCTTGTTGCTTTTGGGGCAGCGCAACATGCTTTAAGAACAACAGGGACATATTATCACGTGGGAAAGTTGTGACTGCTAATTTGTTGCTCAGCTACAGCTGTTATAGCAGATGCAGAGTACCACTTGTTTTCACCTTTTTCACCCTAGTTTGGTCTCCAACTACATCTGAGAAAAATACCTGGCGCTTTAGCAGTTAGCCAACATAACACTATATAAAAAAATAAAATATAAAAACAGTATGTACCTAAGAGTATACTCTACCAATTAACTTACAGTTGTTTTAAATTTAAGGAGTGTGAATTGCAGACATATTTGCTGGAACATTGCTAAATACTACAATAATACAATCTAATAAAATGTGCAGTGTTACTGCAGTTCTTTGCTTTGTCACAGTACTTTTGACTCCTCTAACTCTCTATGACCCCCCCCCCCCCTCTCTCTCTCTCTCTCTGTCTCTCAGGTGGTGTGTCAGCTTGGAGATCTTGTTTGTGACTGCAGTGTTATTTATTTTCTGGACAAGTGTGGAACAATGTGCGTAGCAGTGGCTGCTATTGTCCTAACATCAGTGACTGCTGTCGGTATAGGTGGATGTGTCGTGTGTTGGCTGTGGACGTTCACACTTAAGATTTTATTCCTTTCTTTTTTTAAATGGGGGTGGGGTTCTCAGGATGCTGCACAGGATGACGTCTTTCTTTTTTTTTTAAAGAGCGGTGTTGGACATGAATTGTCTCTCCAAATAGCTGGGTGTGCTGTAACAGGCGTCAAGAATGACACACAATTAGTGAGACACTTCCAGTAGATGCAGAGACACAGACACACATATATCTACGTGCGCACAGTTTACAGACACGCATGCATATACAGACGCATGCAGATGCAAACACACTCACACACACACACACACACACACACACGCTTTGACAAATCCAAACCAAAGCCTGGGAAATGTTTTCTCTGCCATGCAGGGTAATAATATGTCATTCACCAACATTAAGCGGGAATATAAACAGACGGAGCTCCTGACAGACAGCGAGACAAACAAACCACCGGACCACAACTTCTCTCTCCTTCTCTTCTTTCCTTTCCTTTCCAAACTCAAAAAGGACGTTCTTCATGAATGCAACCTCTTGGTGAATAGAGGCGAGCCAACTCAGGGCCCATGGGTGCTGAGGCCAGAACTGGTCTTAGGTCAGATTGTTATGAAAAACACGATGGGACATAGTGAGTCACCGAGCTGGCCTGTCCTCGCTGTTTTCCGAAGGATGCTTACACACACCGCTTGGACTCTCCAGATGTTATATGCCGTACCTGGAAAAAGGCAGAACTGTGCTGCTGAGACGATGTGTAGTGACACTAAAAGGGGGATACAGGACACTCAGGTTGACGCGTCTTCACCGAAAAGACATGAAAGACTTGAGTGGAGAGGTAAAAAGAGAACAAAAAAAAAATCGAATTACTCTCTGATCCAGCTCCACTCAACATGGATGTCCACAGATTGTCAAACTGCTTCTTAATTTATCTCAAAAACCAGCAGACTGTAAGAGCTTTATTCTCTGGTTGTCTTTCTTTTCTTTTTTTACAGCTCCTACCACCAAGATACTGTGTCCCAAGATTTCCACTGAACTACATCCTTATTCTGTACTGTAATATATACATTTGTTGATATGTACATGTTGCTGAATTATTTTATTTAGTCTCCCCTTTTATTTCTGTGAATAGTTGCAGTTTTATTTTATTCTCTTCAGCAGCTTGAACAGTTGATGTGGTTTATAAATGACTAAAAAGGGTATACATTGCTCTGTTATATTGTGGTGACGGCTGCAAAGATGAACTTTATTTCCTTGAAAATTATAAATGAAAAATTGTTGAAATATGAATGTGGAATAGTGAGATTTTTGCCTCCCCTTTCCTTTTTCTTTCTCCCTTTATCACAAACATATTACTGTATTTATTAAGCTACTGTCTAAAAAATGTTCTGCTCTGCTTGGCCAGCAGGGGGGTGCTGGTTTCACCTGAGCGACTTTTCATTCAACCTATACAGTTACACAATCTTTGAACAAACTTGTAAATATTTTCAAACTAGCTTGCAAAATATCGTTATCAACTCTGGTCGGATAAAATTCAAATCTTGTAGTTATGTCATCAGTACTTCCTTGATGCACCAAAAATGGACAAAAGCTAAATTCAGCAGTTGAATTTCGTGACGGAAAAGACAGAAACACACATTATAAGTCCACGCATTTCTCTGACCCAAGACCACTGCAGGTTCCCCTGTTTTTTACTAACAAAAATGTCTTTGATACTAACAAGTCTCTTTTACAAAACACTACTAGCCACTTCCCCAAAATGAAACGGGAGAAAGTGAACGCAACAAGACACCTGCTTCACTTCTCTCCTGTCAAGCCAACTGCCCAGTCCCTGTAATATTTACTAGTAGGCCGTCCTTGTTCCCTATGTACCTGAGCTGGTGTATCTTCCACCATACCACCTCTCCATTCACAGGTCTAGTGTATCAAGGCATCTCATTACATAGCGGACAGTAACTATGCCCCGCTCCATTCATTTTATCAAGGGGAACGACTGAGACTATTTCTGTGGAAACTCAGCTAACTAGCAGTGGCCTTAAATGCCCCCCTTTATCCGCTTGTATGTTCAGTTTCAACGATTATTTTTTCAGGCGGTTGATATCATCATATAATGTACTGTATATATATTTTTCTTTATTTCACAGAGGATTTCTTTTGATCGTTACCCCTTTTGTCTTCCAGCGAGACTTTAACCCCTTCTCCTTCTTTCGTCTAGATTATTAAAGAAACAGGAAAAAAAAGGAGTAATGCTGTAAAAAAATAAAACAAAACATGGCCTTTGACCTTAAAGAATAAATTGTCTTCTTTTTGCATCTTTATTGCAGGTTTGCTTGCTATGGGTTTTCTGTCGAAGGTGAGCATTTCTAACTATATTTACGAGAGTTAAAGAATAATAGTAACAATCTGAGACATTTCTCTCATTTATTAATTTGCCATATCTACTGCAATGTGCTCTTTAAATGATATTATTTTAAACCAAAAAGTTAATTTAGTAGCTTTTCTGGAGCTGAAAATGGTATCACATGATCTTTCTCGGCAGATGAAGTTGCCCAGTTGTAGATGTTTTCTGAGAATTTCTCATCCATGTTGAAACAAATTGAGCTTAAAAGTGAACTGCTGATACTTGGTACAATGAATGAAACAATCCCAACACAAGCTGCATTTATTAGCTGTCTCTGAGCTTTCTATTGATATAAAAGTCTCAGAGACATGCATTTGTTGTATCACCCTTTGGGGCCCAGAATGATCTAATCTTTTATCAATCTTTTATCAATCTTTACTTTGGTGAACAGGATTCAATTTTACATTATGCATCAAGTTATTGTTTGTGGTGCATCTTTTTGCTGACTCCTGTCGGTGTCTAATGGTGTTTGTCATCAGTTGTCCCTCATGGGGATCTGCTTCCTTCAGGTCAGGAAGAGAGAAAAAGCCTCTGAGCGCTGGCTGGTGTCAGTTATTCTTCCATCTGAAGTGCGCTGCACATGTTTTCACTCAATGGACAGAAATAGCGATGGCAATAGCATTCAACGCAAATGTCATTATTTTCTGTGATATTTCAAAAGTTTCTCATAGATTAATTAATAGAAACAACTCAAACATTCTAGGGCTCAGCGTTATGAAACATTCTAAGGTGAGTGATATATTACTATAATCATAAAAAACAAGCTTTTTAAAAAAAGGCAGAATAGCTGGGTCAGTCCAGGATAACAGCCTGTCTTTTCACTTTAGTCCTGACTGTCCTCGCCAAACCAGAAGAGAACAGGGGTCGAGCCAGGTTTAAAGTTTTAGAACAGTTATAAAAGCACTTACATCTGTCCTCTTCTCAGCACCCACGCAGGGGTCACTCTCAGAGGTCACTGTGCTCCGGCTAACTGAATAACTGCCTCTTCATTTTAAAACACATCCTGTGAAAAGAGTTTGTGTGTCATTTTCCTTCTGCTATCTACAATAAATTCTGCATGTTTCTCAGTTTCTAAACGCATAATATCAAAAGATATTGATGTGTGTAAATAGAAACAGTTTCCTCTGCAGAACATCTGTTCAATGCTTTCTCAGCTCAGTAAACAGTGGGCAGTTTAAAACTCATATTGTAACTAGAAAGGTGCAATCAGTAGAACGCAGATCTCTTTCAGGGGGGTCTGCAACGACTTTGCTGTATTGTGTGATTTAGACAGATGGCGACCCCTTGTCTGTCAACCAATTGGCTGGAAGGCGTCGTAAAAGACAAGCGACAATGTATGAAGGCAATAAGTAAGTTGTCGTTTCACACAATCTTGTCAAAAAGAGATCAATTAAACTCGCTTTCTTCAGCCAAACACACTGTTCAAAGTCATTTAAGTGAGCCAGAGAACGACGGCTGAGAGGTGCAGCAGTGTCTATGTACTGGGAGTTTTGTTAGCCGTTAGTCAAACGCACCACGAACAGTTTGCAGTTTGCCGCAGCAGAATGCAAGATTAGCAATGGACACTCACTTAGACACGGACACACATGCACACGCAACCGTTAGCATGATCCTCCTGTTGGAGATAATTATGAGTCATACTAGATGACATGGAAACCCTTGAGTCATTGCTTGCTAGAAAGCCAGCCTCGCTGGAAGGGCTACATGATAGAAATGTCTGACAGGACATCCTTGGAGGCTCTTTAACCTTATTTCAGCAGCAGCTGGTCGGCAGCCAAACCATCCAAGGCGGATGCAGCTGCCCAATGTGCTCTGTTCAGCTGCTTAGCAACATTGACTTCATGGCCCATACTCCTTTTAAACATGGTGGACCGGCAGCTCACTTGGTTTCTTTTCATCTTTTTTGAACAACAGTGAGAATTATTCATTTCCAGCATCAGTTATAGTGCAAAGCAGCTGAAGTGTTTTTTTTTCTTTTCCTGTAGCTTTGACCTCTGTTTTCCGTTCATTTATTATTTGGCTGCACCAGGCAAGTCTTGAATGTAGGTCTTTATCTTTGCTCTCTCCTAATCACCCTGCGCATGTTGACAAAGGTTCACTCCTGCTGGTGACTGTGAGCCACTGCAGCGGCTCCCTGCTGATGTGAATAACAAAGAGCAATGTTTGAAGTCTGAGTTCCCCAGTTCCTAATAAAATAATAAATTAGTGTCAGCCAGACCAAATTAGATCAAATGTGAGGGCATGAAGTTGTATCCTACAATTCAACTGGCAGACTGTTGGATGTTAGACTGAAGTAAAGGTGTGTTGTGAGACTAAACATAGTGATGGTTGTTACAATACAATAAGATACATTTCCCTGTGTGCATATTATATTTTGTATCTTGTGGTGGAAAAACATAATTTTGTCAGACATACATTGCTCAACACACAACAGATACGTAGAAATATCACAGAAAGCGGTGCGATCATCTGTGGACAGTAATAATGCGCCAATGCAGAGCTCACTTGTAACTTGTCAGGCCTTATGCATTTCCAGTTTGAATTAACTCCTATCGACTCGCCTGTGGGACAGTGGCCCACTTCCCCAGTTTTCAAAGGTCTCTCTCTCTCTCACTGCCAAATCTATCAAGACATTTGGATTCGCCAACACCCTGTCCTATACTGCTGTCATTCCATCATGCCTGGATGCACATGCACTCAAGCCAGTGGAATCATCAGAGCTGTTTTCTTACACAGAGCATTCATTTAACGAGCATGCCTACCTTACATCCATTTTTTATATGTAGATGGGGGGATTGTCTCCTGCTTTGTTCCAGCAATACTGCTGTCATTGCTTTCAAAGCCTCAATAAGTACAGGCAATATCCTGTGAGCGAGCATCTTTGGTCATTATTAGCACACAAAAGAATACTAGATGACTTATGTACCCTGAATGACCGGATGTTTTGTTTGTATGTTTTGCAGCTATCATGACACCGCCGACATTGAGAACCAGACAGTGTGAGCTGGAGGCTCCTCTGCCTCCCAGTCAGTCTAGTCTGCTCCTTCTAGACCACAGTAAAACAAACATCTGCACTGGCCTTGGAGCACTGTCCTTGTTCTATCACATGGTATTTGATCCCTTTTAAGTCATCTGAGGTGTCAGCGTATGACTGTGTAGACCAGCCAAAGCACAAAGTGTCGATATGTAAATGCTGTCATGCAGTTTTCTTTTGTTCTGTCCTCCTCTCTGCCTGATTTACTGTCTAAACACAAGTAACACACTGGAGGAACGGACCACAGGACAGACGGAACACAATAACTCTCTAAGTCACTACACAATTACAGAGACAGGGCATTTTAGCGGGCTCTTGGCATCTCCACAAACCTTGATGCTTTTTAATCACATTCATGTGAGGAGAAATTTCTGTTGGCCGACAAGTTGCTGTGCTGGATGCCAGCAGAGCCACAGGAACTGCAACAGTGATATTCACAAAGGAATGTGCTACTTATCATATTTTACTCAGCTTCAGTCCCCTGAATAAAATCCCCACTAAGCCATCTTTTCAGAACATAGAGAGCTTGATCATCCCCCTCTTTCCCATCTGCATTTGAACTGGTGTGCTTTCCCTAAATGTCAAATAATCTGTAAAAACAGGCAATGTCAGCCACTTTGACTCAAAATAACAACAACACATGTAATGCACACAAGATCAGAACAATAATGTTATCTTCAAAGCAACTTACGTTGTACCTAAAGGGTAAATAATGTGCGGTACTATATTTATTTCTAGCATTAATTCCTTCACTCCATTAGATTGTTTTGGCAGCTAAATGTTTCCCTTTGCCAAATAACATTTTTGTTTAAAAGTTTGTTGAGATGCATGAGCTAGTTTCCTCTGCAGAAGCATGAGAGGAAAGGACTGGATGCCGGCTCAGACTGCTGCTCCCCATGAAGTAGACCTTTGTCTGAAAACAAGGCTTCATTTCAGCTGCTAACAACCTGTTAGGTGAGACCCGAGGTCGTGGCCTGTGTGATTCTCAATACAGAGGGACTGACCTTGATACTCATCTCTGTGGACTCACCCACTCACTTGATCTGAGAGGCTTGTTTGGTTGTTGTGCTGATGGAAATGTTCACCAAGCATCAACCTCACAGTGACACAAAAGCCACCTTCTTACTGTGCCAGAATAAACTGCCATTGTTCTTTTCATTTTTAATCCATATCAGCAATTTTAATTGGGATTTTGAACAGTACAAAATGTAATACATTATATACATACATTATATACAATACATGTATGTAAGGCACTTTGCCTAAATTAGATTTGTGATGTGATTTTACTCATGTAGACTAATTACTGATGACATATGCCAATAGTCATATTAATTTAAGTCTTTAGCTGGTTTAAACCGGAGCAAAATCCAGGAGAATACCATTTTTCTCCTTTTGTCATTTAATATTTATCAGCACGTAGCGGTATGTTGTAAAATCTTCAGAACTGGAGGACTAATAAAACAAGCAACAAGACCCAGTCACACAACTTTACCCACTCCAACTTGTGAAACATGCTGATATATGGCCGTTACATAATTGCATAACTGAGTGACAGTGTTGCCTCCTGCGGACTCAGCAGCCTCTCAGTTTGAGACCTTCAGCCTGGAAGCTGCTGCTCTCTCTCTGTCTCTCTCTCTGTCTCTCTCTCTCTGCTGACACGATCCCGTCTCATTTGTGCTGGCGCGTGAGGTGTCGCTGTGGAAAACCCAGACTACCACGCACGCGCACAAACACACGCAGGCGCGCGCAGAAACTTTTGCAACGTTTGCCGAACTTTGAGTTGAGGTGCTTTCGCCTCGATAGCCAAGAGGTGGAGCCACGGTGTACACGTCACACGTCGCGAGTGGTGCTGAAAGGACAGCGACAAAGTGGACAGCTCCGTTTGCACCTTGGGAACTTTTTTACCTGCTTGACGTGACCTTGTGAGTGCTCACCTGAAACCAATCGGTTGATTTCGATATCAGCACCGCAGATTATTGGAACCGGTAGACATATGGCGACTTTAAGGGCGAATACAATAGTGGAGCTTATCCTGATAAACTAAACTACAACAATAAGGAAAATGTATGTTTTTAAAACAAGTAGTGAGTAGGCCAAGTTACATATTTCTAGGCAGACCCTGCTTGCCCCTTTACTGCAGATGTTTCTGTGTTTCATTGCTAATTTGAACTACAAACAGTCAAAGTCCACATGTCTGCACACATTAAAAAAATATATATATTTAAAATCGGACAGAAACCATATATGGTGGCTCCAGTGTCCCCGCTAGTTTTAAGGCAACTCCACAGAACACGCGCGCGCACACACACACACACACACACACACACACACACACACACACACACACACACACACACACACACACACACACACACACACACACACACGCACACACACAAACCACTTCGGCACTGGTTCAACCGTCTTTCTCGGTCACTCGTGCAGGGCTCCACCATGGCAGAGCGCAGGGGAAACTGGGACAACAAGGCACAGGACGACCTGCCGGTTTATCTGGCCCGACCCGGCACGGCCGACCAGGTGCCCCGGCAGAAATACGGCGGCTTGTTCTGCAGCGTCGAGGGCGCGTTTGAGAGTAAAACCATAGACTTTGACGCCCTGAGCGTTGGCCAGAGGGGCTCCCGCACCCCGAGGAGCGCCGGACGGGAGACCGGCCAGGAGGCGCAGAGCCCGGCGAGTGACCACAAAATCTCCCCTGGCGTGGAAAGGCGAGGAGGCAACGTCTCTCCTCGGGTCGAGATCAGGACCAGCGGCGGAAAAGAAGTGTTGCAGTACCTGGGAGATGAAGAGGTAAGACGAGTGTTATTTTGGAGTGAGTGGCTGCGGACTGTGCAGCATGTGTACATGACAGGACCGGTTTCTACTGCCACTATTGTGACTTTTGTACTTTTTCTCTTCTGGTACCAACCTTTGTTTGTTGTGCTTTAATGCTGAGCTAAATATTACATTAGTGATATTAGACAATTTGAAGTTAATGAAAGATGGATTGGTATTGGACAAGGCAACCTTTTGAAAGAGCAAAAAAACAGCACAATCAGCTGACTTACACATGTACCCTGATGCTTACGAGCTGTGGACCACACCTAAGTCAAATTTGAAATCCCTCCATCATCAACCTATTCAAGTCCTATACCTATTCCCTTGAGAGAGACTTGAATGCATATTGCGCAGGGAACCAGTATTGAACACATTATATCATATATATGATATGACATGTCAGATTATAGACCAATGAATATAAACCTTCCTCAAGAAACTATAGAGATACTTTAATAACAACATTCCAGAGGCATCTTAACAAGTAATATATTTTAGTTTTTAGTTTAAATTAGTTTTTAAGGTAAATACGACCGGCCTGCGAACATGACAAATGAGACAGTGTTAGCATGTCCTGTGAACTGAAATTATGTGCAATACACTGAAGGGAAAATTCAACAAGTGTGACCCAAACATGTAGAAACATATTAATTTGCTTTTTTACAAATTAAAACAATGACGTAACCTAGAAAACAAGGTAAAGAAATAAATCGTTGTATGACAAAGACATTCAATAAGTTTGTATTTTATTGCTGCCGGCACCAAATGCAACTGAGCAATATGGTGATGCGAGTGATGTACTGTTGTGGCTGTTTAGAAGGAGCTGCATGGTTTCCAGGGTGTGTTTTTATTAGTCACACAGTTATACTGGTGCACGCTCAGTATCGAAACCAATAATATTCAGTGTGGGTCAATAGTGTTGGAACATGTGAAATACTTTAACTGTTACATGTTAAACACTGAAAATATATGCTGGATATGCTTGTTTCACAGCAGACATGTAGACCTGTTATGACAGGAGAAGCTGTAGAGTATTGTTGATTCATGATTATTGTATTAAAATGCGCCAGTAAGTCATGACTCTGTGCCTTGGACTTTGAAACTGAAGCAGCAAAATGAAATCCAACCATCAATAATTGTATTCTGTACTCCTGTGCTTTTCCTTCAGTGACGTATCAACATGTCTTCTCAAAGAGACAGGGTTTGACAGTTTTTCAAGCCTGCCTTATTTATTCCTGCAGAATACACATTTCACAATACTTTTGTGTTTGGTTTAAGACAAAAAAACAATGCTGTAAAGTTTCAAAATGTGGAGACACTTTTAATTAAATGAATAGTTTAAAGTATGTTTAATACCCAAACCCCACTTCTCATCATGCCACCACCAATTACATTTGTATCTGATTCCAAAAGTGTAGGTTTTTTTAGGAGTTTGTCGGCAAAACAAGTTGTATGGAGGCTATGAAGGAGGCATTAAATATTTACTACACACGCTGTTAGAGGGCACTTGTTTTGGGCAGGAAAGTTGGTTCTTTACTGTCAGACTGAGATCACTCTCTGGGCATCAAAAATGATGATTCATTTCTCTCTGGCAGACACAGACTCAAGTTTGGCTCTGAAAGAAAAGAAGCTTTTAGACAAAGTGAGGACTATTAGCAGTTAGTCATCGCAGGGCTGGACACTTATTGGCACACACACATAGTGACCAAATGAATTAGTACAGTATGAAAATGAAGATAATATATTTGTATAAGAAGCAGGAAAGAGGTAAACATAACACAACATGTCATAGATGACAGTCAAATGCATCATCATTATCTTTGCTCTGAAATCAGCAGCAGTGATTGTGTTTGTTGCAGTCATGTTTAGAATGATACGACATGCTGTGTATTTCTTTTGAATGATACGACATGCTGTGTATTTCTTTTGAATGATACGACATGCTGTGTATTTCGTTAGAGGATGACAATGACAACTCGGTGTCATATATTTAAAGAGGCAATCTGTAACATTGAGTTTTTCTTGACTTGATTTGATGACTGTACTTTTTTTTAAACCCTCATATGGTGTTTGGGTCTGTGGGACTCATTTTAATTGCAAGCAAAAATAATATGATTCACTATTTTTTTAACTGAGACTTATTGGCCGTGGCACATTTTCTGCCAAAAACTTATATCAGAGAAACTTTTCATCGTCCGCATGTGTTAGCTATGTGTTACATAGCTAATAAAAGTGTGGAAATTGTGTACCTGGATTAAATTATTAATCATATTTGCTGTTTACAATGCTTCTAATTGGGATGAAGAAAACATTTGTTGAGTATTTTAATATAAATTGTTTGATTGTGTTGAATTAAAAACCTCAAAATACAGCAGGTCCAACAGACCCACAACATCTTCTGATTAACAAAAAAATAAACACCATACAAGGGTCAATTAAGAGACAAAAAGTTCAGTACCGCAACATAACCTTCGTTGTTGTCTTTGGAAAGCAACGCAATGTTTGAAACACCTCATCAGCACTAATGATATGAGTTTCTAGAATTTTGGTTGCAGACACAATTGTGTCATCAACAACAAAAGAGACACATCAAGTAGAAAGATTGTCAATTAATTTTTAAGAACGTTTAAATACTCTTGCATGCGTGACGCAAGTCCCACTTAATGTTTCCAAAACTTAAATACTGCTTGTTCCTGGTCTAACCACATACGCAAAACACGACTGCTGCTGTTTCTGCTGCAGTGGCAGATCTCTTATCGGCCTCTGTTGTCTCCCGGCGTTGATTCATTGGGGACAAAGAAGAGTGACAGACCTCCTGCAAGACTACAAGACTAATTCTAGATCACTGATTGAAGACACAACACTCTGTTTATTTGAGAATATTGATAAATGAGCTAAAGTAGAAATGATAAATGTGTTTTTCAATATTTAGTTGGAAGGGTTTGTCCTCATCATTTACACCTCAGTGACTCCTCTGCTGTTATCGATTCACAGCCGGACGGAAGACAGTTTGGAAACTGGGCCGGTGCACGCACCCGACCCAGCCTATTTGAATCCTTACATCATACCTTAATAATTCCACCCCCATGAGGTTTGATACTGAACTGCGACATTGCACATCCTGAGTGGCCAGATGATTCAGCTGAAATCAACAGACATAGTTAGACTGTGCAGATTTGCTGCTGTTTGTAAACTGTTTGAAGACATCAGACTGACAACAGAGTCAGGACATGCTTACTCCTCTGACACAACAGTCTGCATGCTAACTTGGCTCAACATGAACCTCTTTACTCAAACTAATGACATGTTTGAGTGTCTCTTTTTCAGAGTTTCAAGTGCACTGGTATCACATTTTCAATTAATTACGAATTTAGTCAACAATATATGCTGTAGTTATAGTCTGTTAATTGTTCGGGGTTAATGTGTGCTTATTTTATGGCTTTGGAAGCCAATGTGGAAATGCCTTAGACTTGCATTTCTTTCGATCTCCAGCAAGGGGCGACAAAGAAAATTACTATACGTCTCACTTGATCGAATACCACAGTAAACATTGTGCACAGAAGTTTATGGTCCCAATCACTAGTTTCAAGTCTTCTTCTATATAACTTGATCTTCATAAATGATGGTCCCATCACGAGTAAAATAGACAATAAAGTATGCTTTAGGACGTGGCTACCTTCAGACAACTTCTTTTAAGATTTGACGCCATCAAAATAAATGTAATTTAATGGTAGTAATAGACAATAACCATCATAACTATATATTTTTTTGGTTTCCTCTTGTCTGTTCAACTAATAAGTGCGATCAGCTGCTGTAATGGAGTGAAGAGTGGGGAGTGGTTAGCCGGGGTCCCAGGGGAGCTTGTTAGGGGAGATGGGGGAGGGCACACCCTTTTGTTATCCTGCAGGTTGGCGGTCAGACTGGGAGGAGTCCTTTATACACTTACATTCACACTGACCCAACCATATAGTAAACCACACACACATTGACACATTGAAGCTTGCCCATACACATCTATGCATACGAGCCACAAGTTTAATACGTAAATTATGAAGGCAGCCTTCGAGGTAGTTATTAAACCTGCAGTATTTGAAATATGACCTTGTAATTCTGATTCACAGAAGGAATCGGGCAGAGAAAGAGAGCATCAGTCGGTTTACTCCTCCAATTTTACACATAATGGTCAGTTTACCCGTCATAGGGAGTACTACTTTCCCAGTAAATACAGTTATTACTATGTCTTCTGAAGCTTTGGAGGAGCTCTGTCTGGTCTGAGAAAATAACCATGATGATGTCATAGTGAGGTTGTCAGGGTTATCTTAACGTGCGCTAGGAAACTTCAAATTTGCAACAGAAAGACAGCGTTATGGGGTGCCATGTTTGAAAATCCTTCGCAGTGAGTTGCATTATAGGAAATGTAGTATGCAGGAGGATATCTCTGTCCGTTGACTATTAAAAAACAATCTGAAATCTGGAAGTCTCCTGTGTACGATTTTAGATTCGTCCCATTGCCCAAATTCCATTTGTGTCCTGGTGTGTACTGTAATTGACTTTTTTTTTTACAACCAGAAAATAAAAATCTATTTTATTACATAATACCGAATCACATAAAGAAGTTATCTCATGCCACTTTGTGAGCAGGTATGCACTAGTTAGGTCATAAACAAAATTTCCTCAACACAAAATGTTAAACCTTCACCAAAATACAGTAGTGAGACGCATGTATGAAGCGATCCCTCGTTACTAAACATGACCATGCCAATGTGTATAGGTGAGTTATGCCATTTCATATGATTGCATGGTATTAAAGGGAATGTCTCTCTTCTTCATTTGGGGCCACCTTGGTGCTTCTTCTGCTGGTGCAGCTTTGATGACTCGACAGAGTTTTTTTTTTTTCTGCATCCTTGATCTGTCTGCTCCCTGTCTGTCTATCAGCGTCAGCTGGTTAATGCGGTCGGCAGCGGTAGCAGGTCCGCGAACTTGATGTGAGTTGTTGATGCATTCTGTGAGGCCGGGGAATGCTGAGGTAATGCCTTACTGCTTCACGGCCATGAAAGGAAATGTCAGAATGCAGGCACTGCTTCTTGCGGCCAAAAGCTGGCAGAAAACAACCAGTGACACTGAGTTAACGAGAGAAATACACTTTTTAATCTCCTCCCAAAATACAAAATGGATGATTGTAGAGAAATGTAAAGGATGATGTGGAGGGTGCGCACCCACACACTTAAAGCCTTTACACAAACATATACTTTATAGAACGAAACCTCACAAAATAATTTACAAAACAAATAATTTCAAATATTCTCAATACACATTTGTATAAGCCTAAAAATATGAGATGGTCAGCATATATTATTCACAAAGTAAATCATTTTTCAACATAGCTCGAATATATTTAAGTGCTACACTATATTATTAACACTTACAACTGAATAAGAGTATGTTTTTTTAGTTGATGGTTGTAGTACACACACCCACACACACACACACACACACACACACACACACACACACACAGACAGAGGCACACCCTCACATGTCTCTGAACCTCATTATGGGTGCATTAGTGCTGAGGAGGGGAGTGGTGGAGGAAACGACCGGTGGAGTGAAGGGGATCCACTTTAGGTCCAAACAATAGAGACACATGGTTGGGTGGGGACATGCACAGAGAGGGTGTGTGTGCATGTGTGTGTGTGTGTGTGTGTGTGTGTGTGTGTGTGTGTGTGTGTGTGTGTGTGTGTGTGTGTGTGTGTGTGTGTGTTCTGGTGAGTAGACATGTGGGGTGTGTAATGTGGTGGGCAGTCTCTGTGACAGCTGCTACACCATTTTGCTCCTCCTCTGTGTTCACAAAAACTAAATCTGTAGGGTATTTTTAATTATGATGTGTAAAGATTTACACTCTTAACCTGTAAGGAGTAATTTAAGTACATGTTATCTCAAGAGATGTGCTTGTGTTGATGAAAAAGTACATCTGAACATATTTAGATACTTTTTTAATGTATTTTTTTAAATTGTATTTTTAATTTAAAAAAATTCTAATGTCAAAATCCCTTTTAAAACATTGTTCATTTATCTTAAAAATCTTCTATTTGTTCAGTTTTTGACGGTATGTTGAACAGTACTGCATTGGTAATGTAGAATGTGTAAGTAGCCTGTTTCATTTCAGTACCTAATATGATAATAATGTGTATAAATATGGTGAGAGGTTAAGCGAGTCCTGCTTTCTACTCAGTCAATTATTATTGGCCTTCAACTCTGATCAATTCCCTCCTTCACTTTGCTTTGGCTGAAATACACAGACACAGATGAGACCACACACCATGCTGGATTTAAAACCACATGGTTCAGATTCATTTTTTGAGAGAAGAAACATAATTTATCGGTAAATAATGACTCATGTGAAACTCATCTGAAAAAAAAAAAGAAAGAAAGAAAAAAGGGCGACAGCTCAGTATTTCAGACAACTGGCTTGCAGGCTGTGCGCGGCAGCTGCTCTCCTGCGCCCTCCGGTGGAAAGATTGTGTCACGACTTCTTTCCAATTGAGCCGATTGAGGGAGGGGCCGGGGTGACTGAGCCACAGACGCTCCTACAGCACTCTGCAAGGCACTTTACATCGCACTGACGGAGCGGCGACCATTCCCTGAAGCTCTCATCCAGGCGAGGGCCGCTGCAGCATCCGAGAGGGAATCACGTTTTTTCACAGCTTGACTTTAAAAGGTGGAATCGGACGAAACATGTCTTACCAAGGGAAGAAGAACATCCCAAAGATCACAGTGAGTAAAGGAGTTATTTACGCTTCACTGGCTGTGGGAACTTTGATGCTCAATCACTGCGTTAGTGTTCCTCGCTGCCGTTTCAGCAGCGATGTGTCATGACTATAAAAGCAGCCCACAAGGCGATGTCGAGGCTTGTCATTTTTCCTTTGTATTGACCGCTGGAAGTCGCTGGCAAAAATACGCACTATTCAATGGCACGACCGGCTGCCTTAGTGACAGCGAGGCAGGGAGATGAGGCGTTTTCTTAAAGGTGTCCTGCATCTTCTTTGTTGAGGGGGCTCCATGCGTGTGGCGAGCCGGCTCGCCCATAAAAAAAAAAAAAAAAAAAGAAGAAGAAGAAAAAAAATCGATATAATGTTCCTGCAGGGCCATCTGCTCTCTGCAGTGCATATATGTGAGTTTAAGGTCACCCGATCGTCTTTGATGATTATTTTTAAATGTAGTTTGGTGACACATCATTATAATATTGCATATATGTGCATTGTGCTATATATCCCCCTTACATATTATGTACATGTTGAAAATAAATAAATCAATAGATACCCATCAATCCGTGCGCCGGAAGCAGTAAAATCACGTTTTAGGCATATTTGACAAGAATGTGTTAGGCCCTTTATCTCTTAGAGAGCATGTTTTTTTTAGGCCTAATCACTTGTATGGAAGGCTATTGATCAGTGACGTTAGTCTTCCTTTCAAAGAGCTTCTCTCGCCATTTTGATAAACAATGTTCTTAGTGACACACATCAAAGTATCCCAATATTTCTATAACCTTAATATAAAGTCCTATGGCAATTTTGGGGGCAAACAAGTACCTACATAAATGTAGGTAGAGGAGTGTAAATGAATTTGCAATTATTGTGCATCAGCTCATTATTTCTAAAGAAGGTCTTTTGAAAAAAAAAATTGAATATAAAGAATGAAATGTGTCTCCTGTGGACTAAGACATGGGCTACTGTTCATGCTGCTGGCTGGTGCAGAGGAGAACGAGGGGAGTAAAAGAGAGGTGGGGGAAATACACGCCCATTTGTGATGAGCTGTGATAAGCTGGCCTTATAGTGGGGCGCTTGTATTAATGCCTCATGGGAAGGAGAAAGATTCAGACTTCAGGCAGAGCATCGAAGGGTGGAGGTTGAAGTCGGGGCAGGCTGGTGTTACTCAGTCAGCCAGCTGGGTGCTGGTTTGTGTTACTACTGCAGAGAAACCTCTCCCTCTCCTTCTCCTCTCTGTGTGTGTGTGTGTGTGTGTATGTGTGTGTGTGTGTGTGTGTGTGAGAAACGCCTGCCATCTAGTTTTCATTGTTGCAGCTCTGGCTGCAGTCAGGGGTGTGTTGCTTGGCGGTGGGAAACACAGCCTTTGTCTCGTCTCCTCAGCTGATATTACACCAAATTGGTGTTTTTCAGGGGGACAACTGGCGTAGCTTTTGGTCAGTAGAGGCCTTGTCTGTATTCTGAGCACATTACGCACATTACTTTTTAAGTAGGCCATGGCTCTATAATATGCTAAACTGGGCCAGAATTTTCCATGGCATGTTTTACACAGACATTACAGGGATGGAAATGTTCATGTTACCAACCCCCCACTGAGGTTGGGGGGCTTTTTTTTCTTTAACCTTCTGTGAGAGAATAGTTGGGGGTCAAACCTCGTAGAGTTTGATATTTAGATCTAATTATGTCCCGAGAAAAACATCTGTGAGTGATGCTGCAGCTAAAAGCTCAATAAGATACGATCTGTCTTCTCTCTTCATAGTTTAATAGGGAAATCACAGACTAGAAAAATGCATAACATGCGCGAGTTTGATGGCCTCATGGTACATCTGGGGATAGAAGCTACATTTTTCAGTTTGGTGATTGTTGTAATTCTTCCGAGACTAGCTCCGTTCAGCTGAAACCAACATGTTGACATTCAGCTGTTACCACATACAGTATCTTATTGATGTCCTCCACCAGGAGCAGAGATAAAGTGGCCTCACACCACTTTGGTTCACAGGCGACTTATTCATTTCAAACATGATGACATCATGATGTCATGAAGGAGCAACTTTTTCACTCTGCTTAACCCCTCAAATCAGCATTTGCTCCCAACACATCAAAGTAGTCCAGTCATTCTTCTCTCCAACAGATTGAAGTTATAATTATTTCATTCCTTGCTGATTTGGCGACACCTGTGGTTGCTGTTGGTAATGGCCAAACTGTTTTTACTATAAGAAGGCAGTATTCAGTTCAGAATTATACCTTTATCAACCACTTGGATTTTACCCCAAACCATGATCTTTCCCTGAAAGTTGTTTTTGAGCCTAAACCTAAACCAACATGATTCATAGAGCTGCCACATCATAAAACAGAATTTAGATTTCAAGAGTGATTTTGAACATTTTTAGGTTACTAACAAATTAGGTCATCAGAAAACACTTCTTTGTGACGCTCTGGATGTAATTTGGTGGATTTGTTGGAACAATACCTGTATCCTCCATTGAGGGCAGCAAACACACTACAAGTTTCTAGTCAAAAACACAACCCCCCAAAAAAATTGCTCTTTATAGTAACCTCAAACCAACTGAAAGGATTGGATCGGGTACATAGTACATCTGCAGTACATGCATTAGTCGTTTTCCTGTGAATCTCCTTTGCGTCAAATAAACAACCTTTTAATCCTGCACATGAAGGTAAACTCTGCCATCTAACAGCGAAAAAACGTATAAACACAGACCGGCAATAACAGAGCACACAAACATTGAATGGCTATAACTCAAAGAAATCCATAATGGAGTTTGATATATTGAACATTTTGAATAATTAGATATTTGATTCTGCAATCCTGAAGACATGAACACTGCAATGGGATAATGTTGGTGAATTGGCGAGAGAAAGAGAGAGATCAATGCCAGCCTTTTGACCGTAAATTGCGCAGCACATCTCGGTTTGGAAGGTGGTTCTGAAAAGTGTCAGCTTGCTCTCACTTACAACTCCATACCAGTATTCATAAAAAAACCCACACTCACTTCATTTATTCAGTCAAACTTGAGCATATTCATCTTCTCTCTGAATGGATAACAACTCCCTAGGAAGTTTGGATGTCTTAAATCATTTGGCGTGCTCATGACCCTCCTCCCCTCCCGGACTCTCCTTCTGTAATTCCAAGCTCGGCCGTTCTATTCCAGCTGTTGCCTTCGCGTCCGCTCTCTGCCAGAGTGGCTCCGTCAGATTTAGGTGTGGTTCTTCCCTTCCCTCATACCGGCTCACAGCAGCCTCAGTGTTGTTCCAGGCTGGTCCATGTCATCATTAATGCCCTCCAGCTGGAATCAGCATCAGTGGGCACGGCCGCGGGAAATGAAACCCGTCCCCCTCCCCCTCCATCCCCAGTCGACGCACCACAAAAACTGGGCTCCGCCACACCAGAGTGTGCCATCGCCGCGCAGGCTGCAGCAAAGTGGGCTCGAGTGCAAACAAAATACCCCGTGGCCACCCAGGCGTTGCCGCGCGACTCACCATGGCGACCAACATACAGTTGCGATGGCAGGAAAATACAGCCGCGGTCGGGTTTGTCGTGCAGGGATGTGATCTGACACACACCTTAGTCGCCACACCGACACGTCTCCGACTGCCCGGCTGAGAGAGTTTGTAATTCAACCTGTCTGACTCAATCAGATCCATATTGCGTTTTCCTCTTTTGTTTGTGTCGCCACGGTAACATCGCTTCAACTCATTCAACCTATCGCTGTATCGGCTTTCAAGACATACCGGGTGTTTCTACGGCCGCGGCTGGTGGGAGCTTCCGCAGTTGATTCAGATTGATACGTCTCATTGTTTTCACTTTTCCAGAATGTGAGGGGGGGGGAAAAAAAAAAATCCTGTGCAGTTTTGGGTAAAGAGTAAATATTTTTGCGTGCTAGGCAACAGGGTTTGAAGCAGAGGCAGACTCAGGATGACTTCCCTCCTCCACTGGTCCCCGCCTGCCTCACAGCTAATGGAGGTCTCTCACGGCCTGTTTCATAAACAGACCCATCCCGATTTATTAAGCATATGGAGGAGGAGTTAATGAGATTCTCCCTCCAGTCTGGTGGATGTGGAAAAAAAAGTTGTGAGTGCATATCAGTAGTAGTACAAGAATAACATCCTGTCGTCTATTTTTGATCATTGCCTTGTGCAACAGAAAATGACAGCTTCCTGTGGACCGAGACACGCTTTATTTTTGGTGCTTTGTTTTTCCTTAAAGTTGAATGATAATCATTTTTTGTTCCGCCCGGACTTACGTCGTTGTCAGATACTTCAGTAGATGAGTTTGTCAGCTCTCGAGGGCGGTTTGCAGAAGGAAACGAGAGATTAATGACTTTTTTTTTCCCCCAATGACTTCACATTTTAAAATGCATCAGATCAGTAAAGCAAGTGGAAGCACACACTTTCCTAAACCATGCATATTTCGAGTATCAGTTTAGATTAATGACAGGCATTTCTTTGATTGCAGCAACTTGGATAGGACCTTTTTATAAACATTCGTGGTTCTCCTCAGTTGTGATTGCACGTTGTGTGTTTATACTAATCCTCCTCCAACTGTCCGCATTTGTGGAAAACACCAAATCCTCTCCTGTTTACCCAGTGGCAAGAGTAGGTCACAGTCTCGCATGCAATCACATACAAACAAGCACACTCGTGGATGTGAAGATGAACATGATGACGAGAGACGTGAAAGGCAACTAACAGTTGTTTCTTTAAAATGTGTCCCAGCAGAGCAAGGCAGCGCTTTATTGGATTCAACTATTGTTTGTTTTTTTAAATTTTACTTTCCAGCTGTAAAGGTTGTGTTATTTTGGCTCCTTAATTTGTACCCAACTGTTTGTTTAGTGTGTTACAGGCCAGTAACAGCCGGTGCACTAGTCTTAATGAATTTATCCCCATGCTTTAACACGGCTCTGACATGCCATGGGAAATTCAAAATAAAGGCGCGTCTCAATGATGTATGTGATGATGTTGAGTGGTTAATCCACTATTTAGCCACCTAGTTACCCACAGCTTATGTCTGTATCGTGAATATATTGGCTGTTATGGCAAAAAAAAAAAAAAAAAAAACCTGGACTGCACAAACTACAAGGACTACATTGTGCTGCTCATCCAGTGAGTTTATTTTTCCCCTCCAAAAGCTGGGCGCTGTAACAGTGACATGATTGACAAACGAGGACATGGCCAGTGACCCTGGAAGGGCAGAGCAAATCAGGATCAACATCAGCAGCATTAATGCTGCCTTGAATGACAATGCTGAGCCCATTAAGCTCTGAATCTTTGTGGTCTAATGTCATTTTTTTTCATATCTTTTCGTAGCTGCAGTTTTGACACGTCACTGCACGGTGAACAAACACAGGTGTAATGAAGAGCATTTATCACGGATCTTGAGATGAGATGACAATAAAAGCAGGATTGAGGCGTGTCACACAGTGTACCAGCTATTTCACTGGATCTCTTTTGAAAAAGACAGATATACAAAGACCGTTCAGTAAGGTTGTACTTCTACATGCTGTGCTGCTGTTTCTCTACACTGGAGCTTCTTCCGCTAGGAAACCCATAAAAAAACCTATTTTATATCATTATCTTCTGATCTATGGCATCTGAACATCTTAGCATCTTAAAACAAGGTAGAGATTTCATTGATTTCAAGTGGTTGAAGTCAATGTTCAATAGGGACTTAGGAGGAAGCGTGCAGAGGCAAGAATCAATTTAAATCAATATCCATTATGGTTGAAACAGCAGCGACAGAGAAAGCAGTAACAAGGCTTCTGCATCCGCAGGCAGATCCTACACACATGGATGTACAGGCGACATAACAAGACATAGTTGAGTTTCATTCTTGCCATTGCATCGTCCTTCCTAAAGTCAGGGCTGCAGCAAAAATTCAGACAGCATTTTGACTGTGGTTCGGCCCCTTAGCTTTTGACCCTTGACCATGTAACGGCGCGGATTTCACTCACACAAGAGTTTAAGTTCCAATACATCAGGAAGAAATTTGTTAAAATTTTAAATTGTAAAAATGCAATGACCTGAGTTAATGGGAGGACTTCCTGATGCTATGATTGGCAATATCATCACTTGCAGGAAAAAACTTGTTTTTGCCACATGTCACAATCCTCTATTGTCCCTCTTTTCCTTTTATTTATAATGAAATTAAAGAAAAATACAGAAATACTGAGCACTATGTTTTGGAGAAAACAACGAAATCCTGGATACCTTCTGAAACAATAAACAGTCTTCTGGCACACATTGAATACATAACTGTGGCAATAATGAGAAACAGCATGCTGTCACTTGTTAAATGTTCTAGTAAATGCTGGAAGTGTCCTGTTGCTGTTGGTGGTCAAGTGACATGAGCACTGGGAAATGTTACCGTCTGCTTGTCATAGATTCCATTAGAAAAAGCCACAATAAACGCTCTGACATGCATTTAGATTAATAAAGGGAGATCAAGAAGAAAAAACAAGGTCCTGACAGTTCGGTCAGCCATAACTTTTAGACGGTTAACAACTTGTTTTGCACTGACTGGAAACAACTCAAATCTGGTATCAAATAGAGTCCACGGTCACAGTAATACATTATGTATGTCATCAGCAGTGCATTGACTGGAATAGAGTACGAGATCAGCTGACTGACAGTTGCTGAGTTGTGATGGAAATGTTATTGATTGTCAAATGATTCTGGTCTCGTGCATGATGTTAAAGGTCAGAGGGGAGATTGGGTAGAAACAGACAGAGTGTGTGTGTGTGTGTGTGTGTGTGTGTGTGTGTGTGTGTGAGTGAGAGAGACTGCTGAAGCACTTCAGAAAGGCACACATGCATGAGGGCCCACACCTCACTGCAGTATTATAAATCTAATAAAATAAATCTTTATTTGTCTGATGCAGTCGATGCTGCCCTTGTTTTTTATTTATATTTTCTGAGCTATTCAGCTAACCGTTCTGGATGTCAAAGACACAGCAATTCCTCAAATTTAAGAAATTTATGGATTTTTAAGGTTAGAGGTGCGAGAGGTGGGAATCTTCAACAGTCTATATCTAGACTTCAACAGTCTATAATATAATAATAATATAAAGCTGCATCTTGTCAAGACCAATATTGGCCTGAGCCACCTCATAAAGAATACAAAAACTAAACAGTAATCCTTCTGCGCTGCTCTGTAAGTGTTCAGTAGTCTATATAAATAAGGTTCACATAACAGGTCGAAAACAAAATGAAGAAATGTTCACACTTCTGTAAAGGCACGGATTTTGATTATTCCCAAAGCATCCATTTTATCCCCAGAATTATATTCCGATCGTCCCAATATGCTGTGAGCTAATGAGCCACATGTTCTGGAGCTGCATGCTCACCAGTATGCGCTCCAGCCCCTGATGACTGTGTGCTGTGATGTGTTGCTTCAGGGTGTGGTTTTCCAGGGAAAGCTTCAGGCTCTGTTTCTTACTACTCCACCACCGTCGAAATCACAAACACACAAACACAAAGACAACAGGGATACACACAGATTGCGTGTGATTATGAGCTCAGCATATATTTAGCTTTTATCGTGTGAGATTAATACAAAACCGTATTTCTTCTGTTGTGTGAGGGGGTGGCTGCAGTTCATTATAGTGATGAAACTCTGGGTTCACTGCCAGGGGTGTAAATCTCTGCACACATGTGCTGTTGGGAAAATATGGAGGTCTGTCCTTCTTAGCAGGGCCAAGGATTGAATCCTACTCTTTTAGAGCATGTGCATGTATTTCCGAATCCATGCTGTTTTGAATACAACCTAATATTACATCCTTTTTTTTTTCTCATAGAATCGGACTTAAAGTACAACAAGACATTTGTTTCTCCAGAAACTCCATAACGGCCCTGTTGTTTTAGATACTGCTCATGGTGGGCTATAACTAATGCATATTTTCATCAGAATCTGAATCAGCTTTATTGGCCGTGTGTGTGTGTGTGTGTGTGTGCGTACACGTACATGGAATTTGCCTCCAGTTACACATTGCACTCGTTGTACATATTATGTACAAATAAACAGGAGAAAATATAGAAAAGACATTACAGACCACCGAGTAGAACACAGAAACTAAGCATCAACGTTAACATTAATGTTGGATTTCTCCTTCAGTATAATTGATATACAGTTGACTTATTGCTTGTTTTGTCCCCCCAAAAAGCACACAACCCCATAACAGTGACGCAAAAATGCCACGGCAGACGTGTCAGCCTTCGTCTCAATGTTTAATAACCTCTTGTCTCAAACAGATTCCCAAACCACCTGCACAAGTGTCTTTTTTTTACCAACTACCAACTCCTCTCTCTCTCTCCATGAAGCCCTCCACCTGGTTTGACATCCATGTTGTCCACTGGAGTAGCTCTCCTCCAATCATCAGTAAAAGCAGCCGCTCAGCCTCCCGTCCTTTTCTAGTCTTTCTCCCTGCAGTCAACCGTCGCCATGACAACGCCCTGCTCGAGTCGGTCGGCGGCGCAGCGGATTTGATGTCTGTGTGGCGTCACGGCAACGCCCAGATCAGACCATATTACAACATGTTGAGTTGAAGGGACAAAGCTCTGTAGCTTCATTTCAGAGCACCGATCCCATCCAGCGAAAAGGATTTTCCTTTTTTAATGCAGATTAAAAATATCCCGCCTCAAGTGATCAATACGCATTATTGCCGATGGCGTTTGGTCTGTGGCATAAATGGATTAAACTGAGAAATTAACATTCACAGTTGTTGCGTAACGACATCGGGATGAACAGGGTTAAGATGTTAATCCATGATCAGTCCTTAAAAGCAGCTTCAGTTCTGCTACCAGCAGCAAAATGTCAGCCTCCCAAACGTTACCAGCATGACCGCTCATTTCAATGCTGCAGAGAGAGCTGCCCTGTCTTCCTTCAGGAATACCTTCTCCTGAAATGTGATCATTTTATCATGGTCAAACTGGCGCGCCCCGATTCAGAATTGGCACCAGTAAATGTTATCTTTGCAAGCTGCAAGGTAGATACCGTGAAGACGTTGACACTGATGATCATCACCAGCTCAGGATTTTTAGGTCTGATATAAAAACCGCTCATGGAACGAGTCCAGTTGAGTTCTCGTCACACACAGCAACATTCCAGCATTTTGTGCAGACTATAATTACATTTTTATCACTTTTAATTTGAAACAAATATAAGAGTCATATCTAAACATTAATCCATGTTTGACAAATGTATGCAACTTCAACGGAGGAAAGTTTCATTACCAAAGTTTACAGAGAGATTTTTTTTCACGAGTGTGTATGTTTCAGAAACTACCACAAGTCACTACATTGGTTGCAGACTTAATGCACATTTTTCATTGAGGAACAGTGCCGTGATAGTCCTCGCCTTTATTTGATGGTCTCATTCAATGACGATGTCAAGACAATGTCGATGCAAATAGGGGTCACTTGCATCAAACTGCTTCGCGGCACAAGACCACAGGGAGAGGCGGGCAGACAGACCCTCGAAGTAGTCTATAGATAAACTCTATGTGGTGTGCCTACATGGCGTAAGACTGACAAACATGCCCTTTCTCTTCCTTGCCATGAATGAACGAATAAACGAGACGTTGTTCCTCTCCTCTGGGGAAGAGAAGAAGGAAATTATCTGAAGAGAAATAGAAAAGCATTGTCCAGCTCTAAATATAAAGCAGATATGATGTTATTAGGTCATCCTCTCATGGAGCTTGCTTACTCGACAGCGTTTCAAGCCAAAGTTGTTGGATAGAAAACGTCATTGAGTCATAACAATATTTCTTCTCGCCCCTTTCTCTACAGAGCGACAGGCTTCTGATCAAAGGAGGGAGGATCGTGAATGACGACCAGTCCTTCCATGGCGATATCTACATGGAAGATGGCGTCATTAAGTAAGTCCTCCACTGTCCTCCTTTCTGCTCCACTTTGATTCATTTGCTTCCATTCCTCCACTCGCTCATCATTCATTCCTTAACCCAAGTTGTATGTGGCCTCTCCCTCGTGTTAAACAGCATCTTTCTTATGAGAAGGCAGATCACTTTTGCGGCAATTAATTTCCGCACTTGTTGAATTTTTTTGAAACAAGTGAAGTAATCAGGATGACGTTAGATTGGTCGAGCAGGTCAATTTGTGAAATCATAAAGGGGAATTATTGTTCCTTATTGTCCTATGTTTTGTCTATTTTGACTTTTCTTCTAATTGTTTTTAAAATTTGGGACAAGAATAACATCCATATGTGAAGGAGCAGGAGCCTTTCTTTCCAAAAGCTTCAGTGTCACAGAGATAATCTCAAGTAAAGTAAAAGTAAATGAAGAAATTAATCCCCTCAACATCCTGACTGTACTGTATATAGTACTTGTTTCGCAAATATCCATCACTGTTTTTTTGTATCATGCTATGGAGTTGTAATGGACAAAAATATGAGAATGCAATTTCTTAGTGGTCGTACATTTTCCTGATACAATTAGATTTTTTTTCTCCATTATGATTAGAATTCGTAAAAGAAAAGCCGGCGACAGTTTAAAGGAAAGGTTTTGATCTTGAGACAGGTGACACTAGGAGCTAAAACAGGTTGCATCACTCATTGTGATGCGGGGGAACTTTAAGTCAAGTCCTTTTTTTGGAGTCAAGTCCCTTTTTTTGGAGTCCAAAGCAACGCAAACTGTATAGCAGTCTAATTGTAAATGAGTGATGAGCTGCTTCATCATGCACACTGTATTTGTTCCATTGGGTCAAAGACAAACTATGGTGATAAAAGCCAATCTCATCCCCAATTTCATCATCCAGTATGAGCACATCTTCGATGGTAGGCTAGGGCTGAATTTCTCTTTCTGTGTCTCCCCGAATCAGTCGGTCCCCTCCGTCACTCTCTCTCTCGCCCCAGTCTGGTTCTCACTTGATTTTCCAATTACAGGCCCTTTGTACCCCTCTTGTCCCCTAGTGAGGCAGCTCAGAGAGAGGCACCCATGGAAAGCCTGGTGTTGCATAATAAACACCCAGCTGCCCGCTGGACCATTGGGCTGCTGGCAGAGAGACAGAGACACTGGCTCCTGCCTGCCTCTCTGTCTGCCTGGCGTGTCCCCTCTATAAAATCTGAACAACAGGGTTTTCTTTTAGCACGGGTGAAATGTTCATGTGTCGGCATGGTGACAATGTGCAGCTTCAAGGCTGGCTGACGTTGTTCTGGGGCCAAGTCGAAAGTTAAAAACATTTCTTTAGGATTTAAATGGAAAAGATGTCTGCTAATATCCGATTGGGACAACATATTTATAAGTCAGCCTCCTACTGCACATTGGTGCTTGGACCATTTGTGTCATATAGACAAAATAGTAGTAGGTCCAGAAAAGAAATAACACAAAGTTCTCTGCTGTCTACACCTCTTTTATGAATGCAACATCATCATACAGTCATGACAACGTCCACTTCCCTTCGACAGGCAGATCGGCGACAACCTGATCGTCCCCGGCGGGGTGAAGACCGTCGATGCCAACGGGAAGATGGTGATCCCCGGTGGCATCGACATCCACACCCACTTCCAGATGCCGTACCGTGGAACCACGACCGTGGATGACTTCGCTCAGGGATCAAAGGCCGCCCTTGTCGGGGGCACGACCATGATCGGTAAGGGCTTGTAGGAGAAGCTCGTCCACACTCGTCAAGCTGAGTTTGAGATAGAGACCGTCGGGGGGGAAAAAAGAGGGGGGAAAAGAAGGCAGAGACCTGAACAAAGGAAAAGGAAAAAAAAAAGAGATGGGAAGCGGTTGTGGTCTGTTTTTGGGCAGCTCTCCAAAAGAGGACCATACAAAAGACTGAGTGTAAGGGGGTAGGATCAGGAAAAGGGGTGTGGGGGGGGAATACAGCACCAGTGTCTGTCTGCACCTCATACAGCATGAGGGCATGTATATGTGTGCTTCATGGAGCTGACAGACCAGACGCCATCACAGCTATCAGCTGGCGGGCACCACAGTCTCATTAATGCCATTAACTTCTTTTGAGCCGGCTGCTACGCTCCCGCTCGTCCTCAAACGGAGGCCTTCACCAACAGACCTGCTACTGTAGTAAGCTCTATTCAAGGGCTCCGTTCATTGAGGGATTATATTCCAGTGGGTCATGTGTTTGAGAGACTGTACAAAACACATACACTGTGTTTGGTGTCTTTCTGTGTGTAATGTCGCCGTTTATGTCTGTCCCCACTAAACAGATGATGTTGTGTTTGCGTGAAGGGGAACACAAAGGGGTTGTGACTGCCGTTTCCAGCTCGATGCTAATAACATGCAAAGACCAGATAAGCAGATTGGCATATCTTTAATGAGATAAAGACGCCAGTCAGCTGGTGAGCCAGCAGGCGGTCCAATTTTATTACAGCTGAGTAAGATGAAGCGGGATAATTTGTGCACAGTGATCCTGTTGTGTACAATGAGGATTTACTGCCTATTATTAATTTCCGTGAAAAAACAGACATTTGCCATAGGCTTAAAAAAGACAAGCATGTACTCTCTGTTTAGTATACAATCGAAATAATACAACAATTCACACAATATAAACTCTGTTTTGACATCATAACCATATCATATATTATTGAATATATATTGAAATTCATGCTTTAGCAGGAGTTTTGCATGTGTGGGACTATTCACACATACACTTTCACTAAATCTTACTGCCGATATACTAAACACTGTAACAGAAAAACATTCATATCACCAAAAACGTGAGCGATCCCATCATGAAAAGTCCACTGGCCTTGTGTGCCAGATTGTGGTTACATAACCAAAAACAAAAGTCTGAAAATATCCACAGTTTAAAATGACCTTCGAACTTCATCAAGGACACCCGCGCCCAGACAAAGATGCTAAAAATGTAATGTAACATCTGACAAGGTCGGCCTCCGCTGGCTGAGCACCGCAGGAACTCAGACAGACAGCTGATTATGCAAGATAAACAACACGGGGGGAAAGTAGTAGCACCAGCAGACAAATCCTAACATCAC
Source organism: Clinocottus analis (assembly GCF_023055335.1). Classification (NCBI taxonomy): domain Eukaryota; kingdom Metazoa; phylum Chordata; class Actinopteri; order Perciformes; family Cottidae; genus Clinocottus; species Clinocottus analis. The sequence continues at coordinate 15,918,848 of NW_027176207.1, read as the reverse complement.
CCCATCTGTCACCCACTCTGACACTTCTTAGTCTTTACATTCTTTTCATTTCCACTGCCACCTCTCCTTTCTGCATCCATCACCTTCCTTCTCTCCTAAAACCCCTTTCTCCTTACAAACACGTCTTCTCCTGTCCTCATCATGCATCCCTCTGTCCTCTCTCCTCTACCGTGCAGTGGACCATGTGATCCCAGATCCTGGCTGCAGCCTGATGGAGGCCTATGACCAGTGGAGGCAGTGGGCTGATGAGAAGACCTGTTGCGACTACTCCCTCCACGTGGACATCACCCACTGGAACGACAGCGTAAAGCAGGAAGTGGATACCCTTATCAAGGAGAAAGGTAGGCTGTGATGCCCTAACGTAACTTCTACCGACCATTTTTAAATCGGTCTTTGAACTTTTTTAGGAAGGTTTAATAGCATCGGTCACGTTTTCTGATGTTGTTTTTCTTGGTTACAGGTGTGAACTCGTTCCAGGTCTACATGGCTTACAAGGACTATTACCAGATGAGCAACAGTGAGGTACACTGATTTTAACTTAGGGTACACTTTAAACTATATTTAAAGTGTATAGTTTAACCCTACACTGGCAGCAAAGACATGAGGGGGCACAATTGTCAGTTCCTTTTTTTTTCAGTTAGCTGCATCCTTTTTTCCTAGACAACCACCAAATGAGTGCTTACGCTGAACACAAACCACCACAAACGCTACCCAATAGTTAATAGTTTGAATACATGAAAAACAACTCGTCCGAAATCCTATGTACCGCACTAATTTGCCAAACCACAAAGTTGGAATGTTCGTCCTAAAAAGACTGTAACTTTGGAAGATTTCCACTTGATGTCAGACTCCTGAAGTCCTAATATTAGCTTTACACAGACTGTGGCATTTCCCCCTCCTCCCCATTCCTTAAAATGGAATTGGGTTGTGGCCAGTATGAACCGCAATGACCACGCCCACTTCGGAGACAGGAAGTGTAAACCACTGCCGGAGCTTGTTTTGCGTTATCTTTGTTATCGAGCATCTCTGGCCGCACTCACTGACTCAGTGAGTGATTTAGATATCATCATCTAATTCAGGGAATCAAAAAAGAGCAATTGCAATCAATATAAATCATTCACTGCTGACTTGCCACATAAGTCTAAAAAGCAGGAAAATGCGGCCCTTTGGGTTACCTTCCCTTCAATACACAAGAAACCCAAGTGTTTTTTAAAAGCATGAGTCTTTGTTCTCACTCAAACACTCTGTCCTTATGTAACTCGTAGCCTGTGATGCACAGCATAGTGAGTTCATACATGTAAGTCAAGCTGTTTAATGTAAAAAAAAAAACAAGCTCTCAGTCCAGACTGTGTGAGGCGAGACTCTCTGTGTTTCTCATGCACAGCCATAGCTAATTCGGTCGCTCAGAGGAGGACATGAGGCAACTGAAATAGTCCAGCTTGAAAACTGATGTCATGCAGCTCACTAAGGAACTGTGGTGCAGCAACATAACAGCAACGACAGGTCATCCCACAAGAGTTTAACCATTTCTGGAGACCACACACAACATTTGCAGCGTGTCGTGGACGACATCATGTAAATTGTGGTCTTTTTGTAAATTGTGGCTTGAGGGTGACCCCCGGGAAGAAAAGGAGTGTCTCATTGTGTAAACAGGCGGGCAGGATTTTAAACGCACAAACAGTATCTCACCGTTTTCTGTGCCTCCAGCTCTACGAAGTTTTTTCCTTCCTGGCGGAGAGGGGAGGCATCGCCGAGGTCCATGCTGAAAATGGCGAGATCATCGCTGAGGTAAATATAAATATACCGACAGACTCAGCTCTTCTTCACATTTTCCCCCTGCATCATACTCGTTACTGCCCTCGATTTCATTGCTTGTCTCGGGGCCAACTCTGCAATCTGTTTTGGTTTAGTGTGATTTATGTCAGTTTAGTTCACTTCATGCAGCTGGTCAAGCCTTATCACAGTGCATCTCCACTACCTACAGACTAAACACACTGCCACTGATGAGAGAGACAATGTGTTGCCTGTACGACAGCAATGTGTGGGTGAAGTTTACCCAAATGAAAGTGTATGTAATAATTGGTGGATTGAGAGGGTTAGTATTAGTCAGAGCTGCAGAGCATGCCTGGATTCTGTCACTGTGTGTGTGTGTGTGTGTGTGTGTGTGTGTGTGTGTGTGTGTGTGTGTGTGTGTTGGATCTGATTCATTGCAAATCCCAGATCTCCAATCCAGTCCTAAACCACACGTTTGATGGAGTTTGATTTCCTGAACCCTAGGTTATGTCATGTCCTGATTTTAATCCAGAGCTAAAAATGAGATAGAGAGGCATTGTTTAGACCAGTGTGTGTTTTTAGAGCTGTTACAGAGGACATGTTGTAACCCAGCAACATGAATACACGCTGAAACCTTCGCCAAAGTACAGTTCTCCTTTCGACTATTAGATGTTTGCTTGAGGAAATCTTTAACTTTAACTTAGATGTCCTTCTAATGCATAAAGGAAACAACATGAAGTGCAACAAATTCAATAAAATCTTTCCATTTTTCTCTCAATGATTTATTAAAGGAAAAACTCCAATATTCTTTCTGGTTTTATCCTCACAATTGTAGACCTTTTGAATATTGGTCAGACTAAATGTGAATGGAATAGCCTCCTAGCCTCCTAATGTACATCTTTTACACAGTAGCATTGCTAATTATACTCAAGTAAAGGTTTTGGGGAAGCTTGTCATCATATAACATTCATGGAGACATGACAGACGCTATGCCAAAGTGTCTCCGTGCAAGGGTCAACGCTGCACTTACTGCATCGCTAAAGAGCAGCCTCTACAGCCTGTGGATTCCCACAGCCCTCCGTGTGTGGCCTGACCCAGATGATAAGACGGCGTCTCATATCATTGGCACAGGCAGAGAGAAAGAGAAACAGAATATCATTTTGGAGTGTGCCTGAAACTTTACATCTGTCCGAGAGAAAGAAATAGTCTCGCACCCATGAGCGAAGGAGTCTACTTAATGCGTGTTTTTTCTTGAACAGGAGCAGGCCCGCATGCTGCAGATGGGTATCACTGGACCGGAGGGACACGTGCTGAGCAGGCCAGAAGAGGTATAAACCCCACACACACAGCCGCGCTGTAAATAGACTAGATGATTAAGTTCACATTTTATATTAGCCACGTCCAGTCGTTTGGATACATAGCCTTTTTATTGAGATATCGGTAGTTTTAATGTGTTTTAATGCTGTTTATGTTTTTTCCCGGGGATCATACGCACACTCATATTGTCCACGATGACGTTCTTGGACTGCTCTCAACACACACACATTGTTCTTGTTACACACATGTGGTTTCAGACACATCAGAGGCGTTGGGTGAAACTTCCCTGGTTCCGCCAATTGTTGCCGCTAATGTTCCTTTAACAAACAGTGAATGAAGGCCACAGTCTCGGCTCTCGACTCAGCAACTTGTCTGCCTTTAGCTTCACTGGGATTTTCCACTTAGTGGTGCAGCACGGTGGAGTTGCCCTTTCAGTCTCACAGTGTCATGCAGTTAAGGTGCGTCTTAAGTATCAAACGCTCAGTTCCATGATTTAATTTAAGAGAGACAACATGGGATTAGTGCTTTATCAGTGTCTGGTGTCCTGTTAGGTTTTAATGGATCGGTTATTGGACCTTGATTGAGCTATAGACAAGAGCAGAATAATCCGCTCAAGTGTTCGCACATGAAGAAGACTGGATGCATACATTGGCTCTCTACTGGCATCTTGTTAATCATTTAGGAAGTTGTTTGTTGTACCGCAAACATCTTAACAGATTAATAGTTACCAAATGGCAACACAAATTAAATTAAGTAAATAAGCATGTGGCGCTCTTGTTTGACCTCACCAATGTTTATTTTGCATTTGTTTGCTAATCTCATGAGTTTACTTTTATATGTATTATATTTTATGATGCTAAAATTACAGGCTTCCACTTGTCATTTTGGTTCAAGTGAATAATTCAAATAATGTGGTTCCAAAAATACGTAGTTTGCCGTGGTTTACATATTTGAAGTTTATTTGAGAAAATCCTTTTATGGGAAAAAAACATTTCCATGTCAACCACGATGTCCTGTCCTCTTTGTAGCTGGAGGCAGAGGCGGTGTTTCGTGCCATTACCATCGCCAGCCAAACCAACTGTCCTCTCTATGTGACCAAAGTCATGAGCAAGAGCGCCGCTGACCTCATCTCACAGGCCCGGAAAAAAGGTAAATGGCAGAATTTAGACTTCACCGCACAATGCACTGTGTGTTTATATCTAATAAACGATTGTCTGGTATGGTACTGTATTTACATGTTTTATTTTGCAATATGTTTACATAGGAAAGAAAGAAATCATTTTAAATTGGATGATAAGGAGCACATGTGACAGAAGCTCTTAGTTCAGCTACTGTATATTTCCTGAGATTGATCAGATTTCTGAGTTCCATCTGTAGGCATTGCCCACTTTATGTTGTGGAGATTACGGTCCTTTAATATATTGTGTATTTGAGTAGAGGGCATCTTTACATTGTCTCCAAAAAGTCTTCAAAACACGTTTCTCTCGAAACAAACAATCCATCCGTCTATTCCATCTTATTCAAATTGTTTAAAACAACTCGTTGGATTTCTTGTAGATGATTAGATCTGAATCTTAGAAATGACTGCGTAACAGCTCTTTTTTTTTTATTGCTTTCAATATTTATTATATCTTTCTCTTCAATTTCTGAGTTGTTTGGAATGCACACACCAGCACATCCCTACACCTATGCCCTTATAAGAGGATTTTACTGTCCGTCCTAAGGCTGCTGATGTACACAGAGTTTGGCTCTGCTTGACATCATGAAAAAAGAGGCTATTCGCAGAGGAATTTCCAGATTTGTCATTTAGCCCTTTTCTGGGGTTCAGCTGTCACACAGCCCATTCCTCACAGTCCCAGCAAGAGAGCAGAGGTGAGCCGAGGGGCTGTCTGCCTCTGATGGAATGTGAAATATACAATTTTGAGAATGGAACAGGAAAACGGGAAAGGGCGGAGAAGAAGAATGTGTGTGTGTGGATGTCTTTGGCAAAAGGCCACATGGGGCTTTAACAGGCTGACCTCAGAAAGACTCACAGTCTTATACATCCTTTGGGGGCCTTCATTGGCTTGACACCTTTGTTTGGAACTATTCCCAAGCATATTTCCTTACATTTAAACCAGGAAAGACATCCAACAGTAATGTGTGAGAGCAAAGGACCCTTGCAGAAACTCTAACACACCATGCATAGAAGAACAAGGCAAACTACAATTGACCCAGCATGACATTTGTTCATCTCACGTGGGAGATTTTTTGGCTTATTTAGAGATTCGCCACAGTTCCTCTGCTGCAAACACAGCCGACAAATCAACCAGGCTTCATTGATGCAACTCTTGCTTGCCGAGACCCATTCAAATGAATCAATTTGATCCGCTTTACATTTGATACTCTGAACAGGCTTTAATCGTTATTTCTTTCCCAGGAAATGTTGTGTTTGGGGAGCCAATCACAGCCAGCCTGGGCACTGACGGGACCCATTACTGGAGCAAGAATTGGGCCAAGGCGGCTTCCTTTGTAACATCACCTCCTCTCAGCCCTGATCCCACCACTCCAGACTATCTGAACACACTGCTGTCCAGGTACGTGTCCCAGCATGCCCCTCTGCTTGACTTGTTTATCTTCTCGTGCTTGGCTGAGAGGTGATGCAACCTATTTATATAAGTAAAGTATTTCACATGATATTATATTATGTGATATTACTATAGCATGCATACATACCATTACACAAGGGCGTATCCTCTCGTCTTGCACTCATACATTCCTATCCAAATTACACCCTGCTTGTCAGTGAACAACATTTACAATCAATTAGACATATATAAACATATAGAAATCACTGTGATATTACTAATTACCTCCATGGTTCCCTAACATAGTGGTATAGCTACAAATAAAGCAGGACTGCTTGAATTACAACTTGTAACAACTCTTTTGCTCATCAGAGGGCGTTCCCCCTTGGCAATTATTGTGAGGTAGGATTAAAATAGAAGAAATATGTCATGAATAAGCTGCCACGCGCTATGACTGATGAAGATCCCTGAATAGAAAGGGAGCTGTTGATTTTTTGGACTTTGCCACTATTTACTGCACTTAGCATACTTTAGATTAATGCATTCTGAGTGGCTTCATCTGGTAAGTGAGTTTGAGTGTCATCTGGAAACGGGGAAACATCAGTAAATGTTCACTGTACTCCTTGTTTTGTTTTGTTGTGCAAGTCCTGATGAAGTAAATACACATCTTTACTTGTCCTTCACAGCTTGTGCTGTGCTGTATACACTTCCATCGTAACTCTGTGTGTTTCTCTGTATGTTTCTTTGTCCTTCAGTGGAGATCTGAGTGTGACTGGCAGTGCCCACTGTACCTTCAGCGTGGCCCAGAAGGCCATTGGCAAGGATGACTTCACTCAGATCCCTGAAGGTCTTAATGGGGTGGAGGAGAGGATGAGCCTCATCTGGGATAAAGCTGTGGTGAGGGCTACGCTTGTGGTCACTTTTTAAACTTCAGAAGAAGGAGAAGGATGAAAAGCAAACAAATAGGAGAGCTGCACGTGAAGATTTATTCTCGACTTTACTTTCAAAAGCCGTATCCCATTAATCAGAATCGGAGTGAAATTAATAATTTTGGTCCATTTTCCAGTCAGTTTGGTTCAGTTTCACAGTGCATGAATCAAAGAGGTCCAGATGAAATTTATCTTTTACGTTTTGAGAGCTGCCACTTTCTATGGAAGGGAATTGTTGACTTTGAAATATTGTTGTTAAGGTTTTTTTTTTACTTATACTCGTCACTGAAAAATCAAATCCCTTTTTCTTCAGTTTATCTTTTAAAATGTCAATATTTTTGTGGACTTTATTGAGCATATTCTGTATGTTCTTTTGGACCCAGATGTTGAGCAAACTTTGGACTTAAAGGCCATAAAAGGTTCTTTCTCTCCCTAGTTTTTTTTGGCTTTCACTATTTTCCCCACAGTATTATTTTGGGGTTTTTCTTTCTCACTAACTCTCTCAAGCTGCATTTCACTATCTTGTTGTCACTGACTCTGTTTTGCTTGCTTTGTCATTTCCTTCTCTATCTCTACATCTGTCCTTTCCTTCACCCTCGGATACAGCACTCTGCCCTAATTCTTCTCTCTTTCTTCTCTCTTGTTATCGCCGCATCAGTGTACTGCTGACAGACACACAGCATGTAGCTGTAGACAGATGTGAAGGGCTGTGCGGTCTGTAAAATGTGGATGGGCTTTTAAATAGTTCCACTAAATCTATTTCCTTTGGGAGTTACTTAAAGTCCAAGCTCACACCATACTTGGACTGAATTAAGCTTCTTGCATTGCTGGTATCTTTTTTTTTTTAGGGTATTTACCCATTTCCTCATTTCCAGTCTACATGCTAAATTAAGGCAGACAGCTCCATACATAATCCACATGAATATTTAAATCTTCTTATTTTAATCTGAATCAAGAAAATGTCAATTAATCTATATCTATAAAGGCAGACCATATTTCCATACAAATGTATCCTGTATCCTGTAACCAATCTTTTTTTTTTGACAAATGCTTACTGTACCCTATTTTTGCTCGTTCGCCTCCCAGACTTCAGGTAAAATGGACGAGAACATGTTCGTGGCAGTCACCAGCACCAACGCAGCCAAGATCCTGAACCTGTACCCTCGTAAGGGTCGGATCGCCGTGGGCTCTGACGCCGACCTGGTCATTTGGGACACAGACTCCGTCCGCACCATCACTGCCAAGACACACAACTCGGTAAGTACGGTGGGCACCCGTCAAAGGTTGTGCTTTTTAATTTTTACTTTTACTTTACTGCTCAGCCAAGTTTGAGTTTGAGTGTTGAGTTTCAAGGGCATAAATGTGGAGGGGAGTACACCAACAATGAGGGGACTTTTTCTTGAGTAATGTCTGTGCTGTTATTGTTACAGTAACCCTGATGGCATCCATCCATTTGCTCTGTGGTGCAGACATGTGTTTGGCTATATATATGTAAAAGCCAGGGTGAAGAAATCATTATGAGACAGTTCAAAAAAAATTGAGAATTAAAAAAATGCAGTGAAAAGGGTTTGATCTTTAGTGAAAGAGCAGAGCAGAAGATGAGATAAGAGATACACATCCACAGCTCTGTGTGTGTGTGTGTGTGTGTGTGTGTGTGTGTGTGTGTGTGTGCAAAATAAAGAGGGGGAGAGAAAAAGAGACGGAGGGAGAGAGAGGGAGAGAGAGAACATTTTTGAACAGTTTCCAGAGAGTTCTCAGTTCCTCTGAACGGAAATGAAGTCTCAGTGGACGTTGACTACTAATAATAATCTTGTGCTGTACTTCTAATCACATGACCAGCTCTCACTGTTCAATTGAGCCTCACTAAATCCATACAACTCTCAGCAATGACCGAGGTTATGATGAACGTACAAATATTTTATCAGTCCAGCTAACGTTGTCCACAACAGTGAATCAACAGTGACGCTCTGAGCTGTATAATCGAGAGGTATTTCCTTCACTCCATGTGATATTCGCTTGAACACATCATCCAAAAAAAGTTTCATGATTGGACGACCATAGTGGGTTTAAAGAATGTCCTTGATTGCACAGGATTACGCAAGACTAGGAACTAATATGTTAAATACTTCCACAAACCTCAAAAATTTGGAAAATCATTGCTTGACCACACGTCTCATAAGTAGAAAACAGCTCTGGTCATATGACATGTGACAAGAGAAACGTCTTGTGCAGTCGGATTCAGAGCTGACACTCCATCCTCCTCTGCCAGTGCAATTCACATTGCTTCTCCTGCACTTAGACCGTGTTGCGATTTGGGATCTATTTCCTATTTCCACGACTTTCTTTTTAAAAGTGAAGCTATATGAAGTGAAACTGCATTAGGCAAATGAAGGTTTTTTTGTGTTTGTACTCACTCTGAGGGCCTCACTCACATATTTAACACATTTACATAAAGAGGTTCCTACCATTAAACAGACATTAGAAGATCCCAGAGAGTCCACTGTGCAGAGGAAGTCTCTGCACAGGAAATGAGGGAATTACTGACCGAGCACAAATCCTGCCTACAGAGAAATACACAGAAGGAAAGAGTTAATTTACCAACGGCATGTGTAAGTTTGTAGATTTTAATTTGCCTTGCTAAAAGACCTAATTGCAGCCGTTTAGTAGGAGAGACGGAACATTTTCTCTGTCTCAAGTTGGAGGAATGAAAAGAGACAGAGAAAACTGGACTGATAATCCGCCTTCTCCTAATGTGGACTACATCCACTGAGGATACTTGGGTTCTTACATAATGATGTCACCTTTTCATTTCCTGCTGGCCGCCCTTCGCGATAAAACAGAGGAGAGGAGAAGAGCAGAGCACGGCAGCTCCCAGTTGCGTTAAATCCACCTTAATGGATAGTCTGAGGCCGGGCCAAACAGGAGCGGCCCGGCTTACCGGCACACAGAGTTGGTGAATGCTTTCTCCTGGAGAGTGAACATGATTGACACCGTGCTGTGTCTTAGTTTGTCCACAATAAGCCCACATCTGGTGTGGATTGCTGGTTGTCATCAACACAACAAAAATACAAAGATGGACGGAGGCATATTCTGAAACAAGAACTGGCACACACACACACACACACACACACACACACACACACACACACACACACACACACACACACACACACACACTCGGCAGTCATGACATCATGTTTGGCATGCAGTAAGTCTTAGTTATGTCCTGTTCAGGCCTGAATTTGGACAGCAGCAGAAACCAGGGCCGTGTGCAGAGGAAACAAGAAACAATGGAATGAGGGGAGGGGACAATCACACATCACAAACATGTAGAGAAAAGAAAGTTGGCCCAAAGGGAAATTGGGGGGGTGAATGAACAAGGTTTGACAAATCTTGGGATCACATTAAAAGCTAAAGTGTGTGAGGGGGAGAAAGACAATACAAAGTGACAGAAGGAGGGTTAAATGAATGAAGGAGACAGACAACTGGAAACAGAAGGAGAGGAATGGAGTCATTACACACCAGCTGGATGATGGCAGCTGTTTGTACATGCCAAACAGACAAGTGTAAGAATCAAAGTGATGAATGATAACGAATAATTAGAAAGTGAGGGTTAAGAGAGAGAAGAGGAGAAAGAGGGTTTATGCCGCCACTTCCTGTCTCTTCATACGTCCTCCCTCTGTTGTTAGTCTTCCTCGTCTCCTCCATACCTCAATCAGTTCTTTAATTAAGCTTACAAGTGGTTTTATTTTGTTGGATTTGTTTTTCTCTCAAAATGAACATCTAAACAGTTGAAAATTCCAACATGTTCATTCAACATCAGTCAATAACGTTCTGTGTTGCTGTAATAAACTGTCTATATGTATATTTTTTTTAATAATTTTGTTCTTCACCCAGGCGGTCAACCTTAACTCTGTTATGATCTTTCATAGTGTCGTAGTGTGTACTGCTTTGTGCTGAATATTGACCCCACAATTGTTTCATATTTTATAGTTTTTGTCCTCAGTCTCTAATAGTTTTATATCTGTGTTTCAGGCTGCTGAGTACAATGTCTTTGAGGGCATGGAGCTGCGTGGAGCCCCACTGGTGGTGATTTGCCAGGGGAAGATTGTTCTGGAAGATGGGAACATACATATCATCTCCGGCGTGGGTCGCTTCATTCCCTGCTCTGCCTTCCCCGACTTTGCCTACAAGCGTATTAAAGCCAGGAAGCAGGTAACTACTGCCTTCGATCATCACCTCATAAAGTGACACACACATTTTAGTGAAGGTAGAAGATGAGGCAAATATAAGCCGAGGTGGAAGTGGTGAAGGTTTGGGCTCAAATAGAAGTTACAATGGAGGCGAGAAAAGAGGGCGGGAAGGATGGAGGCAGTAAAATAGGAAGTAGTGGGCGATGCAGTCAGTCTGACATCAGCCTCCAGGGTTCAGCCTCAGGACACTGGCTGCACTCTGACACTGTAGTGCAAAAATATCCACGCAGTGAGGGTGGTCAAGACGTTGTCATCATAGATTTTAAAATGATACAGTGAGCTTGGATGTGTATGATTATCCAGAACTACCACATACAATAAAAGAGCCACCAAAGTCTACAGTTAACATAAATCCCAATATAGTCTCACTAAAGATCCAACTCACTGTCCAGTAGCTGTTCCTCATCTTAAAAAAAAGGAATTAATAAGTTAATTTCTATCTCCTTTAAAGAATTAAGAGCTGATCCCATTCAACCGCTTGATTTATAAGAGTTTTAACTCAAAGCAGATCCTGCCGTCTGCTTTCTGGCATTCTCATCTCATGGGCCAAAAATCTCATTGTTCAACAATTCCCTAATTTGCAGCTGGCTGGTGATGAGAACATGTAGCCAGAGTAACAGTGCGCTGTTTATCTTGGTGGAAGCTTACTTCGTTCACAGATGTCTCTTTTAACTCTTCGCAGAGTTTCCAAGACTCCTCTTGAGTCACGCCACTGACCAACGACTTGTTCACAACTTGCTTGGAAAACAGGCAGCTTTTTCTGCCCTAGTCTGTACTTGTGTTTGTGTGACTATGTTTGTGTGTGTGTATGTATAAATCTGGAACTGGTTCCCAGCAGGAAAAGGGCTCTCTAAAAAATGCATATATAATTCAGACACAAACAACCGTGTAATGCAAAACAGGCGTGGACTTGGCAACATGAAATCTGTCTGTAAAGCAAACACCGTGTTGGCTCTGCGTGTTCTTACCCATCGCCTGCTTCTTTTTTCATTCTCCCCTCACCACCGCCCATCTCTGCTCTTACCATTTGTCTCGTAGCTGGCGGTCCTGAGGGCAGTACCCAGGGGCATGTACGACGGGCCCGTGTCTGAATTCTCCATGTCCCGTGGTGGCACCCCTTCAGCCTCAGCACGTACCTCTCCCACCAAACAGCCCGTCAGAAACCTGCACCAGTCTGGATTTAGTTTAACAGGTAACCGTGAACCATGTGGTGAGCCCAGCTTCTTAATACAAACCCCACCCCTCCATCGCCCATTCCTTCATCCGTTTATGGTCTGTATTGATTTATACTGTACGTCGAAACTTCAGAGGTGCATGCATGTGCAGCGGTCGGCCCCCTTTTATCTCAACTGAGCTCCAACCTCATGCTGTGACGGACAACATTCATGGGATTTTCTTTTGCATGTTGCTCTGAGTGATGCATTCACTTCCCTTGGTGATAAGCTGCGAGCCTGTAGAGTAACCTAATGATCTCCCATTACCCTGTGTTAAACTTTATGATGTGCCAAGTATGGCATGCATTTGTCTGCAGTATACCAGGCTCCTTCGAAAAAAGGGCAATTTGTCTGTTAATACATGTTATTAAGTTGTCCACTTAGGCTCCTTTTTGAGTTTTAAAGAGCCAGAGTGCAGACAGCATGAAGTACAATTTGTGTACGAAACCAATTAGCTGTTCTGTGCTTTTAATGGGGTTCGACATGCAGTCAACATTACACCAAATTGAAACCATACAAACTGCACTTTTGACCCATACGCATTCATGATGTAATGTTCTCTTACATTTTTTGATTAATTAGCATTCAAGTACTTTGGTGTATTTCTGTAATATTCACATTGAACAAAGCAAATCCTGGCTTCTGTTCTCCTACATTCCCATGTATTTTGCACTGCTCAACATCTCACTTCCTAACTCCGTTAGATCAGCCATCCCTTGTAACTACTAACAGCTCATCTCTAAGAAATGCAACTTAAATCACTTTATCCCACTGAATTACTCTCTTGCAGTATCTCACGCCTCGTTTTTATTGCTCCTTTGCACACTGTGACCTCTAACTACAACCTTTTTGTAATGTCAAGCTTTAGAGTTTAGAGTTTCAAGTGTTTTCCACAGTCACACTCGCTGTAAGTCACGCTGGGTATGAATTTTGGCTCAAGGCCTAAAACACACAGCGTACAAGAATTCAGTCTAGGCATCTGGACATGCTTTATTAAGAAAGCCTAACGAATGTAAGAGATCACAACACTATGTATTCACATTGAACATCTGTTCCATTATGCAGGACCTGCTGAGTGACAGTCTGATTTTGCCCATATGTAAGGCATCGGATTAGCTTTGATTTAGAAAACAAATGTGAGAAATTGTTTTTGTCAGGCTGCCAAACAGTAAAACTTTGCACACATGTTAAAACTGTGAACCGGATAGTTTCCATCCATCCCAGACGGAGTGAGTATGTCCATGTAAATCAATGAGAGCGACCGCTTTTTACCTGGACGGGACACAGCTGTTCTCACCGTGGTATCTGTCTTTGTGAATGGTTGTCGTATTTGAAACGGTGGATAACTCATTTTTAAACTCCACAGATTAGTGTTTAGCTTTTGGCTTTAGTGAGCAACCTGTCTTTACAACGCGCGGGTTATGTGTGATACCTCATCGATGAAAAACGACGGTGACCTCCACCGGAAAGAATTTCCACATTTGAGTACATGGATTTAGAGGGGAGGAAAGCTGCTCTTGGTTTCCCAGACTTTGTAACGATTCTGTGTGTTTTCTCGTATGTGTGCGTACATTATTTGTGTATGCACTCTCAGAATGAGTCAATCTCTTTGAGTTTTTCCGAGGCCACCACCTACAGAGTTGATTTACTTGTGTGGAGTGAGATGGGAAAGATTGTTTGCTTAGATACAGTGTATCAAACGCTGACATCAGTCTATTTTCCATGTGTATGCTGGCTGTTCATTTGTTGCAGCACAGGCCCTGGCTCATCCTTTGGAAACACGGTGCTTTATGTCAAACTGCAGCTTCTTCTGTAAATGTTTCAGTAGCACTCATACAGGGCTTAGTCTGCTGAAAGTGGAATCACTGTGTCATCTCAGTGGCACTTACATATAACATAGACAGAAGACAAATGTGTCCTGGAAAGTGATAATGTGAGTGCATGACAGGAATTAGTTTTGTACCATGATGAAGCTTGAAAGGATTGACAAATGGGACACGTTCTTGTTTTAAAAGAACTTAAAGTAAAGTATATAATCCACATTAACACTTTAGAGGTTTTCTTCATGTGCTGTACTTTAACACACATTAAATTTACTTATTGTGTCCCATTGAGGGCTCACACGTGGAGTGTTCTGCACTGCACCATACTAATTAGCATGCAGGTGGGGATATTAATACATAATTAGAGACGGGCATTCTAAAAGTGTTTTTATGGAAATATGTGTCTCTTTTCCATCTCTTACCATAAGATAAGAGAATAATGGGAAACTGATTTGCAGTGTTTTCTTCAATTTCAAATCATACTGTTGCATCTGAAGTATTTTTTTTTATTTCTTCTCCATTTGTCTTTTAAACATTGAAGTTCAATTTGACCTTCTTTCTTCTTCACCCATGTTCTTTCTACCGACTGCCCTGCACACACTTTGCTGTCATATTCGCACGTCATTTGCTTGACAAGTCTTTCTTTTCCTCTCTGTCCAGGTCCCGCCACCCCAGATGACATCCCTATCAGGCCTGCTGGCCGCCGTATCGTAGTGCCCCCTGGTGGTCGTTCCAACATCACATCCCTCAGCTAAACGGCGAGAAGACGGGGGAAGCATCCAGAAAACGACAGCAGCCAGAGTGCAGGATTGAGGGTGGGAAGGAGGGAGGGAAAGGGGGAGGGAGGGAGGGAGGAGCAGATGCAGAGGACCGTGATTAGTTAAAAGAGCAAAACACTGAATCCTCATGCCTTACCTGTCACAACGCTACCTTGCTCAGATGAGAAAAGCATCCATTTTCCTGGGGAGTTTGTATTGGAGTGTTTTAGAATTTCCACTTAAAGATAACCACCGAAGCACAATAAACCTGATCAGTCTTTAACTCTTTCGCACTTCTTCTCAGTATAGAATACACCACACTACAGTGACAGCATTTTCACTGTGTTATTTGGTCATGGGAAACGCCAGTAAAACTGCACACCATCACATTCAACCGTATACAAACACACTCTGCTCTCAAAGACAAATGGATACTGCCTTTCTCAGATTGATGCAATGGTTCTTTCACCCTGTTTGGCTTTCAATGTCACCCCGTTTTCAGTAGACTGCTTCATCCATAGTCGGCAACACTAGATCCCACATTAGCCATGTTTTCTCATGCAGTACCATTGATTAGCTCTAGATGGCATTGTATATACGGTAGATGTAATGTAGCTTTGTGAATGATGTTTGTTGCAGCCTGTTTGGGTTTACTGGACCAAGTAGAAGGTATTTATCACAACTCAGAGCAGGAGTGCTGTTGGACATGGAGCTGCATGGGCCACAATAACACGGGTGATATGATCCATGATCCTTTTGCCACCCCCTCTCCTCTGACGCGCTCGATGAATACCATCCCCATGTTGTATTGATTGAATAATTATTGATGTTAATAAAGGAAGACAGACACATGAGTAGAAAGGGGTTTAGCATTCTTTATCTCCAAAAGATTTTTTTTTTTATTTCCTGCACTCCATGATGGATGTAAACATGAAACCGTCCTTTGCATTTGCTTCTAGCTTATTGGCTGCTTTTGTCATCCCGAGATCATCTTGAAAACGCGAAAGATGGGGAAAAAGATTAACGAAATACATACAACTGGCCCTTGTAGCTCAGCCTGTAACTTATAACGATGAGCTTTGGAATTGAGAATGAAGAAAACCAGATGCAATTAAATGAATAAGTGACAAACACCTGCTTTCAGATAGCAGCGCTTCACCTCTTGCTTTACTTTTTTATTCCTGACAAACTGGGCTCTCGTTCTTCAACAAAAGGGAAGATCATCCCCTTGTCGCAGCCCTCTTATGCAATTATGACCAAAACTAATTCAACACCAGCCTGAATATAACCATGGGCCCAAGTTAGTTTGCATGAAGCACTCAGGATCTGATTGTTTCGAGGGGGGCTTAGAGCTCTGTATGTCTCTGCTGTTTTCTGGCAAGGCAGAGGATTGCGGTGCAGTCAGGGAAGCTTTTGTTTGGCTGCTGTCCCACTGTGGGGGAAGGAGAGGAGGTGCCGCTTTTATTTGGCAGCAGTGGGGCAGAATACGAGTGGTGGTTTGTTGTATTTATGTTAGTTTGACTACCTTTTGTTATTGTCTTTTATGTTGTTTCTTTTTTACTGTTTTATCAAAACCCAGAAATGGCAGGTAAAAAAAAAAAAAAGGTGTGTTGTGGAGGTATGATTTGTTTCCTGAATAAACATGAGTTGCAACTGACTGATTGGGATCTCTGTTTTTCGTTGAGAATATTCACTAAAGGTGGACAAAAGAAAATGATCTTTATTAATGAGACAGATATCTAAACATACAGAGAGTGCAGAAGTAGGCTACATTTATTTTATGAGAATGAAATCCGTCCTCCCTCATGGATTAACGTTGCGCATGTTTACTATTTGCATAAGCATGAGCAGTCGATTTAAGTGCAACACAATGTACAGTACGCTGAACACATCCAGGAAGATGAGCTTTACATAATGAGTGTCTCCTTACTTTGCATCAAACACCATTACTCATTTCTCAATAAACCAGAATTGCTTAAAACCCAAGGGCACTATTTATCTCCAACCACATCTTTGCTTGCTGTTTATACACCTAAAGTTTCCACTTTATTGGGCACTATATCTTTCCTTTTATAGTGTATGAACTCACTTATTCAGACAGTGAGTAATCACGTCGGGGACTGACTGAATATTTGAGACAGAGTTGAGGGGTTTAGGTTTCATGAGCAACATGTGTAATAGAAGCAACATTTGTGAAGGTTTGATTGACACCAGCATCTCTGGGTCACAGAAACCAAAACAAAAAGGCAAAAAAAGGCTCCTTGCTCTGCATATCAGATGTCAGATCTGTAACAATTCTAATAGCACAGTAACAAAAATAATACTTAATGCCAAAATATATACAGCTCGTGCCACACAGCAACAGTCCAGCATCCTCTTATTCTGATGAAATCCATATCTTGGCCGCCAGGAGCAGCGGCGAGCAACATTTTCGAAGAACAATCAAAGAACGTTAGTGTTTTGATGTTTAGCTCAATGCTGACTGCTTCACAGCGCCGATCCACTCCTTAAACATTGGATCAATGAGAGGGTAGGCGGGACTTTGGATAGCTCTCAAGGATTGTGACGCCACACACACACACACACACACACACACACACACACACACACACACACACACACACACACACACACACGTAAACCAATGCCAATTTAACTGATTGGTCAGGAAAGTGCACATTGTGAAAACAATTTATCACATTAATGACACTCGCACTGTGTGGTCAAACTAATAGGATGGCTGAAGTATGCACTCAGGCCCGCCGTGTTCCCCGGTTGTGGGAGTTACACACACTCGCCCTCACTGTGCAGTCCAATAATAAAACTGCTGCAAGGTCCCTCGTGCATTGTTT
The DNA here is from genome assembly GCF_023055335.1 of Clinocottus analis. NCBI lineage: Eukaryota > Metazoa > Chordata > Actinopteri > Perciformes > Cottidae > Clinocottus > Clinocottus analis. The sequence goes on along the minus strand of NW_027176207.1, from coordinate 15,901,362 downwards.
AATGGTGAGTAAATGTCTAATGACATCATAGCAATCATGCGAAGTGGCAAAGATGACGGTCGTAAAATGCAGACTAGGTTTGGAACTAGAGATGAGTCAGCAACCTCAATATAAACTGGGGTGCTGTGCGTGGTGCGTGTTGGTGTTGTAACAGAATGAGAAGGTGTATGACTGTAACGAGAAAACATTTACGAAGAGGATAATGTAGATGAGTTGTCATCCAGTCCGTTCCCTTCTTAAATGAGCCTTTTTGCGTATTTTTTTGTTGTTGTGTATATTGTTTTAACATTCATGTGATAAATAACTGCTTTATGGTTTGCTGCGTTCGTCTGTGGGGATTCCACATAGCATATTGGGGATGCATTTATCAACTGAAAATCCCCCTCAGATCTGCCATTAATGTGAAGATGTGCTGCCTCAGCTTAACTCCACTGTGGCGGTAAGAAGGGACCGTGCTCTCTAGATGACCTAGGGAAGAGGTGGACAGAGAGAGAGAGAGAGAGAGAGAGAGAGAGAGAGAGAGAGAGAGAGAGAGAGAGAGAGAGAGAGAGAGAGAGAGAGAGGAAAGCATAACAGCATCAGCACAAAAGCCTTTGACCCTGAGCAGCCATTGAAGGTTATTTTTTGTTTCCATTTATCGTGTCCTATTTGAAATGTGTTCAACACTCATCCTTATTGGTCAGTTATACATAACCATGCGTGTGTATACCATGTCCATCTCCCTCTCTGTAGGTTACTAACTGCACTACTCATCAGTGAACATTAGGGGGCAGCATACTTTAAGATAGTGGAGAGCAACCTACACATAAAATGCATGACATACGTGCACGTTTTGTTTAAGGTTATGTAGATTAGTTGTTACCCAGTTGTTAGCCGATTGATTTAACACTCTTTTTTTTAAAATGCTTTAACTTTCCTGATTTTTCTTAAATGTTTTTATTACTGATGCCATTCCATGTCCCATTTTACGTATAATGCTTATTCAATACAATAGGGTGATTCAGAAAGACGTGACGTGAAATAAAGCACAAAGCAAAGTCAGATTGGTTCAGAAAAAGAAAGTCTTTTTTTTTTTAAGGCACACCTTAATAGTTTGCAACTCCATCACATTTAAATACAATAAACACAAAGTGACAACTGAAGGACAACAGAACTGGAATGAAATTCACAGGTGTGAAACAAATCTGTACCCAGAATTAATTTTTTTATGTTGGGGTAGGTTTCGTTCAAAAAATGTTATTACCTGGGTCAAATATTATTTTTCAATCATTATGTGTTCACTTTTTGAATCGACCACATCAGATGATTATGTCGCAATAAAGCCGACCCATCTGGAACCTATTGTACATGAACAAAGTAAGATCATCATTCACAAATATAATTTACCCCGAGTATACTCAGGATCACGCCATCTGTTTAACTATCGCACTAGATCTAACAACTTATACAGGAAACCACCTGTGGATCTGTAAATTTACATCAATGACGACAAGAACAACAACAAGAACAACAACACAAAGTCAAGTCAAAACGTTGTACCAATTTTCCATAGAAAAGTGCCAACAGTAATGAACTGAATAGAGTGAAATCTATTTTAAATATTAGAACAAGTATCATAGACTTGAAAGGATTGAGTTGTATTGCACATAGATAAGATCGAGGTCAGTAGGATGACTAGAAATGAGTAGAAATGGCTTTAACTGTCTGATTTTCCAAAAAGATCAGGTTTTTCCTACATACACGTACAGTTTAAGGGAAAGAGCTATGTGCCATATTTATATATAATAAGGCATCCCTCCAAAACGTCAGAGACAGGTGTGGTTTTCTTAGACATATATAGTTTCAGACACATCTTAAAATACATTTGAAATCGAATGAACATGGGGTAAAGTCTAGCCTGGTGCTTATTTTGTCCATTGTAGTTCTCTTGTTACCAACTTTGCATGTTCGTAAATATAATATTAGGATTTTTTTCCCCACTGTGTAATCCAGCTACCATTTGCACAAGAGGTTTTGTTGCACAATGTATTATTGTATGGGAGTAATTCCTTTTAAATACAAATTTACAGACTTATCTGGTGGCACATGTAATTGGGTGTATTCAACACAAAAGAAGAAGGGCACAAACATTATTAGACAAAAAACAAATTTCAATGCATACAGTAACTGAAAATAAATCTTATCTAGGACTCAGCTTAATCCTTGTCTATAAAACCTTCCCTAAGGGAATAAGTGTTCACTCACAGCTTTAGATTTTTTTTTTGTCTCTCTGTGCATAAATGCTACAGTTGATGAAGAAGCATGTGCAAAGCAAGGTTCAGTGCAAAACAAATAACACCTACTGTCTACCTTTTCTACATTTTCATAGCTATAAAACTTTATTTAAAGCCCCCCCGCCGGTCATTTGCAAATTGATCTTCCTGTTGTGCCTGGAGCTTTCAACCACACCTGGTGGCCTTTACTTCAGAGACTTCATAAAACTTCCAAGGTCAAGCAAGAGCGGACCTTCAAGGTGAACCCTAAAAGCATTGTTTGTCAAATGCATCTAAAATGTCTGTTTTTGACTCCATAGCAACTTAAAGCATAGGCAAGTGAAAAGACAACTTGCGGTTGCCTATCCTACCATCTCCGTTAGCTCGACTAGCTAAGCTAAGCATAATGACCACGGCCACCATCTATCTGCCGCTATGATAAAGTGAGCCATTCGCGTCCAAGCCTACAGTTCAGCTCTTCATTTTTTTTTATCGCAGAGGAATCTGTGGTTGCGTTCTTAAAATAAAAGGCCTCATTCTACCTTATTTACCTCTCTGCTTGAATGTGTTGTACTCTTAGTGTCATGCTCGAGTCCTGTGCGTCACACGGGACGAAGGCGTCCACCCTCATGCCAATTCTCGTTGAGTCCGTAGCGCTGGAGAACCATTGTTGTATTGAAATAACTGGAGTCAACCAGAAAATGCCTGGCTGAAAATAGACACTTGAGTGTCCCACCCATGTCAGCAGCAGTAAGCTTTCAGACAATGCTAACCACCTCAGACTTCATTACTGTGACAGCTGAGCAGGTGTGGCATTGTCTCTTCTTTTTTTTTAGTTTTTCGGCAGGGGAGTGATCTCATTTTCACTTCAGCACGCTGCCCAGAGTCGTGGTTGAGCAGCCCGTAGAGCACCAGCGTGATGTAAAGGAGCACGGTGCGAGTGACACTCTGCTGAGAGTCCATCTTCTTTGTGACAGGAAAGCTAAAAGCCTCGATTCGGCATGGCTGCTGCTCCAGGAGTCCGTTTCACTCCGGCAGTTCTGCAGATCTCGATGTGGGTTTTGTGGACGAACAGTGATGCACAGGTATGTGTTGTGGTGAAGGGACATTGGAGAAGAGTGCCCGTGCTGATAGGACGATATGTGTCTTTGTGTAAATTGCTGATCTACAAGCTGTGGGCAGGTGCAAGTGGTGAGGGACTACGTTTGGGATCTCGGGTCTTAAAACCTATCCTGATAAGAAGGCAGCCGGTTCAACGTTGTTGTTCTGTCCATCCTCTATGGCCTTGTTCTTCTCACTCGTGGACAGCTCAGAGGAGTCTGAGTCCACCACAACTTTCTTTGACCTGTTGAATAAAGAACATCTCTCATTTTATCGTCATTTACCAATTTACTATGACATTTTGCAAAGGTCAAGTATTTTATTTATTTTTTTAATTTTTTACTTTAAATCTAGGCCTCGCTGCAGTCCAAAAAGCACATTTAATTTTCCTGAATGCTTACACTATAATGTAAATCATTCCACAATGAGATGAGCAGTGTTGGTTGAAGAGTAGTTGTTTGGGTGGAAAGGAGGTTTCTTACTTTTCTCTGTTGAAGACAATGAAGTCTCTGTGGACATTATCCAATCTCTGCTGCAACTGACCGTTCTGGAGGAGAGACAAGCAAACACAACGTCATTAACTCAAACGCTGGCAATCTTGAAAAACAACAACCAATAACACAATATTTAGTTATTACCAATTACATCTAGAGAATTGATTCTATTTAATGTACACACAGTTGTTTTGGCATCACTGGTTGGAGACAGGCAGTAGACCACACCCACTACTTTCCTCACATGAGTTTCTTCTAATTTATTAAGATGCAAGAAGAGGAATTTGACCTAACTTTAGAGGACACTTGTGCTCTGATGTCTCCACCTGCTCCATGCACTCATACATATTTGGCCCACTTAATCATGTGAGAACATCCGGCTCTGTCATGCCAGACTGTCCTCGCACGACTAGTGCCAAGACAAGTAGACGGGTGCTTCCTCAATGTCCGTGGGAGGCAGTGGCCAGAGAGATCATAGTGATACATCACTATTACACTGCGTGACACAGACACACTGCACTGTGTGTGGTGTGGTGTGTGTGTGTGTGTGTGTATGTGTGAGTGTGTGTGTCTGACAGGGAGGCAAACTAGCAGAGACACAGAACAGAAGGGTTCGTTCAGTTCATTGTGCAGATGATGATTTTGCCAACCAAGACCGGCCAATATTACCTTTCTGTGCCTTTACACCTTAGCTAACCAACATGAAATTACACGTCAATTCCAAGATGGCCACTTTGGTGCTCCAGAATTTCTCCACTTTAAGGGGTTTCCTCATCCTTATCAAGGGCATGCTCTTAATCCTCAAGAAAGCTGCTTCCCATTACAGCCCTCCAGTCACATCCAGGTTCACAGAAAGCCCCTCCAGGAGAGAAGTGGCTGACTCCCTGCCCAGAGCAGTCAGTCACACAGCCCAGCAGAGAGGCTCTGTACAGGTGCTGTCACGATGGGGGAGCAGCCACTGGCAGACCAAAAGCCATCAACTAAATGATGGCAGCGAACCAGAGAGAGGGAGAGAGAGGGAGAGAGAGAGAGAGAGAGAGAGAGAGAGAGAGAGAGAGAGAGAGAGAGAGAGAGAGAGAGAGAGAGAGAGAGAGGGGGAGCTGCTGTGTATGTACATTTGAAAAGTGGACGGAAAGAACAGAAGGTGTCGAAACGCATTAGTTAATTATCTTGCACGCACACAGTGGCAGTCAGTGTCTTTTCTTGGGGGCTTCTGGGTAAAGGGACCCCTTTCACAGCAGTATCACAGAGGAAAATGACAAATTCACAACATAACTACATAAACACAAATCATCCAGACAGAGAGTGGGAACAAAGGGTGTGCTTGCGTGTGGTTGATGCAGACTACTGAAAGGACCAAGAAGCAATCAGGCAGACTGAGGCAGAGGAGGAATACTGTATGCAATTTGTCAAACATCAGAGATGGATGTGACAGATGAGACGATGGGTGTGATGGAGGGTTGCCCATTTCACAATGACATATGGTTAGATCTAAAGGCATGATGGAACCTGACAATACCACCACCACCTGCAGAACATTTCCCCAGTTTGGTTATAAAGCAGATCTCTGGTGTCTTTTATTTAAAGAGCCAGCAAAAATACTTTGTTATTTACTGCAAACCGGGTTTCAGGAGGGAGGAGGTTGAACACAAGTTGCACTGTTTAAGTGCATTTTGTGTTTAACCTCCTTCTGGCCTTGCTAAGAGAACAGCAACATTAACGCTCTGCAATTCACCATCAGCTCTCTCTGTCTCTCCCTCTCTTTATTTGTTGCTTTTGAAAAGGCAGTTCAGAAGTTAATTGCTTGGATTAAACTTTCCATTTAATGAGACAAACCAACAGGGAGCTCTGCTGGAAATAGGAAGTACGAGTGTGCAGAGATCACGAGTGCGCACTAAATTATAAAGCATTAAATACATTTGATCACTTATAGATCAAATCGCAGATACAAGCGGCTGAAATGAGCTTCCTCCGTAGGGTGGCCGGGCTCAGCCTTAGAGATAGGGTAAGGAACTCGGAGCTTGGAGTTGAGCAGCTACTCCTACATATCGAAAGGCGACAGCTGAGGTGGTTCGGGCATCTAATTCGAATGCCTCCTGGACGCCTCCCATTAGAGGTTTTCCAGGCATGTCCAACTGTTAGGAGGCCCCGGCGAAGACCCAGGACACGCTGGAGGGATTACATCTCCCGGCTGGCCTGGGAACGCCTCGGGGTCCCCCAGAAGGAGCTGGAAAATGTTTTGGGTGAGAGGTAAGACTGGGTCGGCCTGCTGGGCCTGCTGCCACCGCCACCGCAACCCGACCCCGGATAAGCGGCTGAAAATGGATGGATCATAAACTCTATTATCATAGAAAGTAGGATGTAAATGGTATGCGTTTACGACACTGTATTTATTTTATATTTCACCAGACCAATCAAACCAGCGCTATGGATTTTGAATGTGAAGTCATATGTTAATAATATCTCATTGGGAATAAAGCATCATCTCTCGTACTTTTTGAGCGACAACTGTTTGACTGCTTCCGATGTGCGGGATCTATTTGCCTAGCAGCAAGCACATATACATTTTTACAAAATACATGTTTTTTTCTGGAAGGGATCAATTGCAAAGGACAGGGAAGAACGCTGAAGTCCTGTTCGACAACGTCATCGTAAGCAAAAAAAAAAAGGTCAAATTTCATGTACCTTCATGTATGCATATACCAGCTATTCTGTGTAACGCTGTTGCTGCCACCAAGGAACCACCTTGAAACGCCCGAATAATAGCAGCTTAACACGCTCTCAACACCGCATTAACGACCCAGTGTCACACGAGCACACGCCGAGTCCGAGCAGGTTTTGCTTTAGGGCGTCATCAGCGACTCCGGTGAAGGATTGTTGATATTTGAACTTAGCATGGCAATTGGCAGAAAGCATCCGTGACCAGAGGAGAAATCTGAGAGCAGACGTTTTTACAAGCATACAGAGGCCGCATGAATGTGAGGGGAAGGGCGCAGGAAATCTGTGCAAAACCAATATATCTGAGTGCAAGCATACAGTTTGAGTAGAAGCAGAGCAAATCGAAGGGCAAAGGGCTATAGTATGAGTGCGAGGACGGAGGAAAGCGTGGCAACATCTGAACGTTAAATCAATGAATCATGCTCTCAATTTGAAAGAACATGCTCTTGAAGATAGGAAAAAAGCTCCGCAGTTTCTTTGGACAGGTTTCCACTGTGTTTGATACATGCAGAAAAGAATATGCTCAGATTACATTTTTTTTTGTGAGAAGTGTATGTGTTTGTGTGATGGGAGACTCAACAATTCATTCTGTTCTCACAGCACAGTTCCAATGTTCTGCTGCTTATTATCAGTGATTTAATTGAACTAATTATATGCTACATTATGAGCGTATTGGGAACACTGAGGCGGAGAGATAAAAGAAGTCAAATGGATCCGTGTTTGTGTGTGTGTGTGGAGGGTGGGGAGAGTGACATATAAACAGCATTGTCGAAAGAGTGTGACGACAAGGGGGAGAAATATAGTTGCGTGAAGAGGAGGACTATGCAAAAAGAATACAGAGCAGCGTCAGGGTAATGAGTAAGAAGCTGGTGGGACAGCATTAGGGCAGCTAGCTTACTTCATTCAATATTGATCTGCTAGGTTTCAGAAATGCTGCACAGACCATGTCCCTCTCTTTTTTGCACACACACGCAGCGACTCACACATTCATGCACACACTTTTATGCACGCATATCCAGCATCAAGCTCTCTTATGTGCATCCATCACAAGTGGCCCCCACAGGTCCCTCGTCAATGATATGGAAAAGCATTGCACAAACACAAACCGATATTTATAGAGCTAATAGAGATATTTATAAGGTGAAATATTCTCCCTGAAAGACCGACACATGCATGACACACATGCATGACACACATGCATGACACACATGAATATTCATATTGAGAACCAGAAGGATCAGAAGGACATTGAATCAAGACACTAGCAATCCAGGGACTCAGATTAGGAGGCAGAATAGGATCGGTTTGGCCACAGTATTCTGAGCTACAGACAACGGGAGATTAATAACAGCCTCTCTAAGCAAGATGGGGAGATTTAACGGTAGGTGTGAAAGGCTTTCTCCAGGTTGGCCAGGACAAATACTTCTTCAATTTTAAAACACATTGTTCACTGAGAAGAAGATATTCTGAACAAAGGTATTCATCAAAAACGCCTTCAAAAGGGACGCTGAGGATTATATTTGCAAGTACTTTAAAAAGGGGAGGACACATGCCCCAGACTCTGTTTGCTGACGTTGTGGTGCCAAATTGGCAGGGCTCTCGAGAGGGAGTTACCAAGGTCTTTAAAAAATGTTCTGTAATCCTCTGTTTTTAATCTCTTCAAGACAGTTCAGCAAATCATAACCACCGTTGCTATTTACTACTTATAATTGATCACTGATCAAAGAATGCATCACAACATTAATGCTTCTTTTACAAAATGATACTTATTCATTATGAAAGTGGCTTTCTCCTTTTTCAAGGAGAATATTTATCATCCTGGCTTCAGTCAAACTGCATTAATCCAATATTGCCGATATGATACCCAAAATAAATAAAGGGAAATGCAAGTCACCAAAGTACAACTAGAGTCTGACCATTCTCTGTTACTTCATCTGTGACCATTACCATGAATATTTCCGTGAAAGGCCACTATCATTATTTCATTCGGATAGAAGACGTTCTCTTTGTTGGAATGGGCCAAAGGATGACAAAGGTTGCCCAGTGAGATATCACTGATATATGCACATAAGCAGGTCTCCATAAGCAGCTGTCGGCTTCCATTAAACATGACGCACTTTGGGCAAGCGTTGACTTCTTATCGCAAGCTGGCAAAGTATATGCTTCAGACTCGAGACCACACAAATTGTTTCACTTCTATTAGAAAGGAGTCCCATAAACTGTTCCATGGTGCCAAAAGAGTGGGAGAGGGTCCAAACGTATTAACTTTGTAATGACATTGCGTTTGTGTGTGTGTGTGTGTGTGTGTGTGTGTGTGTGTGTGTGTGTGTGCGTGTGTGCAAACTGTAGTGTGCGAAGGCAGGCTTCAACAGTGTGGTGAAATATTGTTGGAAAGTGACCGGACCCAGCACACACAACTGCACGCTAACTGGGAAGAACACGTGAGTGAAACCACGACTTGTTTTATTCTACTGCTGGAACTTTTACTGTCTCAATGGAAATAATCTAAAGATACAAAAGGAGTCCTCTCCTTTAAATACATTTTGTCTGATAAACACACCGTAATATTGGTTTTTAAAGTGTATCGCTAAAATCTCCCTTGTAGCAGGAAACTGTTTGTATTTCTTACACACTCATTTCCTCCAAAACCAAAGCGTAGTTTTTAGTTGTTGTTTTTTTCTATTTAAATATTATACAGTGATATATACAAATATATATCACTGGAGCGTGACTGTCGACACAGGTCAGGTGGTGACACACTTGCTCTTTGACCTCTTAGGGTCACACATAGCAGCAGATTTATTAAATACTGTGTGATGTACCATGAGCATTAATCAGAAGTGTATTCTATAGTCAGTTGTGATGATGTTTCATCAATTTGTATTATTATCAAAATACTTTATCACAACATTAGGGGGGAAATGGGCTATGATAAGCAGACTAGGACCCATGTTTTAAAACCATGTTTAAGTCAATATTAGGGCTGACTACAAAATCTGCCCAAAACTCTTCTTTTAATACCAGTTTTGTAAATAACCCCGGTTAGAAGCCCTTGCACGTCAACCTGATCTTTCTTGCTCCACAGAGTGATATTTTAGTTTCCTCCAAGCTTTTCAACCCTGTAAGTCCTATTTGGATTCAAGATGAAAGTAAAAACACATTACTTGAGGTTTTTTTAACTGCAATTTTCCTCAAAACAAAAATGACAGCACTTATCAGGTCCCACTGCTGCACTCGACCTGAAATGAAACGCTGCTGCTTCACCGCTTTCACGATCGCAGCGTTGACGAGTGTGTAATGTGTGTGTGTTCCTCCCACGTCTCACTTGACCAGTTGATCAAATTAACCTTTCAGTGATTTCCTCTCTGTTTTCTATAAACACCCAGAGGACAACAGCAGATTTATGACGATGGAGCGACAGACTAAAAGACTGCAGCCAGAGCTAGGTGATTGCCTTCTCCGCCTTCTCCGCCTTCCCCATACTCGCATCAGACAGACGGACGATTTATCCTGATGAAGGCGAGGGAGGACAGAGCTCTAAGAACGTTTCCTCAAGACTCTCAATAGCACTCCTGACACATTTAAAAGACAAACTAAGGAGGAAAGTATCTCCAGTAAATGAGCCAAATGGAACCATCGGTCATCTTTCGTTAATGAATAATGATGAGCGCTGATGGAGAGACACCTTTAAAGGGCTAGTAGATTAGTTCAGTTTATTTTATTAAGGTTTTAATATAATTTGGCAGCTTCCCAGTAGTGGTCTTTACGTGTTCAAATCCAACCATTCAGCTGTAGTATTGCATTCAAGGTTGAAAGGCTCACCTGTGGAGAGCCATCAGATCCCTGGTCCTTATTTTTTCTCGCAAGCCTTTTCTTCTTCTTGTGGAGTGGTTTGGACTCCAGGATCATTTCCTCCAGCTCAAATGTTGGGTCACAGTTTAGTCTCCGTCTCTATAGAGAAGCAGACACATGCAGGCACTCATTTAAAACAAACAAGGAGAGCCAGGGGTTCAATTGTGCAATCGTATTAGTGTAACTAATTATAATAATTATTAGTATAAGTAACTCTGAGACACAACCTCCATGCCACACCAACACTCAGTAGTCGTTTATGGAATTCTAATGGTTTTGATTTCAGTATCAATCAGTGTTTCAGCACCGTGTGCACTTGATATTTCTTGTAAATTCGAATATAGCTCACTGTAAAGTTATTTAAATTGTTTAGGGCAGTATTCTGTAGAAGCAAGATGATTGTGAGCTGTTTTGTCATTGTTTATACATTTTTCGTAAAATTCGTCATTGCTTCAGAAAAGACAAACTTGTGAATTGTCTGACCACAGCAACAGCACAGTGTTTTCATGAATGGTTTATCACTTCCTGTTGTTGTATTGTGGCATGTGTCTTTGCCAATGTTTTCAATGTTTAAGATCAACACATTGAGAGGGAAAACAAGTATCCAGCCCTAATACATGTCTGACATGTGCCTCCCGTAAAATAATATGCAAAACTAAAAATGCAGAAAGCCAATAAAGACAAAGAAGATTGAATGCTGGGAAGTTAGGAAACAAAATAGAGGGGCCAAGTCCTGTCTTCCTGTTCAGACATTAACAGTCCATAAGGCACTGAAGACAGAGGATAAGCCTATAATTAGATAGAGACACACTGTCAATTCCCCATCGATCCTCTGTGCTTTTCCTCTGCTGTGCCAGCGCGGCCCGCTGGGGAAACCTGCTGCTCTGCAGTCGCAATAGACTTAGAACTTGATCAACTCATCGAGTCATCTTTGCACTTGCAGCAGTCATTATTCTGCATGAGCCCTGGCGCTAAGGGATGACAGTTACTGTCACTTTGCCGATTCACTAAAACTATCATTGTTAGAGCCATTAAAGTTGTCTTTTACGCCAAACGAAAAGAAAGAAAAAAACAAGAAATCATCCACTTACACCATTTAAGTTGTCAAAAAAAATGTGCTGTTATTCTTCCAACCATGTGATAGTAAACAGAAACAGATTTTTTTGGATTGTTTGGACTGTTGGTCGAAAGAAAACAAAATGGTCGATACATTAATTAGCAGATTATAAGTATAACAGTTGGTTGACCTCAATATTGTGTCTGTCATAAGTGTAGCTAAATGAATATACCATACCTGTAGCCATAAAAAAATGAAATAAAGTGCTCCATTGATAGCTATTGTTCTTTTATTTGTTTTATATTTATGACAGTTTTATGACATTGAGTCAAATGAACTGGACGGTTGCAGGTTCCGATCTTGTGTCAGATCCTCAATCCCGATGCTACCAGCTTTAAAACAGAGCACAGTGAATGAGTCCAGCAAAAGACCACCTGTAGTGTTTCTCCTTGAGGCATGTATCCACATGTTGCTGTGTCTCTGCATCTGGGTGTCTAATGCACACTCTGTGGGAGTTTCGGCTCAGCCCAGCAGATGGTGGTGTCTACAGCTCCACTAGCAAGGATTCGGTAAGGAGTAGGTAGTTCAGACCTACTCTTTTTTCCTCCCTCCCGCCACCCCCTCCCTGCATCTTGGTCGCCTTTGGGAGAAATACTGTTTTGGGAATAAGTCTAAGCGAACAACCGAAGGAGGGTTTGAGGGAATTCATGTGATTTTTTTCGAAATGTGAGAAAAGAGCAAAATCATGCGTCACAGTGTCGGTTGTTTTGTTTTTGAAGCACTTTTTTAAATGTTCTATGCAGAGCATTTTGTTGGGTAGCATACTGAGCCAGTGCTCAGTTTATTTTGTATACTCACATTGGGAATAAAGCCGGGAGGAAGCTGTTTGCTGAGCACAGCGTCCCAGTTGACGTCTGACATGTAGTCCAGATCCTGTAGCTCTGCTAGACAGGAAATGCGCTTCTGGACATCTATGCACAGCAACTGAGGGAGAGAGAAGGATTAGAGTAAGAACAATTGTCCATGGGGAGGTATAGCTAAAAAAGTTGGCGGTTGAGTCCCACTGGGACAGGAGCACATGTTTGCCCGAAAGGATGTGTCTGGGAATGAGGATGCAGGGACTAAGGGGGCAGATGATATGGAGGAGTGGACTGCAGAGGATTTGGCGAGAGGAAAAGAAAATGAGGTGCATTATATGAAGCAAATGGTGATGAGGAAGATTCAAGGGGTGGTGAAGTGTGAAGGACAAATATATTGAGCATGGAATTCTCCTCTTACATTCTCACTTTCTTTCCATCTCTCTCTCCTTTTTTCTCTCTCTCTCTCTGTTTCTCTCTCTCTCACACACACACACACACACACAAACACGCACACTCTCTCCACACACATTTACACATGCGACTGGAATGCCAATGAGGTACGAAGAGTCTGAGCACGAAGCAATGCAACAGTTTGACTGCAGTGGATCGCTGCCAAGACAAAACCCCAAATGCTACCGCGACAGGGCATCTGTTTGCTTCGCAAGAGACTTAATTGCACCAAGAAGAATATACATTTGCAGTCGTAATTAAGATTAGACTGTTAAGATGTGATAATATGCTCATTTCATTCAATAAAAAAAACATTATTTAAGGAGTGACATGAAGAGCTGTATTTCTTCGGTGTGCTGCCATGTGCGTTTGCAGTGTTTGTAAGCATAAGCTCACTTTGTACAGTATGCCTTAGATATTTTTTTTGCCTTTTTAACTTTTACACTGTGAGTCATAACACAAAAAAAATCCTGTTTTTGAATCTTTGATGATTATACTTCTAAAGCTGCTCTGCAAGCTGCAACACTTGCATCCACAAATAAGCCTCTAGTGTACAAACTAAGGCTGACGTGACATGAAAGTGACTCTCTAATTCAGATTCTATCGATGCACCTCGTGAAATGAGGTGCTGGTGTCGGGTGTGGGTAGCGGTCTTCCCACAGGAAATACAAAATTCAAACCGAGGAGCAAAAAGCGAGACTCATCAACTTTTAGCTCTTCGGCCCTCTCGTCCATACTTATGACAAGATCCCACCAGTCAAATTGGTGTGACGTTAGCAGTTTACTGGTCGTTGTGCACCGAGGTATTCTGGTATTGGAGTTTTGCCAGCAGGCATAATCAATGTGAGAAGTTGGCAAGTGCAGGTTTAGATAAATGACCACATGGAGGTGCGGTGTACCCAATTCAAAGACACATCTGTTGTGCAATGTGACACTCTCAACATGGCCAATCATGTACCTTTCTGAGCAGAGACTTCATCTCCAAAGACCAGGCTGCCGGGTAGCTAGGATGGACCTTGTGGAAGGTCTGAAGGATCTCATTAGCCGGCGTACTGGATCTCATCACATATGGTCTCTGAGAGGAGGAGAGAGGAGGAACATGTTACACAATACTTGTATTCATAGCCATGCACTGCCTGGAGGAGTTTCTTTGATACAGTGTGCAGCGACTCAAAGTTAGTTTGTCAGTTGGCCCTCTCTACACTCCCCTCCTCTTCTCCTTGTGCTCTCCTTCCGTGAACCCATTTCCTGCACTGGTGAGAACAAATGACAGAGGAAACTCTCAAAACAACTTAAACCCATTGCCTTTTAGTGTAAGAGGGCTTTCTGTGGGTCATAAAACAGGAGCGGCTTGTTGACAGTTCTTCACACCAATTCCCCCCCCCCCCCCCCCCCGACCCCCATTTGGTCTATTTCCCAGGACAGGAAGCCTCCTTCCACTTGAGTTGGAGAATGACACAGTGACCAGACACAGCTGGATGAGGCTGGTTCGAGGTGGACAATCTGCCCCTCTCCCCGTGTCTCCCAGATTGTTTGCTGATACACTTTTAATGCTACTTTGGCCTCGTTCGATGTAAGAGAAATAGGAGCGGTGCCTGCCTCGGTATTCTTCCATTTTTATTTCAGGTTCTTTGAACGAAATGTTTTCTTGGGCCATTTTGCCTTCATTTACTGAACGACTGGAAAGGGGAGAGCAAGATGGGACCACATGCAGTGCTGCGCTGCAGGTGCTCCATTCCATGTTCTTTTTAGATGCTTTACGTCAATTACGTTCCCCATACAAGGCACACATGGGATGTCAATGAGCCAGTTATATTTTCTTTTAGCGCCGGATTTTCAGATGACAGAAGGCAGAAATTGACTCAAATTGTTTCAGTATATCCACGCTATTTTGAAACACGTCTCTGTGTTCCCTGTGTAGGGTTAATTGTTGTCTAATTAAAAAAAAGAAAAAAGGAGGAGGCTGAAGGTGAAAAAACTATGTGACGGTGACTGATGTGCAGCTCTGGAGAGATGCTGAGTTGCTTTGATCTCTACCTGCAACCAGTGGTCAGGCCCAGCAGGGAAGCCCGGACGCTGGGAGAGGAGATAAATGATGAAGTGACATGTGGTTGGAGCTTAATAGCCGGTCTGAACAGGGGTTTAAAGGAATACTTCTCCCACTATATAACCATTTGTATATCAATTATTCAATTACAACGTTGTTTTTCTCGCGTGCTTTCACATTGAACAGAGAAAAGGCAAAGGCTCGATGAATTAAGTAAAGAGGGTAATTGTTTCACAAAAGCAAAACTACTGCACTCTGTCCATCCAGGGGGAGGAATCCTCCTCTGTTGCTCTCCTGAAGGTATTTCCCCCTTTTTTTCTCCTGTGAAAGGGCCTTTTCTGTTTTTTTGGGGAGTTTTTCCTGATCCGATGTAAGGTCCCGGGACAGGGATGTCGTATGTGTACAGATTGTAAAGCCCAAATTTTTAATTTGTGATTCGGGGCTATACAAAATAAACTGAATAGAAATTGAATTGATTTGATTTGAACTGCGGTGAAGCCCTTCTGCAGCTCACGCTTGGACAGTCACGCTCATCTCTGCAAGTTGGAAGAGTTTTATACATGTTTTAGTGGAGATTCATGTGTTTGGGACATCCTGCCTATTATGCTGTACAAGTTGTGTGAACGTTTTTTAATATTAGTTTTATTGCTGGTAAACGCAACCCCCATTGACTTTAATTCTTTGCAACTTTTTCTATCTTTTTGGACTCTCCGTTCTTAAAAAACAAGTGGCGAGTCATTTATCTCACACATGGTGAGAGAAATGACTCGCCGCGAGAGAGATAAGCTGAAGTGGGGGCTGAAAGAATCGAAAGGTGCCTGGAGCTGGATAATAGCTGTAGCTCTCCATTTTCAACAGCCAAATAATTCTGCCCATGTTGTAATATGGCAGTCGGAGAAAGATGTAGCTGGAAGTCCCTTGGAGACAGAGGGATGAGGTGAACATTACATTTCAAGGAGAATGTGAGGGCGGTATGCAGAGAGAGGGGTGAAATCAAGTTTAGGAGAAGGTTTGTAGAAGATGCAGATTATACAGGAACTTCCAAAAAAAGGGCTCACGTCTATTTCACTCAATTCTGGGTGAGTACTTGTGAGCTCAGCACTTCCCATCGAAACGAGTGAAGGTTAAAAGTACTTGAAAAATCACAGGACACAGCTTTTGAGGTAAGAAAGGAGACTTCAGCTAAATGGTGCTGGTAGGATGTAGCTTTGAGGTCAAAAAGAGGACAGGACATATTCTAGGAGGCTTCAACGAAGGTTTGGAGGTGAGATGAAGTTTGAGCTTTAAACATGAGCCAGTGGGAGTGAGCTGTAACTGGGTCAGAATGTGTTTTAGAAAAGTGAAATGGAAAGTTCTTGAAGTAACTCAACAGTTTCATTGGAGGAGAGTGAAAGGGAGAGCATTGAGATGTCTAAATAGAGGAAATTATTTCAGGAACACTTCACGACAGCGCCGGATCAGTTTCAGGTGTTCTGGGTCCTTGTCAGTGTGGACAGAGGAGACTGTAGTTTATGTATTCATCCCCGTGAAATATGAGAGTAAATTCTGCAGCTGCAGTCTGAGCTCCTGCCTGCTCTCAGACACGGCCTCATACAGCGAAGAGAAGGAGTGAAAGCATTGTGTCCTGTGTTCATTTCCATGACATCAGAATTAAACTTCTCCAGATGGGACCAGCGTGAAATTCAATAAATAATATTGAAAAAAAAATCTATTCCAATTATGTGACTCTTAAAATAAGTCAAATTCCAATTAGTCATTTTCCGGCAGCGATTCGTCTCACACCGTGACTAAACAGTTAAACATCTTTCTCAGTAAGGTCATCTTTAAATGTAATTATAACCCCCTCCCCCTTACTCCCCTTTTGTTTTATGAAGGCTGAGTTCGCTGTATGTCTTCTTTCCTACTGTCAGGACTCTCCTTGTCGGTGTCATATGTTTGTTCCACTGCAGTAAAGTGAGCCAAACGGCCACGCAGAAGGGAGTTAAGATGGAGTCACCTGTCCTCTCAGTAGTTCATATGCTGTGATGCCCAGCGACCACCAGTCGACAGAGAAGGAGTAGCCAGGGTGGGACCCCTCAAAGGTTTGGAACAGCTCAGGAGCTGATAGACAGGAAATATGACAACAAAATCAAATATACAACTTTGCTAGGTTAGAAATAGATGTAATTGATGTTAGTGTATTATTGATACCTTTTTGACATGTTTAGTCAGTTTAAATTACAAGAAAGACATGACTTCAATAGGAATATATTTAAAATTGTCATTGTTTTTTATTCCGTAAATGTTCAAACTGGCATTATTCAGTGCATTATAGTTGCAGAAAGAGCTGAACCATGATGGATTTTAAAACCTACTTTGCAGTTGAAGCCTCAATTAATGACCATCATCACTGCGCGGGACACTCGCTCCCTCTTCTCACAGCGAGCGCACTCACAAATGTTCTCATAATTGTATTACTCGTTAGACGCAATTGGCATGAATGAAAAATGAAATAATAGCGAGGGAGTGCTGCAGATGTTAGAAGTGTTTCGGAAAGATCTGACCCTTGAGACGTGAGACCGACATGTCACATTAGCTGTCACATTCACGTCACATGTCTGAAAGGGGCTTGTGAGACAGATTAGCACATGCTGTGTCGATTACATATACATGTCTTGTAACAGCAGACTTTACATAAGAGGTTGAGCTCATTAAGCGCATGTTGTGGTTCTGGGATGAATAAATTCCACTGGTTTTCTTTTGCCAAAGGCGAGTATTAATTATTGGGATCTAACTTGGAGTCAATGGAGCCACACAGAATATATTTGTAATGACTAATCAACCAAACAGGTTTTTTGGGCGAGACATTTTTTTTTGGTTTATGGACTGCAGAGAGACACTTGAATAATCTACTCCACCACCGAGTATCCGCCTGGAATCACACGCGGTCACAAGATCATTCTCCATCATTGGCACAGACTTTGTGAGGATAAAAGCAGGCGCACGCGCACACAAACATGCGCGGCCTCGTCATTCATATCCCCCTGAAATCCTGTTAAGCTCCTATCGGATCTCTCAGGAGCTGAATCCTCACCGACCTGATCACTACTGGACTTAAGAGTCATGAGGAGGGTGATTGCAGCGGCGCTGAAAAGGATAAATGCCCGTTTCTAAAGGCATCATAACTTTCTTTAGAATGTCAACACTGACTGATGCATCAAATCAAACCAAGAAGAATGTTTTGCACAAACCAAAGAAGGCACAAATTTAGGCACAGAAAAGGTTGTCATGTCTCCATATTATAAATATCCAAGTTTCGAATTTGTCACCTCGAATGTCTACGAAGCAGAATTAATAATTTAGCTCCCTAAGCTTTAAACCTTTACTATGTATAACTCACAACAAAGTACGAACATGGATTGGTCAATACTGCACACTTATTTTTAGCTGTATCTGTTTCCTGGCCATCGGGCAGCTAATATTGACAAGTCAAACTCTCTGAACTTGGCTTTAGGAGCTTTAAGGGTGAAAACATGTTTTTCTTATTTGCTGCCTTGTAGAGGCATCTTACAGATTTGTACAGACATGATTTGTGTCCCTCTACCCATAGTTCAATCCTTCACAAATCATTGAGTTTATTTTTTCAAACCTACTCTAGAGCGGGCTTTATGTAAAAATTACAACCTGAATCTCTATTTGCACCGTGTGCTGGGTGTCGGCACTTGTCTCCTCACGTCAAGCCTGGAGCCAGGGCTTACCAAAGTTAGTCTCTAATATCCCTTCAATGTCATCGGGAATTTGGATTAGCGAACATAAGCGTGCTCTGTGGAGTTTATATAAATAACGTTCCATAATTTCTCTAAATGAAAGCTAATAGTTTGAAACGGCTCCTTCAAGCTTTTATTTGATGCCCCTGTTATTAAAGTTTTCGTGTGAAGCATTGGTCAAAAATGAGTTTTCTTACCCATGTACGGCTTGGTCCCAGCAATGGACGTTGCCTTCAGGTCGTCTTTTACAATGGCTGCGATGTTGAAGTCTGTTAGATGGACGTGTCCTGTAGAACAGAGGGATTACATTACCTCAAAGAGACACAGAGCAGGCTCACTTGTGTGAACCCTATAAAGCCAAAGTGGCCACAGAGCTATAAGATCACACAGCTCTGTTTACTCCATCAATATGAACTGTTTCCCCGAAGCTTTGAAGCTTTTCCCCTTTTTCCAAGCACAGTTTACACGGAGCTGGTATCCCGATAGCTGCTCAGGTTAGGATCAAAATTTTAATACACAACATGATAGAAATAATGCCTTTATGTACACTTACAATCATTCCATTGAGGACATTAAAAAGCATCAAATGCAAATGAACTGCAGCTTTATTGATGGGATAAAACATGTGCGTGATTAAATTGTGAGTGTTTAAGCAACCTGAATGATTTCCAAAGTCAAAGTCAAACCATTGACCTGTGTCTCACCATGCTGCAAGATGGCCCGGAGTCCACGACATGCACACTGAACACACACTAATGAGCTGAATGTGTGTGTGTGTGTGTGTGTGTGTGTGTGTGTGTGTGTGTGTGTGTGTGTGTGTGTGTGTGTGTGTGTGTGTGTGTGTGTGTTTGTGAGTGAGATAGAGCTGGGGAGTTTTTGCCGCAGGGTGATTGTTCGGATGAATGGATGTCCTCAATCACCTCATAAACACATACAGTACATCCACCATAGCAAGTAGCCATACTGTACACAGTTCAATATATGTATATATATATATATATATATATATATATATATATATATATATATATATATATATATATATACCTTAAACTGGTAACTGTGCGTGAAAACAAAGCAGACACAAGCTGGCCAGCTGTATTTATTTACACTGAGCTTTAAAGATAAGAGAGCTGAAGATACGCTCCTCTCCTCCTTTATTTTTCTCCCTCTCTTTCCCTCCTCCCTCAATGTTTTCCATCACTCTCCATTACGACACCTTTTCTTTCTGTGAGCATTTTTATCACCCTCTCCTTCTCCTGTCCTGTTTGCCTCCCTTAAGATAGCCTTCCTCTGTCCTCTTCATTATTCAGGTTTTCATTTTATTTTCCCTCCACAAACCCATTTCTGTTACTTTAGCTTTTTTACCTCTCTGTGTCCTTTACCATTTGAAATATGCTGAAATGTGCTCATATACAGTATTGTAATCTGCGGCGTTGCTGCGTAGTGAAGCGCAGAGGTGGGATAGTGTGGTGCTTTGCAGGTAGAGGAGGACCATAGTCAATGCAGCCTGATGACTGTGACAGAGGTGCAGCAAAACGTTGGACTATAAGTGGAGCTCGAGTTAGAGCAGGGCTTCTTTTATGTTTTCATATTTAATGATGTCTCCTGTCTCTGTCAAATACAGTACTTATCCCCCTTTTTTTCTTCCTTTTTTGTCTCCATCTCTCTACGCTTTGCAGAAGACAGATTTAGGACAAGAGTTTTACACAGTAGCCAGCGGGAATAAACGGATAACCATCTTCGAAATGTTGGGCTGCGTGGATGAAAAGTATCTAGTTGCATGATAACATGTAGAAAATGTTAACCAAAGTGCCAGTTCAAACCTCACTGCTTCAGTTAGGTGGGAGGAGCAATACAGCCCCTGATGTCCAATAGCAGAGACTTTTAGACTCAAAGGTTTGCTCTTGTATAATTGTTAATTTTTCTGTAGAAAAATTAACAATTATACAAGAGCAAACCTATGTAAGTGTAGTTTGGAGTCTCGTTAGTGTCAGGATTTTATATATATATATGGTAACAGGACACAACCATATAGCCAGAGAGAACTGTCATATGTCAGAGAGAGAGATTAAGAGATTATGACACAGTTTCCAAATCTGCATTATGGACAATGTACAGGACATTGCTTTCGGGTAAGAGAGCTTTGTCGCCAGGGCACAACGCTAACTTTTGCCATGATGGTAACCTGGCATCAGCCACTCATTTTTAGTCAACTTAATTTGGATTAATCAAGAAACTGTGCCGCTATATCCATACACTTAATGATGGGAATGTGAGATAAAAGAATAACAGCTTCAATACAGTAACAAACACAAGTTTTTTGACACAGTACGTTGTTAAATTAGTGAACACAACAAGCCCTCCTAACTTAAACATATTTTAATTTTCTAAAAAGTCAGACTATTGATGTACCTGTTACTCCTAATCTCACTGACTTTGATACAGGGTATAACTTGGGGTATGACTGAATTCACTACCGTTGCAATGCTTTTAATGTTATTATTTTTAATCCTCAAACAGTTCTTTTTCCTTTGGATTTTAAGCTTCTATTGCGCTATTCGCAAGTAGGCCATTTCACTCGCTCGTGTGTGTGTGTGTGTGTGTGTGTGTGTGTGTGTGTGTGTGTGTGTGCACTAAATGAAGGGAATACAGGTCAGACTTGAATTCGTGAAAATAATACATGCAGTTCAGAGTGGCAGTATTCCATAAACATCCAAGTATAATCTCTCGCTCTAAAATCATCAGATTAAGTCCTGTTTGTCACCAGTCAAACTGTTCCCTGCTTGCGAGTGTTGAATGTGAGGTGGCTGAACAATGGTTCAGCGGGTTACCTTGTGGCTTAGTTATCTAATGTGTTTTGCCGGGATTACCTCCACAACTGTCGGGTTTGATCCTTTATGTTATGTCACGCTGCTGCATGTCTCTTTTATTTTTTATTCCTCTCTGCAATACGTCGTATACTGTACATACACAAGTGAGTCTACTAATGGTCTCAATCGGGACGTCTGTTGCTCATTTTAAACTTTATATAGCAGCTTTATGTGACAGCACTTAAACTCTGTTGACCACAGCAGAAGATCAGCCCTCTCCAATGCGTTGCATCCGTATTAACTTGCATGGCTTGTGTTATTCCAATACATTTCCAATATGAATTTAATGACTTGCTCCCACAAACTCAAATTGATATTTCTGAGCAAGAAAGATCCGATACTGTACTTTCCCAAAGAGTCCCGTGGGTGATGATGTGCACGCCTACAGTATGCACTGGCGCTTCTTTGTCTGGGAGAGGAGGAGAGAGAGCGCTTTCCCTCACAATGTCGCCTCTTAATGGAGTGCCTGCTTACGAAGCATGCGTACGTGCTCACCGTTTCTAACCTTGACAACGGCCCTCTTGGAGCTTCTCCCAGCGTCCTAAGGGTTATGCGATTTAATAAAAGCAACATCGCACGTGCGTGAGTGAATTGTTTTTCTCTCTATGAAGCCGCTCCCGGAGGAACACAGGAGGAACGGGTCGATTCAGGCTCGCACAATTGACATGGAGTGCTGCAGAAGTAAACAGCCTCCCCGTTGTTTTAGGCTTAAGTGGGGAGGTAAACTACAGGTCTGCATTGGAAAACAGAGTGCGGGTAGGATGCATGAGGAGGAGCGACGCGCCTGTTGAGTTTGAAAGGACACGCACACATACAGTCCAGAGAAGAGAGAGAGAGAGAGAGAGAGAGAGAGAGAGAGAGAGAGAGAGAGAGAGAGAGAGAGAGAGAAAGAAAGCACAGGTAAACGTTGGGTGTCCTGTGGAAATCAGGATTAGGCTGACAAGGCGGCCTTTCTCTTTCTGCTCCCTCCTTATCACTCTTCTTCCCAGATTTCTTTCTTTCTTTGTCAACTCTGATTTTCTTCCTTTGACAAATCTTTATCTCACGAAATGTTTGCTCATCACTTTCCTCTTTCTTGATGTATTCCTGTCTCTCTCTCTCTCTCTCTCTCTCTCTCTCTCTGATGTATCCCTGTCTCTCTCTCTCTCTCCCCCCAGTTTGTAGCAACAGCAGGGCTGCCATCCCACATAACCCTTCAGTAGCTGCCCAGTACCCTCCAAGATGTCAGGGCTGTGTGTGTGTGTGGGGGTATATTTTTAATGTTTAGGTTTGGTCTGCATAGTTCCATCTCAGGGAAATCTGAAAGCTACACTGTAGTTAGTTTGTCAGTTAATTATTCATGGTCTTAAATATCAGGATATTGTATACACATTACAATCAGCTCATGAATAAAACTACCACACAACATGATCATATTCCAACATTTTCAGGAAAGTGTGCAACATAACCGAAACCTCTTGTCTGTGCCTGTAAATATAGATTTGAGATTGTTTCCGTTATGCACAGATTCTACTCAAATCTCCTGAGTCGGGGGACAAATGTCATTCATTTTGCACGCCATTGCCAGAAGGGCACAGGTGTTGTTTCGTTGGTTCAGGTAGCACATCCTCCAAGTGTAACGAGCAATCTCTGTGCTTTGAACTTGTTAAGTTTAATCTCTAATGATCTGTCACTGAAACTATATGCTCTTTATTCTTTTGGCCATGTAGTGTGCATGTGAGTACTGTGCCATCTTATGTCTGGGATCTCTGTGGTTTTCTGGAGGATGAATGATCACATGGAGCACTTTAATATACCTCTTGATTGACATATTAACGATGGAATTTACAGTCTGCCTTTATTTACAATTGCACTCCTCTCACTGACACACCCTGTGTGTGAGGTGTGTGAGGTGTGTGTGTGTGTGTGTGTGTCTATTTGTGTCAAACTGAAACTGACACTGAAGCCTATGAGACTTTATCAATCATTCAGAACAGGCAGCAGAGGAGGCATCATTAATATAACCCCGTCCTCCACAGTCCTATATGACATCATATATTTCAAAGAAAAAGAACACCGTGTTAATGTTACAGTGCTTCAACCAACGCAGACTGGCATAGTGTGGGACAGTACATAAAAATTCACATGTGCACTCCTCCTCTGTGTTTCACTTGTTAAAACCTGGTGTTAGGTGCTTTCTTTCTTTATGCTGCAAGGCCGATCCGGGCAGCGACCGTGAAACCTGCCTCTGAGCATCGCTCCTTTTGATCTGTGCAGACGTGATCCCAGAGGTCTGAGGTACGGTGAAATCCTAAGTCCGAAGCTGTTATGTCTTAAATTTGGGACGCTAAGTCAAGTAAGGTCACCATGTTAAATGTTCTTACCAGACGTGAACAAGTCTTGGAATTCCACCCACTCACCTCCATATGAAGAAATGGAAATATAAGCAGTAGGAATCTTACCATGTTCATCCAGTAGTATGTTGTCAGGTTTGATGTCTCTGCGAGGGAAAACATAGAAAAGTAGAGTCAAATTAGTATGTCTTTTTGTGTTTTGTAAATCAGGAACAGATTGCACGTTTGCATAGTCGGTGCCAGAGGCTTTAGGCAACAATTGCTACTGTGAATAAAAAGACAGTACGGTATTGATTCAAATGATCTCTAAAGTCATATCTTCATACATATACATGTAATATAAAGAAACAAACTAAGACGCTATGAACCATTTGGTTTGACAGCAAAAGCATGACCTAAGCATGACTGAGGCAAGTCATAAAACACTCAGAAGTTATTTTAGGAGTACCTTGAATTGGCTGACTAACAACCTGCTTGGATGTTTCGGTATGATAAGTTAGACCCCATTACACCAGTCAGAGAAATTATCCAACAGCATCTAAATATATTGGATGGTGAGATGACACCTTTAGTCATCCCAGTCTCATCATATTAGAACACATTTGGTCCCGTTAGGTACATCATTAAAATGTGCTTTTAACTTGTAATCAACCACATTCCTGATTTTGATTTGTTTGTAAAAAAAAAAAAAAAGTGATAAGCAATTGGTGTTTCAACACCGCACTTCCCACAGTCCACCTGTAAATAAAACCATGTGGGTGGTGCTCGGATGTCTCATTTAGTGCTGATGACGCTTGAGTTTCTGTAGGTGGCACTCTCCTCTTTGTCCTGCCAGGGAGGTTACATTGCTCATATCAGTTACCCAGTTCTTCTTCTACCTATTCTACACAAGCCACATTTTCTGCCGCTGAAGTCTGACAACAGGGCACTTCCTGTGTGTCAGAGTATTACCCAAAGCTGTGTGAACAGGTCATCAAACATAAAAAAAATATATATATACAAGCAGGCTGACTCACTATTGTGTTGAGTCATTTCACTTTAGAAAGTGAAAACAATTGACATATAATACACCCATACATACACTTGAAAATGGTACACTGTACCAGGTGTGTGTGATGAAAAGAGGTGGAAATGAGCTTGGACAGCAGGTGAAGCTGTGGGAGTAGTTGGGACACCTGAGAAGAGGAACAGGTGTGGACTGAGGCTCTCACTAAAGTCACAGCTCTTGCTTCTCACCGCTCCCATTGCTTTTCTGCACCTCTCTATTTTCTTTTGCTTTGACGCCACATAAATCCTAAAGGCATCCAGAAGGATCCGTGCTGCAGTCGTGGCGGGCTTCACTGCGCAGCGAGAGGTGTGGTGCCAGCTGCAGAAGTACTGACTGGTGGAAACATTTAGTTGTCAGGGCAGCGAAAGACACTTTGAAATTGAGCGGCCAGAGCATCTGGACTGAGACACATCTGTAGAGATCCAATTGGAAACCGCAAATGTGGTTTAGAAACATTTGATCTTTGTAGTCCAGAAAAAACATCTGGCAATGCAACGCACACACAAAAAAAAAGATTTGGGCCGGCAGTCTGAACAGGGCCTTATTTCTTACTTCTGCCTTAGGCAACCAATGACAGTGAATACAGGCGGTACTTTCTGTACGTTCATAGAAATGACAATAATGTCATTTTCTGAATAAACATACCCATTCAGTGTCTTTTTGTAGCCAGAAGAATGAGCCATTCGTCAGCCTAGATTTTGTTCTGATGCACTGCACTTTCACTGCACTGCGTTTCTGAGTGACGCTCAGCCACTCATACATCTTTTGTTGTTTTGTTGACACACATTTGTTGATAAATGCTCTCCTCTCTGAATCACCCTTTCTTCTCCTGACAGTAATGTACTGTGGCTTATGAAATACTCTGCTCTCGCTTGGAACCATAGAAAGTGAATTTTTAGAGAGGAGTCCTTTTGACAACAGATGTCAGAGAAACACAGACTGCGGATTCACAAATTGTGACACAGTGTCATAAAGGCACGAGTATTATTACCAATGTCCTTGATGACAGTCAGCCACTTCAAAGAGCAGTTCAGTGCCCAATGACATCACTCCCGGCCATTTATTTTTAATTCAAAGGAAAATTATTCATTTCTTTCTGATAATTTTCACTGATCTGTATCTGTGATTGGCACTTTCTTTTACTTTCATAACATTGTCTGTACTACTCAGACTTTTTTTTTTGCCCACACCACTGCCAATAAACAGAAACATAGACCCTCACACACACACATACACATACACACACACACACACACACACACACACACACACACACACACA